>NC_046328.1:34345228-34652228 GCF_009819535.1 Lacerta agilis | reverse complement strand
GTCTTGTAGAGCATTTGCAACACCCTAGGAAATCCATGCAAGAAATGGTTATCCATAAAAAACAACGGAGAGCTTGCCCCTAATAAATGCAATGTCTTTTTTATTATTCCATTTCAGCTTTGCCTCCACTCCATAAATCATGGGCTGTAACGATTGCTGCTCTTCATCCTGTGGCACAGCTCTCCTGTGCTGCGCTGTGCCCTGCTGTGGCCAGTCCTGCTGTGGCCAGTCCTGCTGCGGCCAGTCCTGCTGCTCCCCCTGCTGCAGCCAGACCTGTTGCTCCCCCTGCTGTTGCATCCCTTGCTGCTCTCAATCCTGCTGCTCCCCTTGCTGCAGCCAGTCCTGCTGCGGCAGTTCCAAGGGCTGCAGCCAGTCCTGCTGCGGCAGTTCCAAGGGCTGTGGCCAGTCCTGCTGCGGCAGTTCCAAGGGCTGCAGCCAGTCCTGCTGCGGCAGTTCCAAGGGCTGCGGCCAGTCCTGCTGCGGCAGCTCCAAGGGCTGCGGCCAATCCTGCTGCGGCAGTTCCAAGGGCTGCGGCCAGTCCTGCTGCGGCAGTTCCAAGTCTTGCTGCATTCCTTGCTGCCAAACTTGCTGCGCCCCCTGCTGTCCTCCATGCTGCAGTACCAAAGGATGCGGCTCCAAGAAATGCTAAGGAATAAGGAATGCAGTCTCAACAGAAGCTTCCAGGTGGAATTTACATCTTTGACAGAGTCACCCTGCTAAATTAAGCACCTAAAGCTTTGAACCTCCCTCCTTCTCTCTCTCTCTCTCTCTCTCTCTCTCTCTCTCTCTCTCTCTCCTTCTTCCCCTCCCTTTAATCTTTTCTGATGTCTTCTCGGCAATGAAAGGGGGAGCCTTTTTAAGGTCAGACACGGTGTCCCCATTTTCTTCTTGGTGCCTGGGCTCCTTTCAATCATATTTCAATAAACTTATATGATGACTTGATATTCTTGTAGCCAATGGTTTCCTGAGAATATTCTCATGCCTATTATTCTTGCAATTAATTTATTAATCATCTTCTGAACCACTGACTCAAGGCTATTTACACGTAAGGTGATTAGAAACGCAAAACAACAAGCGTATTTAAAAAGAAGACTTAAACCATACAAAGTCATGATGGAGAACCATTTATCCGGCTGGGAAAGCTTATTGGAACAAAAGCATCATTAACCGTTTCCAGCAAGTACAGAAAGTGGGTGCCTGTTGTGTCTTGCCAGGAATGCTGTTCTGCAGAACAGAGGCAGCCACTCTCAAAGCCCTGCTCCAGGTCACTGCTGAGAGGGCATTTGAGGTGATTGCAATTTGCAGGAAAGACTCTCCCACATATCTCAGTGATCTACTGGGTGTATAATGGGAAAGGCTGTCTCTCAAGTTACCTGGTCTTGAGCTGTATAGGAACTTAAGAAATACCTTGATGGATTAGGTCAATAGCCCACCCAGTCCAGCATCCTGTTCTCACAGTGACCAACTAAATGCCTAGGGAGGATCTGCAAGCAGGACTTGTGCTCAAGAGCACATCTTCCCTCCTGCTACTTCCAGCTACTTGTTTTCAGGACCATGTTGCTTCTGACAGTGGAGGTAGTTTCAGCTAGGGGTGTGGGGAAGATCACACCTTACATTCCAGCTTGATCATTGAGATTGCCATTCCCCAAGTTGGTGCGTCTCATTTGACATCGACAAGAAACCCAAGCCTTTAGTTCTATTCACCCGTTCCTGTGTGATGCTCTGCCATAGAAATTCAGCAGGTGCCTTCTGTGCCAACTTTAAACTCAAGCTGAAAACCTTACTATTACACCAGGCCTGTGCAGGCAGTTTAGGAGACCTCCTTCCACAATGGTTCATGGGTGTTAGTTTTTAATCTTTATGTGGTTTTTATGACAGTGTTTTATTTTTCATTGCTATAGAAAGCTTTGATATATTTTTATGACATAGGTAGAGGTAAAGGGACCCTTGACCATCAGGTCCAGTCGTGTCAGACTGTGGGGTTGCAGCGCTCATCTCGCTCTATAGGCCGAGGGAGCTGGCATTTGTCCGCAGACAGCTTCTGGGTCATGTGGCCAGCATGACTAAGCCGCTTCTGGTGAACCAGAGCAGCGCACGGAAACACCGTTTACCTTCCAGCCAGAGCAGTCCCTATTTATCTACTAGCACTTTGATGTGCTTTCAAACTGCTAGGTTGGCAGGAGCTGGGACCGAGCTGGGACCGAGCAATGGGAGCTCACCCCATCACAGGGATTCAAACCGCCAACCTTCTGATCAGCAAGCCCAAGCCCTAGACTCTGTGGTTTAACCCACAGCGCCACCTGGGTCACACATTTTTATGACATAGCGGTATATAAATATATCTTAAAAATACATCTCAACTCAATTTATTTTGGCTTTAAGCCCATAGACATAACAACCAAAAACAGAAACAGCACAGTCTGGTTTACAATTACTAACAATAAAATAGATTAAAAAGGATACAGTACTCATCTTAAAACTACATATGGAGAGGCTTGGGGATGCATGTGGCCTCCAGGTCTGAGGTTCTCCACTCTTGGACTAAGCAACAAAAGTTTGGCTCTTGGTTCCGAACCTTCCCTTTCAAACAGTTGCACAGTCCGAGCAAACACATTAAATGTTTTTCAATGCTGCGGTGTTCCTCCTTGTTAAGTTGATAATGAGGTTGTTGACATCACTCAAATTTCCTGGAACGCCAAACCCTGATGCTTATCTTCCTAACTGTATATCTCTAGTCTTGTTTAAATTTAAACATTTAAGAGCCCTTTCTCTCCTCCCCACTCCAAAAAAGAAGTAAAGGGGAAGAAGTAGTTATGGAAATTCCTGCAAAAAGATTGAATTCACCCCCCATCCGTAATTAAATAACCAACAGGGTTCCCCACTCCTGTCCTAAGTCTGTCGTGTGCCTGTGGTGGCTACTTCATTCTCACTTTGCCTGCAAAGCCTCACCTCCAGTCGCCACTCCCTACCACCCAACGCCAGCCCTGTGTACAGTCTAGACACGGATATGTGGCAATGAATCCATTAGGGCAATGGGGGCACTGCCTCACCAACCTTTCTCAGCCCTCAGCAAATCTGAAAATATTTGTTGCCTTGCCATCACACAGAGCGTGACGCTGCCTGTCATTCCCTCTGGCTCCTCCTACTCCTGGTGGCTTCTCTGTCCTACCAGTCCCAATGGGCAGTACCAGGTGCCACTGGCTTTCTGCTGTGCCTCCCATCAGAAGAGAATGCCTGAGTTGTGCCTCTGCTATGACTCTGTCTGGGACCAGGAGTCGGATTCTTCTTGATCAGGTGGCTGCGAAGCCAGTGTTCCCCGCAAGCCCAGCTCAAGAATGTGGCACTGCCATGGTGATTCTGAGGACTCCATTTCAGAAGACCCTGGAAGACCTGAACCACCCTCAATCTGTTGCAGTAGGAGGCTTTGCCCCTTTAAGCAGAGCAGAATCTCACACCATGTGTGGTGGCGCTCACAATTCATCTGTACCTAATGAGCAAGGGCTCAGTTTCAGCTTATTCTTCAGTGGAACAACTTCAGAGCTCTGTATTTCCCTTTGGACAAGTCTGCATCCAGGCTGACCTTTATCCCGCCTTGCCTCGTTTCCATCCTGAATGCCACCTTGTCTTGCAACCTGTTTGCCACACTTCAAAGTAGGACACCATCATCCCTCTCAGCTATCAGCTAGAAGTGCAATGGATATGGAGGCTGGCGAGTTGTGTTTTAACAACTTCTCTAGAGCATAACAATGTGCACTTCACACACACGCACACACATACACATCCTTCCAGTAGCACCTTAGAGACCAACTGAGTTTGTTATTGGTATGAGTTTTCACCAGACCCTTATTTATAGTGAGAGGGTTGGGGGGGGGTATTACTCAGAAGGGTGGTGGGAATGGGTGATTGGCTGATAGGTGTGGTAAAACTGTTGGCGACTGTTAATGACTGCAATTGGTCTTAACAGGAAAAAGCAAGGGGTGAGATGGCTAAAAATAGCTTTATTATGTATAATGAGATAAGAATCCAATGTCTCTATTCAGACCAGGTCTCTCCATGGTTTTAAGTTTGGTGATTAGTTGCAATTCAGCAACTTCTCTTTCCAGTCTATTTATGAAATTCTTTTGTAATATGACAGCTACTTTGAGATCTCTTATAGAATGTCCTGGGAGACTGAAGTGTTCTACTGGTTTCTCTGTCTTGTGGTTCCTGATGTCAGATTTATGTCCATTTATCCTTTGGTGTAGGGTTTGGCCTGTTTGTCCAAGGGCACTGTTGGCATTTGATGGCATACACAATGTTAGAAGATGAGCAATTAATTAATGGATTCTTACCTGTAACTAAATGTGCACTTGGAGATGGAAGTCCATTAGACACCCACCCACCCAATACTACATGCAGAATCTGACAAATGTCAGGTGGGATGTCTGTCCACCTCACACACCTTCACCCTCAGCTGTCTGAAGCAGCTGCCTCACTGCCTAATGGCAGGGACAGTCCTGACATAGCCAGAGGAAACTCCCAGAAGCCCATGTGCATTGCAGCATCTAGGAACTGTGATGGAAACAAGAGATTCAAGGGGAATAAAGCAGAAGACAAATGGAACATACGTCATTTCAGAAATTTTATTGTTGCTTCATTAGGAGATTGAAACACTGAGTATGTCTGTAGCCAGCATAATGTCGATCAGATGTGGCTGGATTTGGTGCACAACAGAAGTTGAGACGCTTGCTCTCATTAGTCCCATTCAGCACGGTTAAAGGATGATGGGTGTTGTAGTCCAACACGAACTGGATGGTGCCATTTTGGCTATGCTACGAACCTCTGCTGGTTTTATACTATGAGGTTCTATGATCTTGGGAAGCATAGTTTGTTGAGGTTGCCGAGGTTTCTCTGGTGAAGAAAGCTAGGGCTCTCTTGCAAAAGAACTACAGTTTCCTGTGGAATGACAGTTTCAGCCTTTAAGTGTAGAATACATGCAAAGAAAGGAATCGCTAAAGAACTGTAAGCCAGACTAACAAGGACACAAAGAAAAACAATGAGAGTGTCACCAACCCTGTGATTATATAACACGATTAATGTTTGATTCCAAGAACAAAGTGGGGAGAAGGGCAGAACACAATGCAATTAGAGTGTGGAGGCGGGGAAAAAGCTTCAGGCATCTAATCCGGCACAGAAGATAATCCAGAAAGTAGACAAACTGGGACTGCAAATTATGACCTTCCTTCACCTCTCAGCTGCTGAGACTGAGACTCACAGGACTACTCGGTGCTGATGGTGTTCCTTTAGCATTTCTTCACTGGGGGGCAACACTGCTGGATGGGGAGCTGAGCCCTAGGAGCACAGCAGGACGAATAGGAATACCGGGTGATCCAACAGCTTTGGGTGGGTCTGCTGACATAATAGACCAGTCTTGGACTGGGCCTCCGGCAACAGCAGCAGCCACGACCTCTGCAGCAGCGACAACAGCTCATCTTTAGAGAGAAGGGTAAACCTAGAAAGAAAGATTGGGAAGGAGAGTTACAGAGAGTTGAACTAGGCCAAGCAAGGTGCTATTGCTCTCCACTAATCCCTGAGCGACGCATTCACTTCCCCTGACCACTAGTTCTATGTCTTGACATGTTGCTTTTGCCACCATCTCAAAGTTCAAACAACCATGGAGAAATCTTTAATTCCTGCCTATATAGTTTGTTGCAAGAGATAAGAAATGTTTGTTCCTGTTCAAAGCAGGAAGGTAAAAGGCATTTCCGTGCGCTGCTCTGGTTCGCTGGAAGCGGCTCAGTCATGCTGGCCACATGACCCAGAAGCTGGACTCCCTTGGCCAGTAAAGCGAGATGAGCGTTGCAACCCTCAGAGTCGTCCACGACTGGACCTAATTGTCAGGGGTCCCTTTAACTTTTGCCCTTTCTTCTCTATGCACCAAAAGGTTTTGTTGACAGCCTAAATCCAACTATTGGGAACATGGCTCTACATACACCAAGAGCCAGGGTTGGTAGAGAGTTGGGCGAAGACCTAGGAGAGTGTTCTTGTCCCCATTCAAACATGAAGCTGGTCTAGACATTGTCTCAGTGTGGTTGGGAGGATAAAATGGGTAGAGGGAAAACCATGTATGCCACCTTGGGCCACTTGGACGAAAGGTGAGTTAGGAATTTAATAATAATAATAATAATAATAATAATAATAATAATAATAATAATAATAATAATAATAATATCCTAGGGTTGCACTCAATTCAGTCCACTGAAATAAATGGACCCAAGTTAGGCATGTCTGTAATTTTGGATGTGTCTACTCTGAGTAAACCCTGATGCTGGGAAAGATTGAGGGCACAAGGAGAAGGGGATGACAGAGGACGAGATGGCTGGACAGTGTTTTCGAAGCTACTAACGTGAGTTTGACCAAAATGCGGGAGGCAGTGGAAGACAGGAGTGCCTGGCATGCCCTGGTCCATGGGGTCACGAAGAGTTGGACATGACTAAATGACTAAACAACAAACAACAACTCTGAGTAGCAAAAGCATTGGCTACAGCCCCTATATTCCAGGGATGGGAAACTCGCTGGATCTCCACTCCTCCTTCATCATCCCCAGTCACCATAGCTAAGTGTCAGGGATGGTGGGAGTCTAATAGTATCTGGAGTGACACAGATTCCCCATACCTGGCCTATTCTTTCAAGAAGATTGTTTTTGGCTCTGGTATGGGACAAAATGGAACCGAGACACAGAGCTGAGGGACAGCCTCCCTCTCGACAACATGAATTTATGAACTTGCAAAAAGAACTGATAGTGAAGGAATGTATGAAGGAATGAAGGAACAACCAAATTCCACCAAACATATATTTTCCCTGCATCAGAAGAGATCAGCAAAGTGCAGCTTACCTTGCCCAACTTTGGAAGTGCTCAAGAAGTTCTAACAAACGAGTGAAGAGCCTGTGGACCAGGGACCTTTTATATGGCAAACAAACCCTTCCTAGAGGAAGTGAAGCAGTTCCAAAAAGCCACCAATTCTTGATGAAAGGCTCATATCCTCTCTGGTTTGCCACCTTCCAGTTTAAGATACTTGGCTTAATCCATATATCTCATTAAATATCTCTCATTAACTAAAATTGTGGGTGATTAATGCTATCCCGGTTTAATACACTGATGATTTTGACATCGAAGTGGAAAGCACTTAGAGAAGTATTTATGGATGATACAGTATAGCATCAGGTGAGTTGCTCAATGGGGCCCATTAACTGAAGTCTCTTGCAGGTGACCCAGTGCTCGGAATGAACTACGTAGTTGAGTGCACTGAATTAGTTCACAAAACCTTTGGACTACAGTGGTACCTTGGTTGGCAACCATTTTGGATTACAACCACATCAAACCCTGAAGTGTGTGTCCTTTTGGGGGGATTACACCCCCCTTTTTATTACAACCCGATTTTTTGGGGGGAGGCCCTATTGACGAAAGTGCGCCTTGGGTTACAACCTGTTTTAGTTTACAACCGGACCTCCGGAATGGATTATGGTTGTAAACCAAGGTATCACTGTATACCTGAAAGTAGTTCCCATAATTGTCTGGTAAACTGATGGTGAATTAGTTTTGCATGCCCAGGCGGAGACCCCTTGACCCAGGCAACACCAGGGTGGAATAATGACTCCTGACAACATGCTATGGGATTAAAATTGGCCACAACTTTATTAAACTTTCAGATGTTGGAAGACCTTGGCTTAGGCACTGGGTGTTTATCCCTCCCAGTCCCCGGCCGGGGATCTGGGGCACATCAGGGTTAACCAATCTGTCTGGGGATTGGGCTGGCTCTGGAAGACATACTGTATGTTTAAGCAAAGAGCCCTCCACTCATTTCACTGCCTATGTCCTACACTGTCTGAGGACAGGATACTTGAATGATTCCATACTACCAACCAGTGCATGAGATAAGCGTTCCTTTGGTGGCTTTGCCTCTGTAACCCCTCCTCCACCACCACCACCACCACCACCACCACCAAAGGTTAGGTGGGTCTTAGACTTTATAATTGCCTACCCAGAAAAGTCCCCATGGGTCCTTCTGCCCCCCCCCCTTTTGGGGAGGGGCAGCCAGTGAATACAATTTCCTTTAAACTTTGAAGAAGGTGCATAAACAACTCTATAAGAAGCTATTTAACCAGGCCTTTGGCTAAATGTGTTCTTTTAAAATTAGGTTAAATGTGCCCTTTTAAAATGTGTTCAGGAGGGATGATTATTGGGTTGTTTTTGTTTTGATTTTTATTAAGTTTTTTGTGCTTTTTTATATAATGTTTATTTTGTAACTGCCCTGAGTTACCTGCGGGTATAGGGAGGTATACAAATTTAATAAATAATAACAATAATAATAATTTACTGCTTTGTCTATATTTTTTCATTTATCACATTTTGTAAATGAACAGGATGGCATAAAAAGAACTTTGCTGGATCAAATGAACATGAAAGGGACAAACATGATCTGGAGTTTGTTCTTTTTGAGACTGGTTTGAGAGCCAGTGTGGTGTAGTGGTTAAGAGCAGTAGACTCGTAATCTGGTGAACCAGGTTCGCTTCCCCGCTCCTCCACATGCAGCTGCTGGGTGACCTTGGGCTACTCACACTTCTTTGAAGTCCCTCAGCCCCACTCACCTCACAGAGTGTTTGTTGTGGGGGAGGAAGGGAAAGGAGAATGTTAGCCGCTTTGAGACTCCTTTGGGTAGTGAAAAGCAGGCTATCAAATCCAAACTCTTCTTCTCCTTCTTCTTCTTCTTCTTCTTCTTCTTCTTCTTCTTCTTCTTCTTCTTCTTCTTCTTCTTCTTCCTGGTTGAACTTGAACCAGAACTTCAAAAGTTAAGTTCTAGTATCCTGAAGGATGCTAGTTCCATAACATCCATTTCTGCTGCACCTGTTTGATTGTTACTCACCATTGACTTCCATGAATTGTATCCATTGACCACTCCATGCTACATATGCATTCCTTCATATTTGATGAACACTTGGAAAAGACTGGGGCCACGTATGAAATGCAGGAGTGATTCATGTGGAATCTGAGCAACCTATCTCCTGCCTGATCATTTGGAGCATCATAAAATGCTATCTCGCCTTCTGAAGGCTGGTAGTAGGTGTGATGAGATGGACATATTGCAACACGAGTGCATGATCTGACCATTGGGAAATGTCATCTTAAAGAATAACAGCAATTAGGATGCAAGGGAGAGCAGAATCCATATTAGGACGCGGGGTTTCCAGGTGACGTGGCAATGAACTAGCTGGTAAAAAGGGGGGGAGAGAAAAATTAATGGAGGTGCAAGCATCTATCAATATCTCTTAGTGAGATCTAAATGGAACTGCCAAGTTGAAAGGCAGTATGAGAACATTAAAAAGGTAAAGGGACCCCTGACCATTAGGTCCAGTCGTGTCCGACTCTGGGGTTGCGGCGCTCATCTCACTCTGTAGGCCGAGGGAGCCGGCGTTTGTCTGCAGACAGCTTCCGGGTCATGTGGCCAGCATGACAAAGCCGCTTCTGGCGAACCAGAGCAGCACCCAGAAACGCTGTTTACCTTCCAGCCGGAGTGGTACCTATTTATCTACTTGCACTTTGATGTGCTTTCGAACTGCTAGGTGGGCAGGAGCTGGGACCGAGCAACGGGAGCTCACCCCGTGGCAGGGATTCGAACCACCGACCTTCTGATTGGCAAGCCCTAGACTCTGTGGTTTAACCCACAGTGCCACCTGGGTATCATGAGAACATTAGAAGAGCCAAAATATGCAGGGATTTATGATATGCAAAAAGAACCATGGAAAGAGAAGAAGGGAAGTCATTGATATCTTAAGGATGTAAAAAATGAGTACTTTAAATTGTAAAACGGATTTTTTTAATTTTTAATTTTTTTATTGAAAAATATATTTAATATAAAAACATACAGATAGGCATATATAGATATGCATACATACAATACATACAATCTCCCACATCTTTGATATAGAATACTTCAAATGGATGGTGGAGGGTACGGGTGGTAGAGGGTAAGAAGCAAAACAGAAAATTTAATGAAAATTACAATTAAGAAGAAGAGTTTGGATTTGATATCCTGCTTTATCACTACCCGAAGGAGTCTCAAAGCGGCTAACATTCTCCTTTCCCTTCCTCCCCCACAACAAACACTCTGTGAGGTGAGTGGGGCTGAGAGACTTCAGAGAAGTGTGACTAGCCCAAGGTCACCCAGCAGCTGCATGTGGAGGAGCGGGGACGCGAACCCGGTTCCCCAGATTACGAGTCTACTGCTCTTAACCACTACAACACACTGGCTCTCTAAGAACATTAGAAGAGCCCGGTCTTCAGTAAAGTGTTGACCCCAAATTGTGCTGATAAGCAGGGATGTGATCCTCAAATGCTGCTGGTCTCCAGCTCCCATCTCTCTTGGATATCGGTCATGTTGGCTGGAGCTGCAGGAAATTGGAGTCCAACAACAGCTGTCCACAGGATCCCCACATAAGAAGAGGCTGCTGGATCAGGACAATGACCCATCTACTCCAGCCTCCTGTTCTCCCAGTGGCCAACCAAATGCCCCAGTAGGAAGCTCACAAGCAAGATTTGAGCATGAGTGACTCTCCCCTCCTGTAGTTTCCAGCAACTGGCATTTCAAAGCACTGCTGCCTTCTGTGGGAGCACAGCATAGCCATCATGCCTAGCAGCCATCAGTAGCCTTACCTTCCACATTTTTCCCAATCCTCTCTTAAAGCCACCCAAGTTGGTGGCCATCACTGTATCCTGTGGGAACAAGTTCCATAGTTTAACTATGCGTGGTTGGAAGAAATGCTTGAATGGAAATTCCAATGGAAACTCCCAAATCATCCAACATTCATTACTGGATGTCCACGAGTTCTAGTTTGATGAGAGAGGTAGAAAAACTTTATTGGCTTTCTTTGCGCAATGCATAATTTAATAAACGGAATGGAGTTTGATTACATGAAGCCAAGCCTGATTTAAGTAATTGCTCATCTATGCAAAAACTGTCATCAGTACTACCTCAAACACTCTGGCTGAGATCAAAGGATGTGCTTGTGATGCAATATCTCATGCTTATCACACCTAACACCCATGCTCAGAAGGTGAGCTGGTATATGATGACCAGAAAAACACTCCAAGTGATGCTGCAGCTGATAAGTATATTATTTACACAGAATAACTTTGGAAGTTATGTGTAAAATCTAGGAACCCATGACTTTATATGTGAAAAGAATTGGATTGTAGAAATACGACGTGGCCTTTCACCCAGCGTTTTCATTGTTCTGGCTAAAACCTTCACTCCTGGAGACTTAACCTGGTGAACAAACAACCCTTTTGCTGACTACCTTTGAAATGTTTGAAACATGCAATAAATGCCCCCCCCCCATTTGTCATGTGTAGGGGACCTGTGGTCCTCCAGATGTTGCTGGATTCTAACTCCCATCATTACCAGTCGTTTTGCTTTTTCTGGGAGTTTATGTATATTTTCACGGGTTTCCTCCAACCTGTAGAGCAGATTTGAGGATGGTGCAAGTCACACACAGGGTGGAGAGGGGGAAGTTTCATTGCCCAAATGGTTCATTATGGTTATGCAATTATTTAGTTGAATACTGGTGTTTGCTTCTAACTAACTTAAAACAGTTATACCCAGACTACTTTAGTCCACATGTTTAGCCAGACTACTTTAGTCCACATGTTTGTAACCGCAAAGCTGGACTACTGCAATGAGCATGTGAGGGCAGCCCTTTTGGCCTTGTTTGGAAGCTTTAACTGTTGCAGAATGTGCTGGCCCGATGCCTTATAGGAGTATCTGGCTGATGGAGGCATCTGACTAACATGTGACACCATTGCTAAAGCATATTCACTGGCTGCCCGTCTTACCAGTGAGCCAGGTTCAAGATCCTCACATTAAAATACAAAGTCCTGAACACCTGGGGTGTATGGAGTGTTAGGGAAGGGGGCACGCCTTTGCTCGCCACCCTGTACTCAGCTCTCACATGTGGCTCCTAGAAACTGTTAGCATGTGACAGCAACCACAACCCAGGCATGGCTTTGACTGGCTCAACCAGGAGAGGGTAGCCAATGAGTCTCAAACCCTCAGTGTGTTAGGGACCTTACTTGCATGTGAAGACAGGCGCCAGCAGATGAGACAAATAGTGGGTCCAAAGGTCAAGAAGGTGGTTTCTGTATGTGTTGTAGAAAGAAGTGAGGGGAAGATCGGGCTCATCAATCTGGGAAGGTCCTGAGAGATCTACATTGGCTCCCAGTACGTTTCCGAGCACAATTCAAAGTGTTGGTGCTGACCTCAGTCCTGTATACCTGAAGGAGCGTCTCCAGCCCAGACACTGAAGTCCAGCACCGAGGGCCTTCTGGCAGTTCCCTCCCTGTGAGAAGCCAAGTTACAGGGAAGCAGGCAGAGGGCCTTATTGGTAGTGGCACCCGCCCTGTGGAACTCCCTCCCATCAGAGGTCAGATAAGCAACTACTTGACATTCAGAAAATACCTGAAGGAAGTTTTTAATCTGTGACATTTTAATGTATTTAATATTTGCTGGAAGCCGCCCAGAATGGCTGGGGGGACCCAGTCATATGGGCAGGATACAAACAACAACAACAACAACAACAACAACAACAACAACAACAACAACAACAACTCTGGTCCTGAACCTCCACAGTCTTGTGCGATAACTTCAGCAGAAGAAAAGGCTAAATAGTAAACCCTACACAAATCCAGAGTGGAGTCCCTAACATATTGAATGGCAATCTTTACAGCTCCTTCTGGGAAGTCCTGAAGCCAAGCTGATGCCAAACGTATGGATGGACTTTGGTTACATGAAGCCAAGCCTAATTTCAGTAATTGCTCATCTACGCAAGTACTGTCATCAGTACTATCTCAAACACTCTGGCTGAGATCCAATGATGTGCTTGTGATGCAATATCTCATGCCTGTCACACACATCTCATGCCTGTCACACCCCCATGCTCTGAAGGTGAGCTGGTATATGATGACCAGAAAAAACACTCCAAGTGATACTGCAGCAGATAAATATATCATTAACGCAACATGACTTTGTAAGTTATGTGTGAAATCTAGGGACCCATGACTGTATATGTAAAAATAATTGAATTGTAGCAATAAGTCGTGGCCTTTCAGCCAGCGTTTTCATTGTTCTGGCTAAAACCTTCACTCCTGGAGCCTTAACCTGGTGAATAAATAACTCTTTTCCTGCTTGAAACATGTAGAAGATGCCCCCCCATTTGTCATGTGTAGGGGACCTGTGGTCCTCCAGATGTTGCTGGACTCTAACTCTCATCATTACCAGTCGTTTTGCTTCAATTTTGCAGAAGAAAAGGCTAAAGAGTAAACCTTACACAAATGCAGAGTGGAGTCCATAAGAGGTTGGATGGCAATCTCTACAGTTCCTTCTGGAAACTCCTGGAGCTAAGCTGATGCCAAACATATTGATGTGCTTTGGACCACACCAGCAAGGCCTGTTGTCTGGGGAGCTCTGGACATCCACACAAACTGCCCAGGCTTGCACCCTGGGGAGGTGACGTCAGTGTTGCTAAAATAGTGGTTTGACTTCAGCCCAAGAGGCACACTCCATTGTTTTCGAGACAGATGAATGCCAACAAGAAGAGCTGAGCTCCCTCAGGGACCACTGAGATCTTGCAGGAGCACTGTTGGTCATTTCCTGAGTTGGCGAGACTCAGTTGACAACAAAGAGGAGACCCACTGAAATTTAATAAATGATAAAATCTCTTTAACCAGATATTTGATTGATTAACAGTCTATGGCTTTTTAGTGTGTGTGTGTGTGTGTGTGTGTGTGTGTGTGTTGGGTGTGTGTGTGTTATCACTTTGTTTTGCTTTTGCCTTTGTTTTATTATGTATTTTGTGTTTTCAGTTTGTAATTTTATGTTTGTGATCGTTGGCTGATGTGCAGTATACAAATTTAATAAATAATGATGGTGGTGAATGGATGGATGGATGGATGGATGGATGGATGGATGGATGGATGGTGATCTCATGGAAGACAGAGCAGACCAACAGCACAAGGTATTGCCATTAATTCAGATTTATTCATTCATATCCCAGACACCATGCAGAAAATGAAAGCAACATCTATTTTCAGGAAAAAAAGACTCCTTCATTTGGATTTTTGAGATTGATTGAAGAATTTCAGTTTCGTGAGGGATACAGGAATGAAGCTGGAGGCGTCTAACTGTGAGGTTAACCCAGGAGGACAACAAGCAGGCATTAAATATATATATATATATTGACATTGATCTCAATATCTCAGGTTTTGAGCTGGCAAACACCAAGCTGGCATTCGCTTCTGGGTGTTAGGATTGCTGTCAAGCTTCAGATCCAGAGCCCAGTTAACAATTTCTAAAGTGCTCAGAACTTGTACTGCTGGAAAGTATAGCGAGACTGGTTGCAAGAGCCCTGGCTAGAGCAGCAACATGGAGAGCGGCCACATCTGGAACAGCAGCTACGCCTGTGGCAGCAGCAGGGAGAGCAGCCACATCTGGAACAACAGCTACGCCTGTGGCAGCAGCAGGGAGAGCAGCCACATCTGGAACAACAGCTACGCCTGTGGCAGCAGCAGGGAGAGCATCCACATCTGGAACAGACTTGACGGCTTTGGCAGCAGCAGGGAGAGCATCCACATCTGGAACAGACTTGACGGCTTTGGCAGCAGCAGGGAGAGCAGCCACATCTGGAACAACAGTTATGTACTTGACGGCTTTGGCAGCAGCAGGGGGAACAGCCACATCTGGAACAGCGGGAACTCTGGCCTCCACAACAGGACATTTTGAGGGAATTAAGCTGAAAGAAACAAATAAGGATTTAGTGTAATCAAACCACAGTTTGTTCAATATGCATCTAGGAAGTCATGATTTCCCCAAAGTGCTTTTCTGTTCAGCGTTATTTATGTCTATATAATATTTTAGTTTCTTCAGATCAATTTCAAATTGGAATGTATAATACATTCTTATTCAGTATCCTCAAATCTCACCACTCTAGGTTTTAATATGCAATCAAATTCAATAGTTTGAATGTGATTCCCTTCCCACTCCCCTGTGAATTTGAAACCTGAGCAACTTAACACTTTCAGTCTGTTCCATATTATTTAAGCAGCCTTCAGATATGTCTATTTGCTTTCTGATACATTCAAATAAAGTTGCACACCAACCATCTAAAGTCTTCAGGCATCCAATGCCCTTTCCAATTATTTACCAAAATGAATAAATAAACAAGCAGTACATGTGAGCTCAGTATCTTTTTCTCATAAAATATAAGATTGTTTGTCAACTGTCATCTTTAGAAACCATCTCTAGAAAGGAGGTACACAGAGGTGGCCCTTGTTTCTTTCTCTACATGCTGTCCCTCCTTATCCTCTCCCCCCCCCAATTGCAGCTCTAGATTGTTCTGGATGGAGCCAATTGCATATGGAGCAATCCAAGGATACTTCAACCCAATCTGGACAAGTCCAGTAACTCGTTTAAGCTCAAAATCTGACTAGATCCAAAACAAAGCCCTCAAAATGATCCCATGGATTTCACACTTCCTTGAGTTTGGCCTATCCAGCATTAGGTCATTATTTAGAAATTATCTGAATAGTCTCAGAAGATTTTAATGGTTGCCATCGGAAATGTACAGGTATGGTTCTCAATCACAGCAAAGAGCACATCAAAAATCAAGCAGTAAAGTAGACAGCCTGGTGGATCTGATCCTTCAAGTATTTTTAGTGGATCCATCCAATAACACAAATTTCAGGACTTGGGTTCGGAAAGACATTTAATGCTTCCCAGCAATTGAATTCAACTTACCTTGTACAGCAGGCAGAACTCGTCAGCTCAATGGAGATTCAAGTCAACGAGTGAAGAGTTGAGAGACAGAGGTTCCTTTTGTAGAGCTCCAAGAGTCCTGCCTCCTTGAAAATGAAGCACCACCAATGAATGGACACATGCTTCATTGCTACTCAAAGCACATATCTATGTGCTGAATCCACTATCTACCAATCACATATTTGTTGAGTTTACCCACATCTTCCACTATGACAGCATTTCCCCAAGGCATGTAATTAGGTGGCATTGGTGTTTATCACGCTATAATCCTCACATCACACACACTCGGCGGACGTAACTTCAGAAGTGTGGTTTCTTGAATAGCAACACTGGCAAGAATGGAATGGACCTTTTCATTGGATCCATGTGGCTGAACATCCCCATGACTCAACAGCGCAGGGTTGCTCAATAGTTTCTTATTCCTCCTGAGCTTCATTGCTTAGGTTCAGAAATTCCTTTTAATCTATTTGCCACGGTTAGCTAGATGTGTCCATTCTGATAAGTCAAAAGGGAAAGATGAGATCAACATCTCAAAGACGTCAGGGTATTTTTCCCTCCCACCCCCCAAACAATACCATAAGAACATAGAAAGAGTCTACTGGATCAACTCAATGGCTCTTCTAGTCCACTATCCTGTTGTCACAGTGGTCAACAAGATGCCCATGGGAAATATGCAAGCAGGATTCAAGCACAATAATACCTTCCGCTCCTGTGGGCTCCAGTAACAGAATTCTGTGTTTCCCACTGTCTCATTAGAGGGCCTGTGTCATGGTCTGCATCATACGAGAGAAAAGTGAACTGTTAGCAAAAGACTCGTGACCTTATCTGTCTTCACAATTCTACCTGGCATTTTTAATCACTTCTCTCTGGGTAAGGATGGAGAGCATGTCAATGTTGGCTTAAAAAGCTGCTGTATTGGCTGTGGTTACATGAGTACACATAGGATTGTAGCCAACTAAGTTATATAGAGCATAGATCTATGCAAATCAAAGAATCTATGTCCAGCGAGGAATTTAGTGCTGTGCTGGTGATTCCCTTGCACACAAGATAGATAATAGGTGTCAGGGACTGGGCAGAGGAGGAATGGTGGAGACCCCCTCCTCAGCCTGACCCTTCCAGAGAAGAGGAAGATAGTTGAGAATTACAACAGGGGTTTGAGGGAGGTCACAGCTCATAGGCAGAGGAAGCAAAATGTTTTGGAATAATGAGAGAGGAGGAGGAGGAGGAAGAAGAAGAGGAAGCACCAGGGAGTGACAGCTGATGGACACAGTGTCCTTAGAAAGCATTACAGACCCCCCCCCCTCTCCCAGGACCCAGCAAGCCTTGAAAGTAGGAGAGCAAAGAGCTCAAAGACAGAGGGCACTCATCAGCACCAGTAGAAGAGCTGATGAAGATGATGAATGAGGAAGTGGGGAGACGGGGGAGCAGGGAGATTCACTCAGGACAACACCATAATTCAAGAGGCTGGGTTCTAAAGCCTCTCTCTCTGTAATACTGAATAAAAAGCAGATGGTAAGAACATTCCTTGTCTTTGTACGTTCCTCGGCAACTGGACATGAAAGTTGCTGGCAGCATCCTGACAACAGGTTGCTCAGATTGCTCATGAACCAGTCCCACATTTCACACATGGCCCCAGCCTTTTCCAAATTTTCACCCAACTTGAATGAATACATTAATGGAAGGAGTGGACAAGAGAAGTCATTCTGGCTGGAGCTGCGGGGAATTGAAGCCCAACAACAGCTGTCCACAGGTTCTTCCCATCAGAAGAGGCTACTGGAGAGCCAGTGTGGTGTAGTGGTTAAGAGCGGTAGACTTGTAATCTGGTGAACTGGGTTTGCGTCCCCACTCCTCCACATGCAGCTGCTGGGTGACCTTGAGCTAGTCACACTTCTTTTAAGTCTTTGTGCTGGTGGAGAACCGTAACAATAAATTATCTATCTATCTATCTATCTATCTATCTATCTATCTATCTATCTATCTATCTATCATCTATCTATCTATCTATCTATCTATCTATCTATCTATCTTTGAAATCTCTCAGCCCCACTCACCTCAAAGAGTGTTTGTTGTGGGGGAGGAGGGGAAAGTAGAATGTTAGCCGCTTTGAAACTCCTTTGAATAGTGATAAAGCGGGATAAAAAAATACAAACTCAGCTTCTACTGGAGCTGCGCAATGGCTTATCCAGTCCAGCATCCTGTTCTCACAATAACCAACCAGATCTCCCAATTGGTAGGTCACCATCAGGATTTGAACACCTGAGTGACTCTCCCCTCCTGTTGTGTCCAGAATCCGGCATTCAGAAGCACTGCTGCCTTGAATTGTGGAGGCACAGCAACACCATCATGGCTACTGGCCAACCCTCTCTTAAAGCCACCCATGTTGGTGGCCATCACTGCCTCCTGTAGGAATGAATTCCATAGTTTAACTATGTGTGGTCTGAAGAAATGCTTGTACCTGTCCCGAATCTTCCAACATTCAGCCATATTGGATGTCCACAAGTAGTAGAATTACGAGAGAAGGAGAAAAGGATTTTCCCTATTGGCTTTCTCCATGCAATGTATAATTTTATAAACTTGTAATGCCATGTTACCTCTATGGCAGCTTTTCTCTAAACGAAACTGTCCCAAATGTTGTGTATCTCCGAGAAGGTGGAGGATGGGCAAGCAAGAAGAAAGGGTGTGTGTGTTTCATGTTCTGCTTATTTGCACCTTGCTGTCCTCTACAGAAAACAGAACTCTGTACCGGATGGACTTTGGTTAGATGAAGCCAAGCCTGATTTTAGTAATTGCTCTACTACGCAAGTACTGTCATCAGTACTACCTCAAACCCTCTAGCTAAGATCCATTCATGTGCTTGTGATGCAATATCTCATGATTATCATACCTAACACCCATGCTCAGAAGGTGAGCTGGAAGTTATGTGTGAAATCTAGAAAGTCATGACTTTATATGTGAATTGGAGTGTAGCAATACGACGTGGCCTTTCAGCAAGCGTTTTCATTGTTCTGCTTAAAACCTTCACTCCTGGAGCCTTAGCAGCATAGTAAACAAACAATTCTTTTCCTGACTACCTTTGAAATGTTTGAAACATTCAGAAGATGCCCCCCACCCCCAGTTTGTCATGCTTTGGGGGACCTGCGGTCCTCCAGATGCTGCTGTACTCTAACTCCCATCATTACCAGTCATTTTGCTTCTTCTGGGGGTTTACTTATATTTTCAGGGGGTTTTCCCAACCTGTAAAGCAGATTTGAGGATGGTGCGGGTCACACACAGGGGTAGAAAGAGGGGAAAGTTTCATTGCCTAAGTGGAAGTCATTATGCTTATGGCCTGAGTTGGAAACTTCATCTGGTGCAGAATGTGCCAGGTACATTGTCAATGGAGGCATCTGGCTGATGGAGGCATCTCATAATACCATTGTTAAAGCATTTTCACTGGCTGCCCATCTACCCCTGAGGCAGGTTCAAGGTCCTTGTATATACAAAGCCCTGAACAGCTGAGATCCAAGGTACCTCAGAGACTACCTGAACTCCAGGTATCTCATCTCAGTTACTGAGATCATCTGCAGGATGAGCATTGTTGCTCACTTCCAGAGTTGGCGAGACTCACTTGAGAACAGGAAACCAAACCTTTAGTGTTATCAGCTCAGTTCAGCAGGAACCTTCTGTTTCAACTTTTAAATGCCCCCTGAAGGCTTTTTTTTCTATTCCACTAGGCTGAGGCTGGCAATTAGGAACACAGTCAAACATTGACCCCCGAATGGCTCCGTTTTCAAATGATTCGGCTCCCAAATGCCAAAAACCCAGAAGTAAATGCTCTGGTTTTCAATTTTTTGGGGGGAACCTAAACTTCCGAAGTAGCTTCTGCTGAGTGCAGGCAGCTCTTGCAACCAATTGGAAGCTGTGATCCGGTTGTCAAATGTTTCAGAAGCCTAACAGCCTTCCAGAACGGATTACATTTGACAACCGAGGTTTTACTGTACATCTTTCCACAAGATACAGGTGGGTAGCCATGTTGGTCTGCCATAGTCGAAACAAAATAGAAAATTCTTTCCAGTAGCACCTTAGAGACCAACTGAGTTTGTTCTTGGTATGAGCTTTCGTGTGCTCACGAAAGCTCATACCAAGAACAAACTCAGTTGGTCTCTAAGGTGCTACTGGAAAGAATTTTCTATTTTGTTTCTTACCACAAGAGTTTGCTGATCTCTCAGTTTGACTTTCTATATATATATATTTATTGTATGGTATGTACAATTGTAAACTGCTGTGGTATTTTTTATGAATTGTGGTGTATATAGATAGTTTTTATAAAAATATAAATGTATTAGTAAGTGTTTTATCTTGGTTCAGAAGTGTCTGTTACAGTTGCTTCTCTGCAAAGAGGAAGGTTGTGTGGCCTCCCTTTGTTCTGGTTCTCTCTTCATCCTCCTCCTTTGTTAAGAAGTTTTGCTGTAGCCACAGCATTGGCATGGAATTGGCTGATGAGTGCAGAAAATTGATTGGCCAGAGTATGGGGAAATTTAGAAAGATACCTCCCGTTGTCTCTCCAAGTTGAAATATCAGTATGAGGGTGATGTGATTTTTTAAAAAAGTTGTCTGTTTAATGCTTTTATTGGAATTTTGCCCCAACTTGCACTGGAATGGCAGAGTTGCATTAGCAGGGACCTATGTACACAGAAGGGCACCAGAGCTGTGTTTTATTAGTTGCCCAGGCTGGAATGCAGCCATTGGGCTGGAGAAGGTTTCTCCACCCATTCATAAACCAACCCTGGCATCCAATGTCATCCCATTTCACAATCACAGCAAGAACTTTGGATCGTATTCAACCAAGGCCACATTCAAACCATATGTTTCAAATACTATGATACATCTTTAGCAGTCATGGGTTCCCCTTAGAATTCTGGGAGCTGTCATTTCTTAAGGGTGCTGGGAGTTGTCATGGGACAGCTTATTCCCCTCCAGGAGCTACAATTCCTTGAGTTCCCCAGGAAAATGGATTGTTAAGCTCCCCTGAGAATTGAAGCTCTGGGAGGGGAACAGAGGTCTCCTGACAACTCTCAGCACCCATTACAAATGACAGCTCCCAGGTTCCTTTGATGGAAGCAAGGACTATCAAAATAGCACCAGAGTGCTTCAAAAATGTTGTATGAATGTGGTCTAAGTTATTCCCAGAAGAGACCCACTGAAATTTAATGGATGACAAAATCTTCTGTTTCAGTGTATCTGAAGAAGTGTGCATGCACACGAAAGCTCATACCAAGAACAAACTCAGTTGCTCTCTAAGGTGCTACTGGAAGGAATTTTTATTTGGTTTCTTTTACCAGGTGTTTGGCTGATTAACATTATGTGTCCTTTTAAATGTGTTTGTCAGAGGTGATAATCTTTTGCTCTTCTCTTTGTTTTATTGTGTATTTTGTGTTTCATTTTGTGTTTTTGTGTTGTGAATTGGATGAACGGCATTACACAAATTTATTAATTGATGATGATGATGAATAGGTGGTGATTTCATGGGAAACAGACCAGACCAACAGTACAAAGAGCATTGCTGGTCATTTCCTGAGTTGGCGAGACTCAGTTGACAACAAAGAGGAGACCCACTGAAATTTAATAAATGATAATATCTCTTTAACCAGATGTTTGGTTGATTAACATTCTATGGCCTTTTAACTCTCTCTCTCTCTCTCTCTCTCTCTCTCTCTCTCTCTCTCTCTGTTATCATCGCTTTGTTTTAATCTTTGTTTTATTATGTATATTCTGTATTCAGTTTGTGTTTTTATGTTGTGAACTACCCTTTGATCTTTGGATGAAGGGCAATATACAAATTTAATGAACGATGATGATGGTGAATGGATGGATGGTGATTACATAGAAGACAGACCAGATCAACAGCACAAGGTATTGCATGAATTCAGATTTATTCATTCATATCCCAGACACCATGGAGAAAATGAAAGCACCATCTATTTGCAGAAAAAAGACAATTTCATCTGGATTTTTGAGACTGATTGAAGAGAAGAATTCCAGTTTCCTAAAGGTTGCGGGAATGAGGCTAGAAGAATCAGCCTCAATGAAGGCAACTCAGGAAGGCAACAAGCAGGCATGAAATACATATTTTTTGACATTGATCTCAATATCTCAGGTTTTGAGCTGGCAAACAGCAAGCTGGCATCCACTTCTGGGTGTTAGGATTGCTGTCAAGCTTCAGATCCAGAGCCCAGTTGACAATTTCTAAAGTGCTCAGAACTTGTACTGCTGGAAAGTATAGCGAGACTGGTTGCAAGAGCCCTGGCTAGAGCAGCAACATGGAGAGCGGCCACATCTGGAACAGCAGCTACGCCTGTGGCAGCAGCAGGGGGAGCAGCCACATCTGGAACAGGCTTGACGACTTTGGCAGCAGCAGGGAGAGGAGCCACATCTGGAACAACAGCTACGCCTGTGGCAACAGCAGGGAGAGCAGCCACATCTGGAACAGACTTGACGGCTTTGACAGCAGCAGGGGGAGCAGCCACACCTGGAGCAGCGGGAACTCTGGCCTCCACAACAGGACATTTTGAGGGAGTGAAGCTGGAAGAAACAAATAAGGATGTAGTGTAATCAAACCATGGTATGTTCTCATCCATGCATTGTTCAGTATGTGTACAACTTGGAAGTCATGATTTACCTAGAGTGCTTCTCTGTTCAGTATCCTTTCATTATGGTTCAGCCTCATTATTATTATTATTTTATAATTGTTCATTCTATTATTCAATAATTTATAATTACATTAATTATTTCCGTATAATATTTTAGCTTTTTCAAGTGAAGGTAGGAATGGAATACATAATTCATCTTTATTGAACATTCCCAAAGTTCATCACTTGAGATTTTAATATGCAATCAAAATCAATAGTTTGAATGTGATTCCCTCTGCACTCCCTCTGAATTTGAAACCTGAGCAACTTAATACTTTCAGTCTGTTCCATATTATTTAAGTAGCCAGACCATAGCTGTCAACTTTTCCCTTTTCTTGCGAGGAATCCTATTCGGAATAAGGGAATTTCCCTTAAAAAAGGAAAAAGTTGACAGCTATGAGCCAGATATGGCTAGTTGCTGTCAAATACATTCAAATAAAGTTGCATGTTGTTGTTGTTGTTTAGTTGTTTAGTCGTGTCCGACTCTTCGTGACCCCATGGACCAGAGCATCAAATGTTTTCAGGCATGAAATACCCTTTTCATGAATTAACTAACTAACTAACTAACTAACCCACACCATTATATGTGAGCTCTGTAACTTTTTCTCATAAAATATAAGATTGTTTGCCAACTATAATCTATAGAAATCATCTATAGAAAAGAGGTGCACAGAGGCTGCCCATGCGTATTTCTCAGTTCTCTCTCCTAAATGTCAGTCTACTTCTTCCTTTACTGTTCTGGGTGGATCCAATTGTACAGTATGTAAGTCCGGCATCAACTCTAATCTTCCTGTTTCTGCTCAAAATCTGACCAAGTGCAGAACAAAGCCCTCAGAATGATCCCATGGATTTCACACTTCCTTGAGTTTGCCTATCCAGTATTTGGTCAATATTCAGAAACTCTCTGAATAGTCTCAGAAGATTTAAATAGTTGCCATCAGAAATGTATGGTTATCAATCAAAGCAAAGAACATTCCCAGCTGAAGGAATAACTCATATTCTATCAGTAAAGTAGAACACCTGATGGATCTGATCCTTCAAGTATTTTGGGTAGATCCACCCAATAACACAAATTTCAGGTCTGGTGTTATGGAAGACATTATATGCTCCCTAAATTATCAGCTTCCCAGCAATTGAATTCAACTTACCTTGTACAGCAGTCAGAACTTGTCAGCTCAATGGAGATTCAAGTCAACGAGTGAAGAGCTGAGAGACAGAGGTTCCTTTTGTAGAGCTCCAAGAGCCCTGCCCCCTTGGAAATGAAGCACCACCGATGAATGGACTCATGCTTCATTGCTACTCAAAGCACATGTCTATGTGTTGCATCCACTATCTACCAATCACATATTCGTTGAGTTTAACCACATCTTTCACTATGACAGCATTTCCCCAAGGTCTCTAATTAGGTAACATTTGATGCTTATCACGCTATAATCCTCACATCGCACACACTCTGTGGAGGTAACTTCAAAAGGGCGGTTTCTTGAATAGCAACACTGGCAAGAATGGAATGGACCTTTTCATTGGATCCATGTGGCTGATCCATGACACAACAGCGCAGGATTGCTCAGTAGTTTGTTATTCCGCCTGAGCTTCATTGCTTGACCTCATAAATTCTTTTTAATCTAGGTGCTGTGGTTCGCAAAATGTGTTCAGCTTTGTAAGTCAAAAGGGGGAGGTGAGATCAACATCTCAAAGTTGTCAGGGTATTTCTTCCTCCTCTTCTGAGCCCTACCCCCACGCCCAAATGACACCATAAAAATGTAAGAAGAGTATACTGGATCGACTCCAATGGCTCATCTAGTGCACCATGTTGTTCTCACAGTGGTCAACCGGATCTGCCCCTGGGAAACATGCAAGTAGGATTCAAGCACAATAGGACCCTCTCCTCCTGTGGTTTCCAGCAGCAGAATTTTGTGTTCCTCACTGTACCATAATGAGGGCCTGTGTCACATTCTGCATCACATAAGAAAATGCCAGCTGCTACCAAAAGACTCATGTCCTTATCTGCTTTCACAAATCTATGTGGCATTTTTAATCTCTTCCCTCTGGGTAAGAATGGAGAGCATGTAGATCCACCCAATAACACAAATTTCAGGACATTTAATGCAACAGAATTTTGTGTTTCCTACTGTCTCATCTCTTCCCTCTGGATAAGAGGGAAGAGCATGTTCAATGTAGGTTTAAGAAGCTACTTTAGGAGTTATGTGCTTGAACCTTTGGTTACATGATGAACACATAGGATTGTAGCCAACCAAGTTATATAGAGAGCAGAACTGTGGAAATCAAAGTGCTGAATCTAGTTCTGTTCAGGTGGCTCCTCTGTACAGGGCACCGAGCCAAGAGAGTTGCAAGATAATAAATGAATGAATTGTTGTGAAAAGAAGAAATATTTAGAAGCAGGTGCCAGATTTTGTCCTTGCTCATGGTGCCACATAAAGCAACTACACTATTCCGAACTTAAAAATGGAAAGCGTAATGCTGGTGGTAAACAAAAGAGGTTTAAAGACTGTCTCAAGGCAAATCTTTAAAAAATGTAGTATAAACACCGACAACTGGGAAACACTGGCCTGCGAGTGCTCCAATTGGAGAACAGCCTTCACCAAAGGTGTCATGGGTTTTGAAGACACTCGAACTTAGGACGCAAGGGAGAAATGTGCTAAGAGGAAGGCACGCTTGGCAAATCCACACCGTGATCAACTCCTACCTGGAAACCAATGTCCCCACTGTGGAAGGACGTGTGGATCCAGAATTGGCCTCCACAGTCACTTACGGACTCATTGTTAAAACCATGTTTATGGAAGACAACCTTACTCGGCTATGAGTGATTGCCGAAGAAGAAGAAGAAGATATTAGCCATATCCGCCCCTGCTATGTCTTTCAACTTCAATGGGTCACCATGTGGATACAATATCCTCATTGGAATGAAGTATTTAAGAAAGATGGGATATGATGATTTGGGGAACGAATATCACAACTAGAGAGAGACCTATTGGAATGTAATGTAAAAGTGCTGTCTAAAATGTATAAAATATTACTGGCGTAGGAGACAAATGATGACCAAGTAAAATTCTCAATGATACATTGGGCAATAGATATTGGTCGTTAATATAGACATGGAAGCATGGGAATGATTGTGGAATATGGATATAAAATTTACAGCCTGTTATGGTCTAAGAGATAATTATATGAAAATGATATATTGATGGTATCTAACATCGAGTAAATTGGCAAAAATGTATAAATCTAAATCAAATAAATAAATAAATACTGGAAATGTAGAGAGAAAGACTGTTCTTTTTATCATGTGGTGGTCTTGTAGTAAGGTTAATGAATTGAAAAAAAGATGTTAAAAATAACCGGAAAAATAACTGGAAATAATTTTATAATGATTTATAAAAGAATGGAGATGGTTTATTGAATATTTACAGATAAATTGTAAACAGATAACAACATTGGCAGGTTTATTGTAATAACATGCAGTTTCTTAAGAGTATATATTTAAAGTAGATGAATAAATGAACAAATTAAGTTAATTTGGATATGCAGAAGATATTAAAAAGAAATTTAAGGAATTGCAGAAAGAGGGGGAAAGAAGTCAAGTTTTGAAATGTCAAAATGCTTGTAAAATTAGTGAAATGCATAAACCTGAAAATCATAAATAAAGTTAATTTTTATATCAAATTATTGAATCACAAAAAAACCTTATAGTGATTATATGGCACTCCTTTTTTTCCTGATTTTTTTTTTAGCCAGTGCATAGAGGGCTATGTTTTAATTGTTGTTAGTTACCTTGGGATCTTAGGGTGAAGGGAAGGAAATAAATTATACTACTACTACTATGATTACTACTAATTATGAGCCTGAATAAACCAGATCAACAAAAGATCAAAGTAATTTTGGAGTTCTGAATTAGTGGGCAGTATCCAATGTTACTCCCACTTAGAGCAGACATATTGAAAATAATCAATATTGCTAATTTAAGTCAATTCATTTCAATGGGTTCACTCTGAGTGGGCCTTTGCCAGCAGCAATCCACTGGGTTACATTCTGTGTCGGTCCTACTCAGAGTATTCCCGTTGAAATTAATTGTTGTTGTTGTTCAGTCGTTCAGTCGTGTCCGACTCTTCGTGACCCCATGGACCAGAGCACGCCAGGCACCCCTATCCTCCACTGCCTCCTGCAGTTTGGCCAAACTCATGCCAGTCGCTTCGAAATTAATAGATAGTTGAAATTAATAGACATGAATAACAGGATGGGTGACACCTGGCTTGAGAGCAGTACATGTGAAAAGGATCTAGGAGTCTTGGTAGACCATAAACTTGACATGAGTCAACAGTGTGATGCAGCAGCTAAAAAAGCCAATGCAATTCTGGGCTGCATCAATAGGAGTATAGCATCTAGATCAAGGGAAGTAATAGTACCACTGTATTCCGCTCTGGTCAGACCTCACCTGGAATACTGTGTCCAGTTCTGGGCACCACAGTTCAAGAAGGATACTGACAAGCTGGAACGTGTCCAGAGGAGGGCAACCAAAATGGTCAAAGGCCTGGAAACGATGCCTTATGAGGAACGGCTTAGGGAGCTAGGTATGTTTAGCCTGGAGAAGAGAAGGTTAAGGGGTGATATGATAGCCATGTTCAAATATATAAAAGGATGTCATATAGAGGAGGGTGAAAGGTTGTTTTCTGCTGCTCCAGAGAATCGGACACGGGACAATGGATTCAAACTACAAGAAAGAAGATTCCACCTAAACATTAGGAAGAACTTCCTGACAGTAAGAGCTGTCCGACAGTGGAATTTGCTGCCAAGGAGTGTGGTGGAGTCTCCTTCTTTGGAGGTCTTTAAGCGGAGGCTTGACAGCCATCTGTCAGGAATGCTTTGATGGTGTTTCCTGCTTGGCAGGGGGTTGGACTGGATGGCCCTTGTGGTCTCTTCCAACTCTATGATTCTATGATTCTAACTTAGGCCAATTAAAGTCAATGGGTCTAATCTGCATAGCTGTCAACTTTTCCCTTTTCTTGTGAGGAATCCTATTTGGAATATGGGAATTTCCCTTAAAAAAGGGAAAAAGTTGACAGCTATGCTAATCTGTCAATGTCTGTCATCCAAACGTTTTGTAATGCACCCTGCTTGGTGTCTACTGAAACTTTCCATTCCTTCCACCCAGTTGCATCTGTTTCTCCCTGACCACTTCATAAAAAACGAAGATGACCAACTCTTTGGTTATGTGGTGGTGAACACATAACCCAGGCACTACCATAGACTTGGATGGCCAATGCTTTAGTTACTTGAGCAACACATCTAAGAACCTATCCCTGAGTTATATTGCCAGCCAATAAACCAAATGCCACGGAAGGATTATGAAGTGAACACCTTGGTTACGTGGCCAACACATGATTCTCAGCCTACAGTACGGTTGAATGACAAATACCTGGAGTATGTTGGTCAGCTAGAGCACGATAATGAGTCATGGCCATAACTGGGATCATGGAGTGGAGGCTGAACAGATTATTCACTGGAAAGCTCAAAACTGAAGTTTATAGCTACTGAGGAAGATAGCAAGAAAGGCTGGTAAGGAGAAGAAGGCCTGGGATGAAAGAGAACTATAAGGCTTTTGTTAAAAAAAAACCACAAGCTTTTTTACTGGGTATAGTGTATAAAAAGATACCAAGACAAGATTTAAAAAATGTTCTTATATGCAACAACTGTGGCAAGAATTTTGTTAGCCCCAAAATGGAAACAACACAAAGTACCAACAAAACAAGAGTGGCAGATGAAATGGATGGATTTTGCATAATAAGCGAAACTGATGGGAAGAATCCGGAACCAGCGAGACCAAGCATTCCAAATAGACTGGAATAAATTTATATTATATTTGAAAGACAACTGAAAGCAATTAACATCACTAGCAGGGTTATCTGAAGATCTGTAAGATGAAGTTGTTACTTATTCGGTTGGAGTAATTTAATACTTTAGGTAATGGTATAACAAGAATAGGACGAGGAAGTGAAATGCAAGGATGCAAAAATTAATTTTGTAAACCATTAGGCGGGACAAAATAAATAAATAAAAATTCCTTCCAGTAGCACCTTAGAGACCAACTAAGTTTGTTTTTGGTATGAGCTTTCGTGTGCATTTGGGCATGCACATGAAAGCTCATACCAAAAACAAACTTAGTTGGTCTCTAAGGTGCTACTGGAAGGATTTTTTTTATTTTTTATTTACTATGGCTGACCAACATGGCTACCTACCTGTCATTAGGCGGGAGGGAGGGAAGTCGGCAGGCTCAGTTGAGCCAAAGTGTTATAATAAGAGGATATGATGTTATGTAATGTGATTATATGTAAAACTAATTGAAATATACTCGGAGTCAAGTGTGAATTTAATGCTCTTTATTCAGCTCATAGTAGTGAGGAATGCAGTTTCCCCAAAATGTTTGCTTTATATACACTATTTACACAATGGGCCCCACGTGATTGGCTAATTCCCGGATACTCCTGTATGCCAATCGGAGTGCGGATTCACTTCCACCTGGAGCTGGATTGGGTGGCTCCTGCAGACCAATCAGACTGCTGCAATCTCAATCCTATTGTTCTGGGACCAATCAGACTGCTGCAATCTCAATCCTATTGTTCTGGGACCATTCAGACTGCTGCAATCTCAATCCTATTGTTCTAGGACCAATCAGACTGCTGCATTTTGGATCCTATTCAACTCAGTACATAACACTAATAAAAACATTTTTTAAAAAATAGAAGGAAGGTGTGGTGAAACAGTCTCTGTTGGCAAGCCAAGGGACAGTTGGTGTTGGAACCCACCCAGTAAGCTGCAAAGGTGGTTGGAGAGACTTTCTACTGAAACCTCTGCTGGAACAGCAAACTGTTGCTTTAAAACAAGGTTTCAGAATAGCAAGGAGGGCGTTGGGCAAAGCTCTGTTGTGCGAGATTTTTTGATTAACTATGTTGTGCTCATCTCTGTTATTTCTTCTTGTAATTTTTTTTAAAAAAAACAACTGTCCCTTTCCAACCCTGTTCCAAATTCTCCCAATACTTTCGTATCTCATTACCCAATAGCCCATGGGTAGGCAAACTAAGGCCCGGGGGCCAGATACGGCCCAATCACATTCTAAATGCAGCCCACGAACGGTCTGGGAATCAGCGTGTTTTTACATGAGTAGAATGTGTGCTTTTATTTAAAATGCATCTCTGGGTTATTTGTGGGGCATAGGAATTTGTTCATTTTTTCTTCTTCAAAATATAGTCCGGCCCCCCACATGGTCTGAAGGACAGTGAACCGGCCCCCTGCTGAAAAGGTTTGCTGACCCCTGATAGCCCCTTTACCATGGATTAAGCTGTTGTGCAACCTGCCTTCATTTTTGCTCGCCTATCCAAGCCTGATGTCAGCCAAATCCTGCACTACAAATCTTCCAATGGGGGTTGTGTAATGATAACTTCACACACACACACACACACACACACACACACACACTGTATAAAAATACATTATTCCTGGATGTATATTTTATGTTGTAAAGACCTTAAAGGTAAAGGTAAAGGGACCCCTGACCATCAGGTCCAGTCGTGTCCGACTCTGGGGTTGCGGCGCTCATCTCGCTCTATAGGCAGAGGGAGCTGGTGTTTGTCTGCAGACAGCTTCCGGGTCATGTGGCCAGCATGACTAAGCCACTTCTGGTGAACCAGAGCAGTGCACGGAAACACCTTTTACCTTCCCTCTGGAGCGGTACCTATTTATCTACTTGCACTTTGACGTGCTTTCAAACTGCTAGGTGGGCAGGAGCTGGAACCAAGCAACGGGAGCACACCGCATCACGGTGATTCAAACCGCCAACCTTCTGATCAGCAAGCCCTAGGCTCTGTGGTTTAACCCACAGCACCACCCTAGGGATGTATTAATGGCTAGAATATTTACCATAAACTGGGGAAACCTGTATTCAAAGATCACCTTGATTTCTCTACCACATATAAAATGAGGAAGACACCATCATGAGATAGTTAGATGAACAGCAGGTTAAAATAAAGTAATAATCATGCAACTGAGAGGCACATTGAGTCTGCAGGGTTGGACCTTGCTGCACCTGGACTCCTGCTAAATGCATGATCTGCTAGCAACCACGAGGGAATGTTGCATTGAATGTAGAAAACTCTCAGATCTGGAAGATGGCTTTAAAACCAGAAGAAAAGAAGAGCTGGCTGGGTTAGGCCAATGATCAACAACTCAAGACAATGCCAGGAATTCAGAATTTTATTAGTGGACATAAGGAAGAGCTACAGAGAGAAAAACACACCCAATACACCAAAACGAAAATATAAAACACCATATATATCCCATGAACAAATCAAGGCACTTTAAGGGGTTTTCAACATGTTTTGAAGAGAGGAATCTTAAATTTCATGAAGGAGGCAGGGACAAAGCTTGAGACATCTCACTCAACAGGAAGGGAACCAGCATGCATTGAAATATTGGTTTGTGTTGATGTTGATTCCAATATTCTGATTATTAAGCTTCTAACCAGGAACCCAGATTCTGTTTCCAGGATCTGGGCTGACTGTCTAGTTTTTGCATCAAATGTCCCATTAGCAGTTTCTAAAGCATTCAGCACTTGTACTGGTAAGTAGAGCAGCAGGTCTGGCTGCAGCAGCAGGGGACACAGCAACTCTGGTTGCAACAGCAGCAGGGGGAACAGCCACACTGATTGCAACGGCAGCAAGGGCTGCGACGACAACGGGAACAGCAGCAGGGAGAGCAGCAGGACTGGTTGCAGCAGCGGGGGCAGTAGCAGCGGGGCTGGGAACTGCAACAGCAGGGGTAGCAGCCACACCTGGAGCAGCAGGTCAACTTGCGACAACAGCAGGGAGAGCAGCCACATCTAGAACAGCAAGACTGGGAACAGCAGCAGGGGGAGCAGCCACACTTGGAACAGCTCTGGCTCTGTGAACAGCAGCATGGAGAGCAGCCACACTTGGAACAGCATTTAGCCTTGTGGCAGCAGCAGGGGGAACAGCCACACTTGGAACAGCCCTGACTCTGGGAACAACAGCATGGAGAGCAGCCACACTTGGAACAGCATTTAGCCTTGTGGCAGCAGCAGGGGGAACAGCCGCACTTGGAACAGCATTTAGCCTTGTGGCAGCAGCAGGGGGAACAGCCACACTTGGAACAGCCCTGACTCTGGGAACAACAGCATGGAGAGCAGCCACACTTGGAACAGCATTTAGCCTTGTGGCAGCAGCAGGGGGAACAGCCGCACTTGGAACAGCATTTAGCCTTGTGGCAGCAGCAGGGGGAACAGCCGCACTTGGAACAGCTCTGACTCTGGGAACAGCAGCAGGGGGAGCAACCACACTTGGAACAGCATTGAGTCTTGTTTTGACAACAAGCCATTTTGATGGAGCAGAGCTGAAAAAAAAGTGAAGAGTTGTTTTCAGTAATCAAACCATGCAGTATTCACATCCATCCATGCATGGAGAAATACACAATACATTTTTCTCTTCTTGTTATGCCTTCAGTATATTCCAAATTCCTGACAATAATTACAGTTACAGGTGGGTAGCCGTGTTGGTCTGCCATAGTCAAAACAAAATCGAAAATTCTTTCTAGTAGCACCTTAGAGACCAACTGAGTTTGTTCCTGGTATGAGCTTTCGTGTGCATGCACACTTCTTCAGATACGATCTGAAAGCTCATACCAGGAACAAACTCAGTTGGTCTCTAAGGTGCTACTAGAAAGAATTTTCGATTTTGTTTTGACAATAATTAGTTATAGAAACTATACTTGACAACCCTGTTGTTATTTCAGCCGTGGCATGAGAGCCCAACACATATCAACATGGAAAGACAGAACTCAATAGATTAAAGGAACTTGAAGTCCTATAAAGCATTAGGTGAACATTTAGCCAAAAAAGCTAAATGACATAATATCTGAAGAACAATTGACAACGAGGAACGAAATTCTGAAAAAGGATTTTTATTTATTTATTTTGCAAATTCATTCCTTCTACTGCAAAAAACATCTCTGTAAGGAATGTAGTGGAATAAAGTAGTAAAGAATTAAACCTGATGGATCTTGTCCTGCAGGTAGTTCCCGTAAATCTGCCCAATAACTCTAATTATGGATATCTTTTCTGTAAGAAGTTTAATGCTATCTAAATAACCTGCAATTAAATTCAAACTTACCTTGTACAGCAGTCGGAACTTGGAAGCACAATGTAGATTCAAGCGAATGAGTGAAGAGCTTGGGGATGGACGATCATTTTATACAGCACTAAGCACCCAGCCCCTAGGAAATGAGGCACCGCCAATGAATGGACACGTTCTTCATAGCTACCCAAAGCACATGTCTATGTGCTGCGCTTTCCATCTCCCAATCCCATGTTCCTTGTGTTGGTTCACATCTTCCACCTCAAGAGACTTTTCCTCTGGTCTATAATTAGGGCTCATCACATTGTAAACCTCATGTCAAGCACACACCAGAAGGCACTTGAGAAGGACGGCTTAATGAATACAGATGCTAGAAAGAAGGGAATGGACCTATTCATTGGACCCATGCGGCTGAACGTCACCGTTGTGAGTCAACAGCACATGATTGCTCCATACTTGGTTATACTGTCTGAGCTCTCTTGCTAGAGGTCATTCCTTTTAATCTAAGTGTTGCAATTAGCAATATGTGTACATTTTTATAAGTTAATAGGAAAAGATGAGATCAACCTCTCAAAGACTTCAGGGCACCTTTTCTTCCTCTGTTTGAGTTTTTCCTTTGGAATATCACATTCCTCCAGCATCCGTAGGCTTGAGAAGATGTTCACAGGTTCACTGTATCATCAGAGCACCTGTGTGATGTTCTCGCTCCACCTGAGGTCAAGTCAGCTGTCACCAAAAGGATCATGACACCTGCCTTTTATGTATTCATATACAAAGGACGGTTTTAAGGCAATGAATATTGAATAGGTCAGTGATTCCCCCCAAAATATATATATATAAAAACATCTGCTAACAACTGGAAAGATGTATCATCTACTATATGTGAATGATTTGAGGAAAGAAAAAAACTCTGGTCATAGCAGTAATGGTTACATTTAGCTATTATAAAATAATACATAGAAAACAATGTAATAGGTTCATGAAAATGGGTGTTTTCATTACGTTTTGTAATATTGTGCTTAAGTATAATGCCCAGTGTTATGCTGCTTTCAACCTGTTGTGATACTTTGAGTATCTGCCGAAATATTACTTTTTTGGATCTAATTAGCCAGTGTGTTGAGGAGGTTAGACTAGGACCTGCGAGTCGAGGGATCAAATCTCTGTTTGGCCATGAAGCTCTTTTGGTTACCTCGAGGTAGTCATTGCCTCTCGGCCTAACCTACCTCATAAGGCTGTTGTGGGGATTTATGAATGAGGGTGGGGGGACCATGTATGCGTCCTTGAGCTCCTTGTGGGGAAAACTTGGGATATAAATGCAATAAAATAAATAAACAAATAATGAACATTTAAATAATAATAATAAATCAGGTAAATTTAAACAGTTTTAAATACAAACACACAACATTAAGTCAATATTTTTTAAAAAAATAAATAAAGAGTATACACACACACACACACACACAGGTGAAACTCGAAAAATTAGAATATCGTGGAAAGGTTCATTTCTTTCAGTAATTCAACTTAAAAAGTGAAACTAATATATGATATAGACTCATGAGATGCAAAGCGAGATATGTCAAGCCTTTATTTGTTATAATTGTGATGATTATGGCGTACAGCTGATGAGAACCCCAAATAAACAATCTCAACTTTGGGGTTTTCATCAGCTGTACGCTGTAATCATCACAATTATAACAAATAAAGGCTTGACATATCTCACTTTGCATCTCATGAGTCTATCTCATATTTTAAACTCCAGTAGCTAATGAAAACAATTGCTTACATAAATAGACTTTTCCACAATATTTTAATTATTCTAATTTTTTGAGTTTCATGTGTGTGTGTGTGTGTGTGTGTGTGCGCACACACACACACACACACACACACATATGATACATGTGAGATTTGAAGGGCTCATTATCTTTTCAGGCTAATACTAGGGACCGAGCTCAATTGATATTTTGCATTTCTTGCTTTGTAGTTTTCATATAACAAATAACACCGGTCCACGTAACACCGGTCCTGAGAGATCTACATTGGCTCCCAGTACGTTCCCAAGCACAATTTAAAGTGTTGGTGCTGACCTTTAAAGCCCTAAATGGCCTCAAAGGCCCAGTAAACCTGAAGGAGCGTCTCTACCCCCATCATTTTGCCCGGACACTCAGGTACAGCTCTGAGGGCCTTCTGGCAGTTTCCTCCCTGTGAGAAGTGAAGCTACTGAGAAACAGGCAGAGGGCCTTCTCGGTAGTGGCGCCCACCCTGTGGAACGCTCTCCCATCAGATGTCAAGGAAATAAACAACTTTCTGACTTTTAGAAAACATCTGAAGGCAGCCCTGTTTAAGGAAGTTTTTAATGTTTGATGTTTTATCAAGTTTTTAATATTCTATTGTGAACTGCCCAGAGTGGCTAGGGTAACTCAGCCACATGGGTGGGGTATAAATTATTATTATTATTATTATTATTATTATTATTATTATTATTATTATTTACTCATTTCTTCAGTGTGTACTCTATTAGCTGTCTGACTCAACCTGAACTTGCTCACAGCAAACTTTGTTCTCTTCGGATTGGTGGTGCAGGCTTCCTGTTGAGAACTGGTTTTGCAACTAGTAGCAGAACTAAAATTCTGCTTCTGTAAATCATTGAGAGGCATATTCAAGGAGGTATTGTGCCCCCAGGGTTTTGTAGCATCAGTGTTCTCAGAAAAAAATAAATATTTTTATTTCTTTATTTCGGGTTCATTCTTTCATAAAATGTACATACCATTTGATTGTAAAAAATAAATAAATCCAATCGAACATGAAAAGAACCTTCACCACCTCATCATGCACTTTCATAAGCCTTCCTGCAATTTATTTCTCCTTTGCAAAATGTCCCTCTCCTTTTACATGTACCACTCATTTTTGTGGTCTTCTGACGGTTTTGACTCAGTCATCCATTTTTGCAGTCGGTAGTGCTTGTGTTTGTTCCTTCTTCTTTTTTTAAATCATGTTGGGGGGTTTTCTATTTGTTAAAGCAGCATTTTTCAACCCTGAGTCCCCCATATGTTGTTGGAATGCAACTCCCATCATCGCTGACCATTGCCTAGGCTGGCTCAGGATGATGAGAGTTGTAGTCCATATGTGGACCCAACCACCAGCTTAGTTGGTTTTGTCAAGGGATGAATGTTAACTGGGGTTAGTTACTTTTGGGACCAGGTGAAATATATATTCCTGATATTCTGGGTGTTGAGTTGGCAAGCAGCCAGTTTAATGTTGCTTCTGGGCGCTGGGCTAGCAAGTTGGTTTTTACATCCGTAGTGCTGTTAGCAATTTCTAAGGAGCTCAGCACTTGGTGTGGAAAGAATTCCAACCAGAAGAGCAGCAGGAGTTGGAGCCACAGCAGCAAAAAGAGCAGCAATCCTGTTTGCAACAGCAGCAAGGGGAACAACCACACTGGTTCCAGCAGCATAGGGTGCAATGAGAAGAGGAGCAACAGTTGCTACATCCGAGGTTCATTACTTGTGTTGTGCTCATTCCTTCAAATGCAGTGAAGGCCAAACTTGGCCCTCCAGCTGTTTTGGGACTACAACTCCCATCATCACTAGCTAACAAGATCAGTGGTCAGGGATGATGGGAATTGTAGTCCCAAAACAGCTGGAGGGCCAAGATTGGCCATCACTGTTATAATGCATGTGCTGTAATTAGAATAAGTGTGCAGTTTAAAAAAAAATAAAAACATAAGTCAATAGAAAAAGATGGGGTCAGCATCTCAAGAACTTCAGGGACTTTTTTCTGACTCTATTTTGAGACCCCCACTGCAAAAAATTATACCTTAAGAATATAAGAAGAGTCTGCTGGATCTGGCCAATGGTTCATCTAGTTCACCATCCTGATCTCACATTAGTCAGCCAAATGCCCATTGGATAATCGCAAGCAGGATTTGAGCACAATGGCACCCTCCCCTCCTGTGGTTTCCAGCAACAGAAATGCCTCGTTTCCGGCATAATGTTCCAGCACAATATAAAGCAAAGCCAACTGTTACCAAAAGTCTCACACCTTCAGAATTCCAGGCATCATCCACGATGTAAGAGAAAGAAGATACCAGAGACACCAAAAGCTTAAATCTAGTTTAAGTTCAGATTAAATTATTGAATCACCCAAACAACCTATAGCACTTATCATATTTCTTTTTCCTGAACCCCCCCCCCCTTGTAGCCAGTGCCTGGTAGGAATGAGCCAGCTCCAAGTGAAGGTTTGCAGCCAACTGCAGAAAGCAGCCAGGAACAAAGAGGCTTAGATGTTAGTCCGGCAGGGGAGAGCCGGCAGCTGCAGACTCTGGCTCTTCCTGACCTTGATGGGCAGGCTGATAAGGCAGTAGCTGAGAGCAGGCTAGAACACAGCAAAAGCTTGCAGGAAGCACAAAAAGGCACGAACAGTCTCAGAGACAGCCTCTCAGAGCAGGAAGAGGTGGGAGCTGATCCCCTAAGTCTGAAGAGTCAGTGAATGGAAGGGTGCTTGATAGGAAGCAAAGCAAGAGACGTAAAGGTCGTAAATTCAATATCTTCTGTCAACTCCGGAAGGAGTCTTCAGAAGGGTCATCTTGAGTAATGATGCTGGAGGCTTTGTTGAAGCTGTTCAGAGCTATCTGTTTTGTTGTTGTTCTTTTGCAATAAATCCTCCTTTTTAATTACCTACGCTTACTGTGTTATCAAGCTGGGAATCTGCACTCCTGACAGCTACTCTCTGTGTTATGAAGCAATTACTGTGTTTTAATTGTTGTTAGCCACCCTGGGACCCTAGGGTGAAGGGAAGCAAATAAATTCCACCACTACTACTACTACTACTATCACTACCAATGTCACTCTCACTCAGAGAAGACCCATTGAAATTAATCAATATTACCAACTTAGGGCAAGTCCTTTCAGTGGTTTACTCTGAGTCAGCCTTGGTCAGCAGCAATTCACTGGTTTAGACTCAGTGTCATTCCTACTCAGAGAATACCCATTGTAATTAATATACATGAATAACTTAGGCCCATTAAAGTAATGGGTCTAATCTAAAGAATATTATTATTGGACAGTCAATGACTGTCACCTACATTTTCTGCAATGCACCCTGCTTGGTGTCTACTGAAGCTTTCCCATTCTTCCATCCAGTTGCAACTGTTTCTCCTGGACCACTTCATTAAAGCATAGCTTTGGTTATATGGAGGTGAAGACATAACCTAACACCTTAGCTATGTTAGCAACACATCAAAGAACCGATTCGAGAGTTACATTGTCAACACATAATCCAGATGCCATTGAAGGAGTTTAAGGTCAACGCCTTGATTACATGGACAGCACATGATCCTGAGCCTACAGTACAGTTGTGTAACAAATACCCTGTTTCTCCTAAAATAAGACATAGCCATAAAATAAGCCATAGCAGGATTTCTATGCATTTGCGAAATATAAGCCGTTCCCCAAAAATAAGCCATACCCCGAAAATAAGCCATAGTGACGTGGTACCTCCCATTAAAACAGCCTGGGGAGACGTGGCTATGCAGCGTACCGATGCGACACAGTTAAAATAAGACATCCCCTGAAAATAAGCCATACTGTGTTTTTTTGAGCAAAAAAAATATATAAGACGGTGTCTTATTTTAGGAGAAACACGGTATCTGGAGTATGTTGGTCAGCTAGAGCATCAGAATGAGCCATGGCAGTAACTGGGATCATTGAGTGTGGTGGAGCAGTTCATTCACTATAAAGCTCAAAAGTGAAGGCTTAGGGCTACTGAGGAAGAAGGGCTGGAGAACATCAGGAGACCCAACGATGAAGGGGGGAACACAGTCATCAGGGTGAGTTAGCACTGATGGCCTTAGCCTCCATGAACAAGCCTAATGGTCTTTTGGATAGGCACATGGAAATTTGCCATATACAGAATCAATCCATTGGTTTGGGAGCTGGAACATTCTCTGGCCCACCTGAACATGATGGGTTTTTTTTTATGATTTTTAACTTTATTCTTTTTAAAAAACATATAACAAATATCACGACATTAAAAAACATATAACAAATATCACGACATACAACAAAACATAATATAGATAACATACAACAAAGCACCACTTAGACAAAGAAAAGAAAAGGAAGAAAAGGAAAAAGGGAAGAATAAGGGTAGAGAAAGAAAAGAAAATAATAAAAGGAAGGATGTAATTATTTACATTCTTACCAAACATAATGATCCGATACAAACATCAAAAACAAAAAATTGTAACATAATTTCCACAAATTAAAACATTTCGATGTTAAATAAAAAAGACTTCCAACTAAACTCGCTGTTTCTGTTGTTCATTATCTATATTTATCGCACAGTTGTAAATTTTTTTGTTCCTTTTTGTCTTCTTATTACCTCTTACTTGATTTATCATCTGGTTCAGTCTATTTCTGCTATAAAGGAGCTCCTAATACCATTATTCTCCAGGTATTCCTCAAATAGCTTCCATTCAATATGGACTTTTTGTTTAGTCTGCTCTCTTACCCTTCCAGTATTCATCGCTAACTCAAAGTACTCTAACATCAAGTTTTGCCAATCCGTCATATTTGGTAAAGTCTTATTCTTCCAATTCCTGGCTACTAATATTCTGGCCGCTGTTATTCCATATAGTATTAATGTTCTTTTTGGTTTTTTTATCTCATCTGGCACTATACTTAGTAAAAATAATTCCGGTTTTTTCTTAAACGTACATTTCAATAATTTTTTCAATTCTTCATAAACATTATTCCAGAATATACTAACCTCTTGGCAATTCCACCACATGTGCATATATGACCCACATTCTTTATCGCACCTCCAGCATAAATGTGATCTATTTTTATACATTTTGGCTAGTTTATCCGGTGTATAGTGCCATCTATACATCATCTTAAGGGTATTTTCCCTCAAAGAATAACAGGCCGTAAATTTTATATCTACTTGCCAAAGCCTTTCCCATTGATCCATCAATATGTTGTGGCCTAAGTCTTGGGCCCATTTAACCATTACCGATTTCACCTGTTCTTCTTTAAGGTCCCACTCTAATAATAGCTTATACATACGTGAGATATATTTGCCTTTATTTTGTATTAATTCTTTTTCAAATTTTGAGTTCTCTTTTGCAATGCCCAATTTTCTATCCATTATAAATCTTTGATGAATCTGGAAATATTGTAGCCAGCCATTCAAATATTCCTTTACCTCTTCATATTTTTTTAGAGACCATTCCTCTTGTTGTTTTTCTAGTAATATTTGATATGTGGCCCACCTCCCCTCCATATTTGTTTTTTTAACTGTAATAATTTCCACCGGTGAGGTCCACAGGGGTATTTTTGGTTCTAAGATCCCTTTATATTTTGACCAAATGTTATATAAAGATTTTCTTATAAGATGGTTTAAAAACCCCTTGTGGACTTTAACCTTATCATATAACAAATAGGAGTGCCAGCTGAATCGATTCTCTGCTCCCTCCAAGTCCAAGATCTCTGGGTTCTCCAATGTAATCCACAAGAACATGATGGGTTTTGAACCTGGGACCTTGTGCATATAAAGCAGACACTCTACCCTCCAACTGAGATAAAGATTTTCAACCAACAACACAAGACACTGCCAGGAATTCAGAATTTAATTAGTGGACATAAGGAAGAGCTACAGAGAGAAAAACACACCCAATACACCAAAACGAAAACATAAAACACCATATATATCCCATGAACAAATCAAGGCACTTTTTAGGGGTTTTGAAGAGAAGAATTTCATGAAGGAGGCAGGGACAAAGCTTGAGGCATCTCACTCAACAGGAAGGCAACCAGCATGCATTTAAATATTGGTTTGTGTTGATGTTGATTCCAATATTCTGATTATTAAACTTCTAACCAGGAACCCAGATTCTGTTTCCAGGATCTGGGCTGACTGTCTAGTTTTTGCATCAAAGGTCCCATTAGCAGTTTCTAAAGCGTTCAGCACTTGTACTGGTAAGTAGAGCAGCAGGTCTGGCCGCAGCAGCAGGGGACACAGCAACTCTGGTTGCAACAGCAGCAGGGGGAACAGCCACACTGATTGCAACGGCAGCAAGGGCTGCGACGACAACGGGAACAGCAGCAGGGAGAGCAGCAGGACTGGTTGCAGCAGCGGGGGCAGTAGCAGCGGGGCTGGGAACTGCAATAGCAGGGGGAGCAGCCACACCTGGAGCAGCAGGTCAACTTGCGACAACAGCAGGGAGAGCAGCCACATCTAGAACAGCAAGACTGGGAACAGCAGCAGGGGGAGCAGCCACACTTGGAACAGCTCTGACTCTGGGAACAACAGCATGGAGAGCAGCCACACTTGGAACAGCACTTAGCCTTGTGGCAGCAGCAAGGGGAACAGCCACACTTGGAACAGCATTTAGCTTTGTGGCAGCAGCAGGGGGAACAGCCACACTTGGAACAGCATTGAGACTTGTGGCAGCAGCAAGGGGAACAGCCACACTTGGAACAGCCCTGATTCTGGGAACAACAGCATGGAGAGCAGCCACACTTGGAACAGCATTTAGCCTTGTGGCAGCAGCAGGGGGAACAGCCACACCTGGAACAGCTCTGACTCTGGGAACAACAGCATGGAGAGCAGCCACACTTGGAACAGCATTGAGTCTTGTTTTGACAACAAGCCATTTTGATGGAGCAGAGCTGAAAAAAAAGTGAAGAGTTGTTTTCAGTAATCAAACCATGCAGTACTCACATCCATGCATGCATGGAGAAATACACAATACTTTTTTCTCTTCTCGTTATGACTTCAGTATATTTCAATTCCCTGACAATTATAAGTTATAGAAACTATACTTGACAACCCTGTTATTATTTCAGCCGTGGCCCCTGAGTCCAACACATATCAACATGGTAAGACTGTTACTCAAACGATTATTTGAAAAAACCTTGATGTCTAATATTCTGGATTGCGAATGAGAGCTATCCAGAATTAGATGAAATTTAGCCAAAAAAAAACCAAAAACCTCACAAAGTATTCACACTATTCGCAGAACATTTAACAATAAGGAACGGAATTCTGAAAAGGGATTTGTTTGCAAATTCATTCCTTCTACTGGAAAAAAAAATATCTCTGTAAGGAATGTAGTGGAATAAAGTAGTAAAGAATTAAACCTGATGGATCTTGTCCTGCAGGTAGTTCCCGTAAATCTGCCCAATAACTCTAATTATGGATATGGTTTTCTCTAAGAAGTTTAATGCTATCTAAATAACCGGCAATTAAATTCAAACTTACCTTGTACAGCAGTCGGAACTTGGAAGCACAATGGAGATTCAAGCGAATGAGTGAAGAGCTTGGGGATGGACGATCATTTTATACAGCACTAAGAACCCAGCCCCTAGGAAATGAGGCACCGCCAATGAATGGAAACGTTCTTCATTGCTACCCAAAGCACATGTCTATGTGCTGCGCTTTCCATCTCCCAATCCCATGTTCCTTGTGTTGGTTCACATCTTCCACCTCAAGAGACTTTTCCCAAGGTCTATAATTAGAGGCATTTAGGGCTCATCACATTGTAAACCTCATGTCAAGCACACACCAGAAGGCACTTGAGAAGGACGCCTTCATGAATAGAGATGCTAGAAAGAAGGGAATGGACCTGTTCATTGGACTCATGCAGCTGAACGTCACCATTGTGAGTCAACAGCGCATGATTGCTCCCTAGTTGGTTATAGCATCTGAGCTCTCTTGCTACAGGTCATTCCTTTTAATCTAAGTGTTGCAATTAGCAATATGTGTACATTTTTATAAGTCAATAGGAAAAGGTGAGATCAACATGTCAAGGACCTCAGGGCACCTTTTCTTCCTCTGTTTGAGTTTTTCCTTTGGAATATCACATTCCTCCAGCATCCGTAGGCTTGGGAAGATGTTCACAGGTTCACTGTATCATCAGAGCACCTGTGTGATGTTCTCGCTCCACCTGAGGTCAAGTCAGCTGTCACCAAAAGGATCATGACACCTGCCTTTTTATGTATTTATACATAAAGGACTAAATGCGGCGTTTCTGTGTGCTGCTCTGGTTCACCAGAAGCAGCTTAGTCATGCTGGCCACATGACCCGGAAGCTGTACACTGGCTCCCTTGGCCAGTAAAGCGAGATTAGTGCCACAACCCCAGAGTCATCTGCGACTGGACCTAATGGTCAGTGGTCCCTTTACCTTTTATGTAAAGGACTTTTTTTTAAGTACAGTGGACACTGCCTTAACCCTCCCCCCCCCCATTTAAATAAAATCATTTGCTAAAAACTGGAAAAATATTACCTACTATATGTGAATGGTTTGAGAAACGATCTGGTCTATAGAAGCAGTTATTAAATTAACTTATTGTGAAATTATACATGTAAAATAATCTAACAGGTTTATGGAAAATAGGTTTTGTAATAATCAGTTTAACTATAGTGCTCAAGAGCCCTGTTTAGGGAAGTTTTTAATGCATGATGTTTTTTTTATCCTGTTTTTAATATTCTGTTGGGAGGTGCCCAGAGTGACTTGGGAAACCCAGCCAGATGAGTGGGGTATAAATAATAAATTAATATTATTATTATTATATTATAACATTATGCTGCTTGCAACCTATTGTATTAATATGGGTATCTGTCCAAATATGAGTTTATTTGCCTTCTTGGATCTAATTAGCCAGCATGGTGTAGTGGTTAGAGTGTCAAGACTAGAACCTGGGAGACTAGGGTTTAAATCTCCACTTGACCATGATGCTCACTGGGTGGCCTTGGACCAGTCACTACCTCTCAGCCTAACAAATCTTATAGAACTCTTGTGGTGGTGGTGGTGGGAAACCATGTATGTGTCAGGCTTGAGGAATTCTCTCCCTCCCCCAATGGCAAAAAGAAGCAGGGATGAAACAAGAGAATTCTTACTATGATTTATTCAGACATTACGGTGAAACACAAAGAAATACGGTCATTCCTCAATGGTGGTGTTGCTCGCATTGTGCTCCTCCCCCTTCCCCCTCTAGCAACAACACCTGCTTCTATGGTGTCTGCCTGTGGACAATTGTCTCTGTGCTTGGGTGGAGCTAGTGTTCCACTGTCATTTCAAAAGTTCTCCATCATAAATTTAAACATAGTTATCCTTCTGGAAATGGAATAATTGAGTTCCTAACATTGGCTCCATGCTAAAAGCATTGCTGAAATCCACCTTCCAGATTTGTAATGTATGTTGAGATAATACTCTGTAGTATTCTGCCACTGAACCTGAATGGAACTAGAAGCCATTGATAGCCTTATTCCCCTCATATTATTTACAGGCCCTATCCTAAGACTTCCTGGGTTTTCAGAAAAGAGAGCTGAAGAAGACTCTGCTATAACTTTACATTATCATGAGAGGTGTCAAGATGTGGCATAAGTAAGGAAAAGGTATCTCCTCCGAGTAGGGCTAGCATGAGATACAACTGAATATTCCGAGAGGCACATGGAGTATGTAGATTTGAAATTTGTTGCATCTGTACAGCTTCAGCATGCATGAATTGAAATCAGTTTCAAAGTAATGTTTCCTTCATGGTGAAAGGCTCACAGATGAGGAAGATGGAGCATGGAGCATTTTCATTGGAGAACATTGTGGAATGAATGTCCTCTGTTGGCAGGTTGGAGATGGAGATAAGACATAAATCTTGGCTATCAATTTCACTCTAGAGTTAAGCGTGAACAGGGGATTAACCACTAATGCTCTGAAAAAGCTGGGAGGAGCTGAAAGCTCCTGGGAACCCAGATGAGGGTAAGTGACTTAAATTGAGGAATCAACATCTTACCCATGAAAGAGCTTCTCTGATTATCTCTGAGTTGGTTATAATTTATGACTGAGATAGGTTTTTCTGTCTGCTGGTTGAAATTTGCATCTGTTGTATGAGCTACTTTCTGGCTTTAAGAAGAGTTGATCATTAAAGGGCTGAAGGCAGAACAAAAAGTGAGCTCTAATTGTTTGAACCAATAAAGCTTTAAATGATCTATGGAGTTCTGAGTGCTAAGAATTTTGATTTTAATTCTGTTTCCCTTACCAAAGTGTTGCCTTGAAATGGAAAGTAATTTTGCTACTTCACATTTCCTATGTAGGAAAGGAATGTGTTTTGAGACGAGATAAAGCCATGAAGATCTTATGATGGAGACAGGAGATTGAAGATCTTAAGCTGAAGCCTATGAAGATCTTAAGGTGGAGACTGAACTGTTAATAAGATCAAGGACATTCAGCATGGCAAATACACCATTAGACATCGCATTGACTGTTGGCAACCTTCAGCAAATGTTTGATGAGCAACTAAATGTGATCAGAGCTAAGATTAATGAAATGGTGAATAAAAGTGGACCACAGAAGGATGAAATGGAAATTAGAATTAAAGAGGACACAGAAACTTCAGAGAACAATATTGATAGAGGACTGCCAGAACAGGAGGGTGAAATGGTAGAGTTTGAGGCAACAGATGGTGTAATGGAAAAGTCATTCACACAGGTGTTTACAGGAATGAAACAGCCAAATGGCAGAGTTCTGATGCTGGAGGAGTGGAATGAAGCCATGGATGGAGAGTTGAAGAGACACCCTGTGCTAGAAGAGATAGAGTTGAGAGAGAAAGGACGCTGTGTACAACTTGGAGTGAAAAAACTTAGAAACCCAGGCACTTTTCTTGGAAAAGGAATGGAAGAAGCATAAATGGGAGGGTTTTTTCTTTTCTTTTTCAAAACCAAGATGGAAATATGTGACAAATAAAACAGGAAATGGGAATGGAAGATATAAAACTGGATGTGAACTAATCAATATGCATAATAAAGAACCATGGAATACTATTTTAATATATGGTCACAGCAGAGACTCTTGCGTTGACAAAAATGGAAAGACTTATTGTTTAACATGGAGGAATGATTGTTGAAGCTACTTGAGAAAAAGTTTAGATGTTTGATTGGAGAAAAACTATTGTTGACATTTATTAATAAAAATAATTAGAAAACTCCTTTTGGATTTTTTTGTGTAAAAGGGAAAATGAACCAATCTATTTAGGTCAGAAGATTGGGGAAATATTGCCTAACAGAAAGTAGATCAGTTGGGTGTCATTCTAGAGTGAATATTTGTTATATGTAACTGGCAGATAGAAAATTAGAAGTCCTTTTTATTTATCTTCTCCTCTCCTCTCTCTTTTTCTTTTTCTTTTCTTTTCCTTTTTGTTTTCCTTTGCTGTTTTCTAGTCTCTTTCTCTGTTTTTGTTTAGAATAGTTTTCTTACTGTGCTATGAAAAAGCCTTAAATCTTATTTTAAAATCTTGTTTAAAAAAAGAAAAGAAAAGAAAAGCATAGGAAGATGACTTATATGAAATCAGATCACTAGTCCACTGGTTCCCAAAGGGAGTGGAACAACCCATTGGAGGGGCAGGATTGTCTGTGGGGACACTAAGAGTGAAGTGTATGGCATGGGTGTGTGTGTGGGGGGGGGACTGGAAATGTAAATAACTATCAGATTTTGAAAAGTTAGTATCACTGGATCCAGTTCATCAATTTCGTTGAATTGCAGTTATCTGAAATCCAAATAAAACTACAGTTGTACCTTGGAAATCAAATGGAATCTGTTCCAGAAGTCCATCCGACTTGCAAAACATTTGGAAACCAAAGTGCGGCTTCTGATTGGCTGCAGGAAACTCCTGCAGCCAATCGGAAGCCGCAGAAGCCCCATCAAACATTCGGGTTCTAAAGAAAGTTCGCAAACACGAACACTCACTTCCGGGTTTCAATCATTCGGGAGCCAATTTGTTCAGGAGCCAAGCCTTCCGGGGTCCAAGGTATGACAGTATTTAGTTTATTTAACTAAATAGTTATAATTTGATTTCAAATTAATGTGCAATTAATTGTTAATGTTTTGAGTTTTATTATGTTATGATCCCATTTCATGGGTTGAACAAACTGATTTTCTCAATAATGCTTTTGACTAGATAGTGTGGGGGACAATGAAAATGAGTTCATGAAACCAAGGAAGTGGTGGCCCCCCAAACTTTGAGATTGACTGCTGTAACCTATTTAGCTTAGTGTTGTCTCCACACTAACCACTAGCAGTTCCCCAAGGTTTCAGACATAGATTTTTTTCCCCATCCTACCTGGACATGCCAGGGACTTTCTGCATGCAGAGCAGGGGCTGTTCCATTGAGCAATGGACCTTTCCCCCAGGAAGAGTTTTGTGAAGTACAGAATGAATCAACAACACCATGCACAGCCATGATTCCAGAATTTAATTGTGGGAGTTTTTACAGAGTTAGAAAGAGACAATCACACCCCAAACACCAGGGAGAAAATAAATGCACCATATATTTCATGAAAACATCAAGTCTCCGTCACTTGGAAGATGTATTAAAGAGAATTAATCTTCAGTTTCACAATGGAGGAAGGAACATTGAACTCAGCATCGAGACATTGAACTCAGGGAGATGAGCCTAAGAAGGCAACCAAGTGGTTTAAAAATATACAGTCCTGATACTATGGGTGTTGAGTTGGCATTGGCAATCAGCCAGTGGAATTCTGATTCTGGGTGCTGGGCTAGCAGGCTGGTTTTTACATCTGCGGTGCCATTAGCAATTTCAAAGGAGCTCAGCACTTGTTCTGGAAAGAAATGCATCCAGAAGAGCAGCAGGAGTTGGAGCCACAGCAGCAAGGAGAGGAGCAACATGGATTGCAACAGCAGCAAGGGGAACAACCACACTGGTTCAAGCAGCATGGTCTGCATTGACAACAGGAGCAACAGCAGGGCTTGCAGCAGTACTGGTTGCAACAGCAGGGGGAGCAGCAGCAGGACTGGGAACAGCAGCAGGGGGAGCAGCCATGCTTGGAACAGCAGGAAGACTTTTGACAACAGCAGGGGGAGCAGCCACACTTTGAACAGCAGGAAGACTTTTGACAACAGCAGGGGGAACAGCCACACTTGGAACAGCAGGAAGACTTTTGACAACAGCAGGGGGAGCAGCCACACTTGGAACAGCAGGAAGACTTTTGACAACAGCAGGGGGAACAGCCACACTTGGAACAGCAGGGTGACTTTTGACAACAGCAGGGGGAACAGCCACACTTGGAACAGCAGGAAGACTTTTGACAACAGCAGGGGGAGCAGCCACACTTGGAACAGCAGGAAGACTTTTGACAACAGCAGGGGGAACAGCCACACTTGGAACAGCAGGGTGACTTTTGACAACAGCAGGGGGAACAGCCACACTTGGAACAGCAGGAAGACTTTTGACAACAGCAGGGGGAGCAGCCACACTTGGAACAGCAAGAAGGTTTCTGGCAGCAGCAGGGGGAACAGCCACACTTGGAACAGCAGGAAGACTTTTGACAACAGCAGGGGGAGCAGCCACACTTGGAACAGCAGGAAGACTTTTGACAACAGCAGGGGGAGCAGCCACACTTGGAACAGCAGATTGACTTCTTTTGACAACAGGCCATTTTGATAGAGTGCTGCTGAAAGAAGCAAAGCATTTATTTCTGTAACCAAACCAGCTGATATCCACACATATGCCATTGTTAATAAGCTTGCATTCTTTGGGGAATCTAAATGCTTGGGTGCCAGTTTGTGCTGGCTCCCCTCAGTAATCCTTGCCAACCATCAGGTACAGAAACCATCAACCATCAAAACTTATTTGAAACTCCATTGTTGCTTGTTTCACATTTGTTTTGCTAGCTGTTCACTGCAAGCGTGTTCAACAAAGCCTTAAAGTATCATGTTCTGGGGGGTCAGTACTCACCAATAGAAAGGGGGCAGAAAAAAAGTGACATGAAAGTATATGATTTATATCCTAAGTTAGTCCTCCTCAGAGTAGACCCCCTTAGGCCCATTCATTTCAAAGGGTCTACTCTAAATAAACTTTCCTCCACATGCAGCTGGTGGGTGACCTTGGGCTAGTCACACTTCTCTGAAGTCTCTCAGCCTCACTCCCCTCACAGAGTGTTTGTTGTGGGGGAGGAAGGGGAAGGAGAATGTTAGCTGCTTTGAGACTCCTTCGGGTAGTGATAAAGCAGGATATCAAATCCAAATTCCTCCTCCTCCTCCTTAGTTGAATACCACCCTATAAAAGTTTGTAATATAATGTTCCACAACAGGAATGGTAAGATAGAAGTTGTGGTCCAACCACATCTAAAGGGCTACAGGTTCCCCATCCCTCTCCTAGAGTGTTGACAAGAGCTGTCCAATATCAGTTGAATATTTAGCAAAGAAGAAGAATATTCACATAATATCTGAAGAACATTCTACCATAAAAATGTAGGAAGAGTCAGCTGGATCAGGCTAATGGCCCATCTAGTCCAGCATCCTATTCTTCACAATGGCCAACCAGATTTCTGTGGGAAACCCATAGGCAGGACTTGTGCACAAGAGCACTCTCCACACTTGGGGGTTTCCAGCAACTGGCATTCAGAAGCATTACTAACTTCGACTGTGGAGGAAGAACACACACATTATAGCTAGTAGCTGCCCATAGACTTCTCAGACATGAACTGGCCCAGTTCTCTTTGAAAGACATCTAAGTTGGTGGCTATCATGGATTCAAAGAAGGGAGCTGGTTGCAAATTTGTTCATGCTTTTGCAAAGAGTGTCCTTGAAAGAAACCAAGCAGCAAAGAAGAGAACCTGATGGAACTCATTCTCCAAGTAGTTTCAGCAGATCCACCCAGTAACTCCAGTAGTAGGAACTTCAGTGCCTTCCTGGAAGAACTATCACAATAATTTTGCTATTGCCCAGCAATTAGATTCAACTTACCTTGTTCAGCAGTTGCAACTTGTAAGCACAGCTAATGTGCAATTGAATGACTGGAGAGCTCAGGGATGGAGGGTCTTTTTATATAGATCTGTGCACCATACCCCTGGGAAATGAGATGTGGCCAATGAACGGACACATTCTTCATAGTCTATCCCAGTGCTGCGCCATTCATCTCCCAATCCTGTGCTCTTTGAGTTCATTCACATTGTTCATTACAAGAATTTTCCTTCCTATGGTATATAATTAGAGGCATTTGATGCACATCACACTGTGCTTCTTACATCATACACATGCACACCAGAGGGCACTTGGAGCGGATGGTTTGGTGAATATGAGCATGGCGTGAATGGAGCGGAACTTCTCATGTGGTTGAACATCATAATCATCACTCAAAAGCGCATGACTGTTCACTCTTTGGTTGGCTGGAGGTCATTCTTTTTAACATAATCACTGCAAAGAGCAAAACCACATGCATACACCCCTATACCACAATGAGAAAGGTGCGGTCAACAGTTCAGAGTTCTTACAACAAGTACTACTACTACATTTTCGGGGGGGGGGGGGTTTCCTCTCCACTAAATAACCTAAAAATGCCATGTTCCTCCAGCAAAAAAATGGTGCCTCTGAAGTTGTTCTCATTGCTCAACCTAAGAGCCATAGGCCTGCCACCTAATCCACCACTATCTAGGACAAGAGTGCAGAGCCTGTGCCCCCCCCAGATGTTCCTGGACTCCAGCTCCAATCATTCATGGCAATCAGACCTGTTTGTTGGAGTTATTAGGAGTTGGAGTTCAGCAACATCTTGAGGGTCACAGGTTTCATATCCCAGTCAATAATGCAGAAGTTTTTTTTTTGTTTTTTTTTGGTAAATAATTGTCCCCGCTTATGGAAATTCCTCTCAAGGGGAACTCAGCTTGACCCATTCCTCCTCTTCTTTTGAAGACTGGTTAGGAAGCTGCTTGGTAGTAAGTCAGACACATTGATCCATCTGAGTGCTGACTACATTGGCTGGCAATGGCTCTGCAGGGTTTCAAGTAGGGAGTCTCTCCCAGCCCCATCTACAGATGCCACTGGGGACTGGACAGGGGACTTTTTGTGTGCAAGGCAGATGTTCTACCCTGGCAAATATTACCACTTCTGCAACCACATCCATACCTATTTTGGCTACTTTGGAACAGGACCTGTAGCTGACCTTCCTTACCCCAATGCAACAAAATTAAACTTTTACAAATGGGAATAAAATGCATAATTCTATTTTTGCAGCATCTTTTGGAGACAGTCCAGTGGCACATACCAGACTGGTACATCACTACTAGTGATTTCCTATCTTGAACCAATCCCCTTATGTCTCCTGCTATAAAGAAAAAAAACACACAACTCTATTGGCCTTACATAAGCAATCCACCTTTATAGATTAGCTAAAACGAGTGCTCACTAGAAGGACAGATCCTGAAGTTGAGGCTCCAGTACTTTGGCCACCTCATGAGAAGACAAGCCTCCCTAGAAAAGACCCTGATGTTGGGAAAGATGGAGGGCACAAGGAGAAGTGGACGACAGAAGATGAGATGGTTGGACAGTGTTCTCGAAGCTACTAATATGAGTTTGGCCAAACTACGAGAGGCAGTGAAGGAAAGGCGTGCCTGGCGTGCTCTGGTCCATGGGGTCACGAAGAGTCGGACACGACTGAACGACTGAACAACAACAACAAAACAAGTTGTGTTCGCAGAGAATGCTATTTTGAACATTAATCCTTTTAGTGTGCTCAAATGTGAGCCAAACACATTCTTGTATTATTTAGGTTTTTAATGAGCTATTTGCATAACTTGCATCCATAAACTCCTTTTCAAAATATAAATGGTTTTATTAGATGTTTTCTTAAATTATATTGCTTCAATGACAGTTGTTATTCAGTCGTTCAGTCGTGTCTGACTCTTCGTGACCCTATGGACCAGAGCATGCCAGGCATGCCTATCTTTCACTGCCTCCCGCAGTTTGGCCAAACTCATGCTAGTCGCTTCGAGAACACTGCCCAACCATCTCATCCTCTGTCGTCCCCTTCTCCTTGTGCCCTCCATCTTTCCCAACATCAGGGTCTTTTCTAGGGAGTCTTCTCTTCTCATGAGGTGGCCAAAGTACTGGAGCCTCAACTTGCTGATGACAGTAAGCTATGTTTAATCAGAGGGTTGTTATGATATTAACCTCTTTTATATTCTTTTCTGTAATGCTTGATTAAGTTCAACTAAGTAAAATAAACGAATTTGCGATGTACCTGAAGACCAATCCTTGAGGATTAAATTTGCTGTCTGCTAATATGCCAGATAGCTAATGTTTCCCCTCAATGTGGTGGTTGTTACAGAGGGAACTAAGGTGAAAAATTCAGTGTCTCCTACACAGAGATTTCCTTCTGAACAGAACTAAATTGTCACAGATAGTGATCAATGTAAAGCTGAGTCTTTAGATCATAGTTCTGTTTTTAAGAATGTATTGAAACCCTCTCAGTAAGAGAATTTGTGTTGTAAATGCTTATATTTAAAGGGAAATGTACAAGGCCCATAAATGGCTTAGAATATTATTGACAATTCGCGCCCCCCCCCCCATCCATAACAAACATGGAATTATATTCAACATTACGTTCCCTAAGAGTAAACCCATTGAAAAGCATTGACTTGACTTCAGATGGCAGATTGGGAAAGGTTATGGAAAACAGACTTGAAATTTATGGCTTGTTGTACGCTGAAATAAAACTATATGAAAATGATGTACCAGTGGTATTTGACTCATAGTAAGTAGTGGTCTAAACTACTGAGCGTAGGACTTGCTGATCGGAAGGTCGGCGGTTCGAATCCCCACAATGGCGTGAGCTCCCATTGCTTGGTCCCAGCTCCTGCCAACCTAGCAGTTTGAAAGCACGTCAAAGTGCAAGTAGATAAATAGGTACTGCTCCGGCAGGAAGGTAAACGGCATTTCCGTGCGCTCTTCAGGTTTTGTCAGAAGCGGCTTAATCACGCTGGCCACATGACCCAGAAAAACTGTCTGCAGACAAACACTGGCCCCCTCGGCCGGTAAAGCGAGATGAGCGCCACAACCCCAGAGTCATTCGCGACTGGACTTAACTGTCAGGGGTCCTTTACCTTTACCTTTAAGTTAGCAAAAATGTATAGGACAAGTACAAATATCTGCTGGAAATGTAAATGTATCATATGTGGTGGACTTGCAAGGTAATAAAAGCTTTCTGGGTGATGATATATAATGAAATGAAAAAAAATGTTTAAAATAACCTTTGTTAAAAAACCTAGAATCTTTACTATTAGGAATTATAGGCACCGACATTCCAAAGGAGCAGAAAGGACTGCTTATGTATGGAACAAGAAGAAGAAAAAGAAGAGTTTGGATTTGATATCCCGCTTTTCACTACCCGAAGGAGTCTCACAGCGGCTAACATTCTCCTTTTCCTCCCTCCCCCACAACAAACACTCTGTGAGGTGAATGGGGCTGAGAGACTTCAGAAAAGTGTGACTAGCCCAAAAACACCCAGCAGCTGCGCGTGGAGGAGTGGAGACACGAACCCGGTTCCCCAGATTACGAGTCTACCACTCTTAACAACAGCCGCCCGGATGTTATTAGCCCAGAGATGGAAAGAAGACAAGGTCCCTACCAGAGAGGAATGGCAAACCAAGCTGATGGACCATGTCAAAATGGCAAAACTGACTGGAAAACTCAGAAACCAAGAGGACAAAAACTTTATAAAAGAATGGGAAAAATTTATAAGTTATTTAGGAGACCACTGCAAACAGATGGAAACAAGAGCTGGATTGGCAGATGAAAATGATGGGGTATATGGAGCTTGCTGGACTGACCGGGAAACTTCGAGAGCAGAGGGACGATGCGGTGGAGAAAGATTGGATTAAATTTAAAGTATATCTAAAGAAGTATGCTAAAATTAGTATTTGAAAGAATCAGGGACAAACAAGTAGGCAGCAGATATAGAAGTTAGATAAGTGATAGTTATAGATGAAGTAATGTTAAAATTATTAAATAAGAGAAGTTGATTTGTGCATCAATATGAGAATAGAAAAAGGTAAAGAAATTACTAAAGATGAATTACAAGGGAGGCAGACGGTGAGGGCGTGAGGAAGTCAACTTACAATGTTTTAAAAGAAGGTTAGATAGATATAAATAATTGTTTTTATTAATCTCATTTGTTTTGTATATTGTTGTAATGTTTTTTGTTGTTGTTGTATGTGTAGTTTGTGTTTTGTTAAAAAAATCAATAAATTTTTTTTGGGGGGGGGATAAAAAAGGAAACAAGAGCTGGATTTTGACTCACTTGTAGTTTAACAAATGCCATGGACAATACGGATTGAATTAAAAGATAAGTGTATGGAAGTATATGCACTTGTAAATGTTTAAAATGGGACCCCATGGAGGGGGTGGGGGGAAGTCGTGAGATTTGGAGGAATCTCCGTGTATGGACTTATATTTGGATTTTTATAACTTTGCATTTTAAAAATCAAATAAAAACATTTAAAAAAGCATTGACTTGACTAATGTTGGTCCATTAATGTCAATGAGTCTGCTATGAGTAGAACAGAGTTTGATACTACTCATGGTTTTTTTCCCTGACACACTCAAGTGATTATGATATCACACACATACCAGAGGGGACTTGATTTTCTGAATATGAACGTTAGGGAGAATGGAACTGAACTTCTCATGTGATTGAACATCATAATTGTGAGTTAGGAGGTCTAATTAGATGAAGTGGTGGGAAGGTGGCCTCTGGTCCAAGAAACCAATTTGTCTGTGCGTGTCGCCAACAGCCAGAGGCCTCTGGGTGCTGGTAACAGCCTCTCTAGCCAACAATTCCCATTGACTTTCTTTTCTCGCAGACCTAAATCACAGGCTCAGTCATCCCACACGGTTGTATCCCAGTGTGCTTATTTGAAGAGTAATCCTCTAACAACCTTCTGATGAAGTCTGTCATTAGCCGAAGGTAGCCTTACAAGTCCATAGTCTGAGGACATCTTCCAAATGAGGGGTATGAACTGAGTCAAAAAACCCACGTGTCGGATGGCTCTTATTTGCCGTTCTATAGTGGTGCCTCACTTCCTATGGGAAGGGTTCGTGGAGCTGTATAAAAGACGCCTGGCTCTCCAGAGGTCTCCATTCACTTCATTGGATTCAATCTTCCTTCCTCTTTCCATCACTTGGACAAGGTAAGGTCGTGTTCCAGTAGAGTAAGCTGGAACAACAGCGGCAAAATTGTGGGTTAGTTTTTGGGCTCTGTTTCCAACGGGATTCTTGCTCTAAGAATTGAGTGGATCACTGTACTTAAGAAGGTTGTCCCCCTTTTCCATTTTAAAACAGAAAATGTTTGATGCCATAAATATATAGAATATATATTCTAGAGCTAAAAATTGTTTCTCTACTAATTTTTTTTCATTTCAGTATTTTGGTGCATGGGTATATTTGAAGTCTTCCAAAACAATTCCACTGGATTTTTTTTAGGGTGGGTGGGGATATCTCCAGTAGCCTCTTTCAGCATTTTATTTTATTTTTCATTTTCTGTACAATGTGCCAGAAGTAGCATCCTTCTTGGTGGTTTTGCGGGAAAATGTTGATGATCCTTTGTGGACATCCCCAGGCTTTCAGAAGAGCTAAGGTCTTGGGCTATTGCTTCAACTAAACAGTATTTTCACTGAACTAAGTTTGGGCTATGCTTCGACTAAGGTTTTTGCAATGCATGTCTTAAGTTGTTTTGCAGAGCAGCCGAGGTTTTGCAAAGAGCTGTGCTCTGAGTAACTAGCATAATAAAAAATAATAACTTCATTATTTATACCCCACCCATCTGTCTGGGTTCTCCAGCCACTCTGGGCAGCTTACAGAATATAATTATTAATAATAAAGCATCAGACATTGCTACAGGTGTCGCATACTGCTCAGTCCACATTTTTTAAGAACTTTATCCTTTCGTGTGGCAGCAGTTACACTTTGGAGCTCCCTGCCTACTGATAACAGGCAGAAACCCTCATTGTACTCTTTGCAATGTCTGCTAAAAACATTTTTGTTTAGACAAGCCTACCCTGGTTAGTTAGACAGCTGATGCGAGTTTTAATCTGTTTTTATTCTATTGCTATTTTAACTTTTTGGAAAGCCTTCTTGCTGCCATTCTTCTTAATGATAATTTTATTGTTTTATCTTTTTTATTTTTGCAAACTGCTTTGAGGTGTGTGTGTGTGTTTTAACAATCTAGCCATGTATGCATTTTGTAAAATACGTAGATGTATAAGCCACCACCACCAAACTTTTAGAACTCACTGGCTGCATTACATTAATGAACATGGAGTGAATGTTATATTTGATAAGCTACCATAGAGTTGATCTTCTGAGTTGCCAATATAGGAAATATTGGTGGGAAACCTTATGTAGAACTTTATTTATATACAGTATAGGGACGCGGCACTCATTCAGACAAGCGATTTGGCTTTTACCAATGTCAGGCACAAATAAAGCAGTATCAGATACTTTGGAGTGGTCCCACAAGATGTTTCTCTCTTTCCCATAGCTTTATCTCTACTCTGAAAAAATGAGCTGTTCTAACTGCTGTGGCCAAAGTAGCTCCTCCTCCTCCTGCGGCTGTTCCCAGGGCTGCTCCACCCCCTGTTGCTGCAACCAGGGCTGCGGCTGCTCCTGCTGCAACCAGTCTTGCTGTTCCAGGGGCTGCTGCTGCCCCTGCCGTTGCCAGCAGTGCTGCTGCCCCAAGTGCGGCTCCTCTTGCTGCAACCAGTGTGGCTCATCACCCTGCTGTAACCAGTGTGGCTGTTCCAACTGTGGCTGCTCTTCCTGCGGCAACCAGTGTGGTGGCTCTTCCTGCTGCTGCCAGAAGCCGTGCTGCTGTTCCAAGTGTGGCTGTTCCCCCTGCTGCTGCCAGAAGCCTTGCTGCTGTTCCAAGTGCGGCTGTTCCCCCTGCTGCTGCCAGAAACCTTGCTGCTGTTCCAAGTGTGGCTGTAGCCCCTGCTGCTGCCAGAAGCCGTGCTGCTGTTCCAAGTGTGGCTGTAGCCCCTGCTGCTGCCAGAAGCCTTCTTGCTGTTCCAAGTGTGGCTGTAGCCCCTGCTGCTGCCAGAAGCCGTGCTGCTGTTCCAAGTGTGGCTGTAGCCCCTGCTGCTGCCAGAAGCCGTGCTGCTGTTCCAAGTGTGGCTGTTCCCCCTGCTGCTGCCAGAAGCCTTCTTGCTGTTCCAAGTGTGGCTGTAGCCCCTGCTGCTGCCAGAAGCCTTCTTGCTGTTCCAAGTGTGGCTGTAGCCCCTGCTGCTGCCAGAAGCCTTGCTGCTGTTCCAAGTGTGGCTGTAGCCCCTGCTGCTGCCAGAAGCCTTCTTGCTGTTCCAAGTGTGGCTGTTCCCCCTGCTGCTGCCAGAAACCTTCCTGCTGTTCCAAGTGTGGCTGTTCCCCCTGCTGCTGCCAGAAGCCTTCCTGCTGTTCCAAGTGTGGCTGTAGCCCCTGCTGCTGCCAGAAGCCTTCCTGCTGTTCCAAGTGTGGCTGTAGCCCCTGCTGCTGCCAGAAGCCTTCCTGCTGTTCCAAGTGTGGCTGTAGCCCCTGCTGCTGCCAGAAGCCTTCTTGCTGTTCCAAGTGTGGCTGTAGCCCCTGCTGCTGCCAGAAGCCTTCCTGCTGTTCCAAGTGTGGCTGTAGCCCCTGCTGCTGCCAGAAGCCTTCCTGCTGTTCCAAGTGTGGCTGTAGCCCCTGCTGCTGCCAGAAGCCTTCTTGCTGTTCCAAATGTGGCTGTAGCCCCTGCTGCTGCCCCAAGTCCTCCTGCTGTTCCAAGAGCAGCTGCTCCGCACCCTGTTGCCAACAGCGTTGCTGCCCCCCCTGCTGCCCCCCCTGCTGCAGCTCCAAATCTCCCTGCTGTTCCAAGTGTGGCTGCTCTCCCTTCTGTTGCTCAAAGGGCTCTTCTCAGCAATCAAAGTCCTGCTAAATGCTGAAGAGCAGATCAGTTTCCTCCATGCCACCTGCCTGCCAATCAACTCAATGTGACCTCGCCAGCCCTACCAGAGCTGTCCTGTTGGTTGGTTGATTGACTGCTTGCTTTCACACCAACTCCTTAAATGCTTCATAATTTGCACCTCATTCGATCATTAACATCAAAACTTTCTTTAAAAAAATATAAGTTTGTATTTGTCCTTGAGGAGTACCTCTTTTAAGGCTGAAATGATCCTTGCACAGTCTCTTTTGTGTGCAGGATGGTTTTTGCTTCAAATAATTGGCCAGTCTTCTGTTGTTCCTTTCCTTGATTGTCAACACAGGAATCAATAAAATCTTGAAATCAAAGATGCTACTAAAATCTTGGTGTGCTTTTTTCTCCATTCATCTTTGAACACTCAATGATCAACATTCTCCTATGTTCTATGGAAGTGGTGGGGAGCCCTTTTCAGCTCAAGGGTCACATTGCCTTTTGGGTTTCCTTTCGGGGGCCGCATGCTAGTGGGGGGCAGCGACAGAGGCCAATGGAGGTGGTGCAAGAAAGGTGAATTTTACCTGTGTGCCATAGACTATTTTCTATGCACATTCACACACATCCTCTATATTCTCCACCTGGTGAATTAAGAGGCATGATCAGAGTTAAGAGGCATGGTAGAGCCAGGGGGCAAAACCTGGGTGCCAAACAAGGCCTGGGTTGAGAACATTACTTTGATGGCAAATGCAGCAGTGCAGAGTCATTTCTTGATAACCACAGCCAGGGAGTGAGTTGGGGTGAGTCTCCAGGGCTGCATAGAGAGGGCCACATTCAACCCCTGAAATTCCCATCGCCTCTTCTACAAAATAAGTGCTTGGAGGATTTCACTTCACATAGAAAGGAGGAGGAGGAGGAAGAGGAGGAAAGAGAGAGAAAGAGGGTGGGCACTTTTGTATTCAACCTCACACACTGCAAGCAAGCAACCGCCAACAGATTATTCCCCAAGATCATGTGGCCATCAACAGGGGAGAGAATTGTATTGCCATCCATCACTGAGCCCAAGGTCAGTGTGTGTGTGTGTGTGTGTGTGTGTGTGTGTGTGACGGAGAACAATCTGAAGTATTTTGCCTAAAGACCTTCACATTCCACCAAAAGGTAGGAAACAATTTCGGCAGAAAATAAGCTCTTTGCACCAAAAATGATTGCTGGACAGTTGAAAGCCACACACATTTTTCTTCTTTTTCTTCAAGACACTACTAATACACACAATGGCTTTGATCAGCCTCCACAGCTGGAAACAGCAATGTTTCTGAATGCCAGTTGCTAGAAGCCACAGGAGGGGAGAGTGCTCTTGTGGTCAGGTCTTGCTTTTGGGGTTCCCACTGGTATCTGGTTGGCCACTGTGAGAACAGGATGCTGGAACAGGATGAGTCATTGGCCTCATCCAGTAGCTAAGCTCTCCTTATGTTCTTATGATTGTGTCTTAGAGGAATCATCAAATGCCAAGGTTTTTTGTTTTTTTTACAAAGGCACTAAACCTAGATTCCCAGCATCGCTGGCAGAGACACTCACCGTCAAACCATTACTGCTATTGTTGATCCTGCCCTGCTGGTGGAGTTTTCTGCCCTCTGGCTCCCGACACTCCTAATGTCTATTTCTGTAAACCACCAGGTCCTTCAGGTTTCCCAGGAATGGCCTCAGGATGGGAGGCTGCTTGATGAGTGACCTGCCATAATGGCAGTGATCAGGGAGATTCCATGGGTAGAATCCCATACATGCACATCACTGCACGAAATCCATCCTCATCCACAGTCATATTTGGAAAAAGGGCGAAGCTCTGTGGCAGATCACCTGCTTTCCATGTTTCAATTCCTGGCAACTCCAGCTAAAGAGTCTAATGTCATGTCATGTCGCTGGCACAGGGATAGACCTTATTCTAAGACTCTGGAGAGCTTCTTCCAAACAGTAGGGGTACTACTGAATTAAATGGGCCAGTGATCTCAGTGTGGGACAAGAACATAAGAAAAGCCTGCTGGATCAGGCCAATGGCATCCTGTTCTCAAAGTGGCCAACCAGATGCCTAGGAGAAATCCACCTCTGGTTTCCAACAAGTGGTATTGCTGCCTCCAACTGTAGAAGCAGAACATAGCCATCATGGTTAGTAGCCATCAATAGCCCTCTCCTCCATGAATTTGTCTAATCTTAAAAAAGATTAGGAGAAAAGCGATGACAAACCTAGACAGCATCTTAAAAAGCAGACACATCACCTTGCCGACAAAGGTCCGTATAGTTAAAGCTATGGTTTCCCCAGTAATGATGTATGGAAGTGAGAGCTGGACCATAAAGAAGGCTGATCGCCGAAGAATGGATGCTATTGAATTATGGTGCTGGAGGAGACTCTTGAGAGTCCCATGGACTGCAAGAAGATCAAGCCTATCCATTCTTAAGGAAATCAGCCCTGAGTGTTCACTGGAAGGACAGATCTTGAAGCTGAGGCTCCAATACTTTGGCCACCTCATGAGAAGAGAAGACTCCCTGGAAAAGACCCTGATGTTGGGAACGATTAAGTGCACAAGGAGAAGGGGACAACAGAGGATGAGATGGTTGGACAGTGTTCTTGAAGCTACTAACATGAGTTTGACCAAACTGTGGGAGGCAGTGGAAGACAGGAGTGCCTGGCGTGCTCAGGTCCATGGGGTCATGAAGAGTCGGACACAGCTAAACGACTAAACAACAACAAAGCCATCCAAGTTGGTGACCATAGCTTAACTCTGTGCTGTGTGAAGAAGTAATTTTTAAAAAAACCTGTCCTGAAACTTCCAGCTTTCAGAATCATCAAATTTTCATGGGTTCTAGTGTTAGCTTAATCTGCTTTGGGGCAAGAATCATAACTTAGTGACAAAGCTTCTGCTATACCTACAGAAAATCCCAGGTCTGATCCCCAGGAGCAGGAATGTAGTCTGGTGGTGCTCTGATCCATCTCTGCCACTAGAGACTTGAGTGGCTTCAGCAGCAAGGGGTGCCTATTTCCACTTTTCAGAAAGGACCTATCTGATCCAAGAAGTTTCTTAGCAGACTGGAAAACACCTCCCAGTTTCTTCAATATATAAAGAATATGAAGACACTGTTTCTGCCAAAATTTTCAGATTCTAAAAGACACATTATAAATGGCCCTATAACTATTCAAATGTTATGTTATGCTATATTAAAAAAAAAATCTAAGAAAGGGAATGTACCAGGGTCAGATGGGATACCAGTTGTTTATTACCAATTTTTTGAAGATGAACTTTTACAACCTTTACAAGAGAAAATGAACAATATTCCAGACTGGTAAGATACCAGATAGCTGGAAAGAGGTCAACGATACACTTATACCAAAAGAGGGGCAAGATTTGACCTTAGTAAACAATTATCAACTGATTTCATTGTTGAATCATGATTGTTATTTTCAATGGTTTTGTCAGAATACACAAACACACACACACACACACACATGTGAAGTCCTATATGGCTTTAGCTCATGCTATCTGAAAGTCTGTATCTCCCTGTATGAACCTCAACAAGTGCTAAGAACTTCTCTCAGTTGCATCAGCATCAGGTTGTTGGTGACACGAGAGAGAGCTTTTCATATTATGGAATTCCATACCTAGAGAGGTTGGGCTCCCTCTTTGCTATCCTTCTACCAGCAGGCTAAGACCTTCCTGTCCAGACAGGCCTTTGAAGTGCCGATGATGTTAATCGCTGGCATGCTGCCAGGGAAAACTGTATTTTAATTGGTGGTTCTAGATGTGTTTTTATATATTTTGACTATCATTTTTTTTAACTAGCTTGCTTTTATGACTTTGTATTTTATAATGATGTTTTAAAACGATGTTGGAAGCTGTCATAGGCGCCAGCGATAAGGGGCCGAGGTCTAGGCTTGCCATATGTCCGGAAAATTATGGACATGTACAGAAATTGGATGCCTAAAATGGTGAGTGGGGTGGGGTGTTGAATTTTAAGAGATGTCCGGAATTTCCCACATGTATGGCAACCCCAGGGTTGTTGTTGTTGTTGTTGTTGTTGTTGTTGTTGTTGTTGTTGTCACCGAGGCTTTCTGTCCCTCTTCAGCCTCCGTCAGATTCCCGTTCAGCACCATCCTGCACCTCCCTGAGCATCCACTTGGCCCAACACTCTGACCCTGCCTGCCATATTGCTGCCACCACCTTTGGGAGGACGAAAGAGCAACGGACACATACAGGCATGGGTGAGGCGAAGTGCTCAGCAGGTAGGGCCTGTGCCAGGCATGGAGCACCTCCCTTCCTTGGGTGCCTCTCTCTCTCTCTCTCTCTCTCTCTCTCTCTCTCTCTCTCTCGGCTCCTGGGGTGGGTGGGGAGGGGGGTAATCTCCCCTCCTTGAGGGACTCTTTGGTCATTCTCCCCCAAAGGTCTCCGGATCTTCTCCCCACCTTCACCCCCCACCTGGGCTCTGGCATCTCTGCTCCAGCAAGGCCTTCACACTCTGCCCCATGAATGTGGGGTGGGTGCTGCTGCCTCGGGGTGGGCGTGGGGATCTGCTGAGGCTGGGGTTATATTCTGCTGCCCTTCTGGGCCACTTTGCAGCAGCAGCACCAGCAGGAGGAGAAGGAAGTTGCCACTGTCTCCACCCACAGCTGAGTTTGAGGCAGGATGTAAGTGCCAGCCCTTCACAATACATCTGTATGTGAGGGGTGATGTATAAATAACCAACAGGACGTCAGGCGGGTCATCGGGCAATTCTTCCTCCTTGGCTTCTTCCTCCCTGCCCAGCAGCTCTAAGTGCTCCTCCCTCATGTACACACCCTTCTCTGCGTATTCTGAACATGTCAGCAGGGCTTTGGCTCCACTTCTAGCCCTTCCCTTGGGGTGTGTGGGTGGGTGAGGTGTCCCTAGCTCTCCCTCATACAACTTTGGCTCAACAACTTTGGTGTTGTTGTTGTTTTTCGAAAAAGGAAGTTCAACAATTTTGGCGGTTTCCCTAAAGCTCAACAACTTCGGGGTTTATCAGGAATAATTTTACTTTTTGAAATATGGCCAGCCTACCCAGGTCCCTTCAGTGACTCCCAATAAAATATTTGGGAGGGATGGCCCCCCATGTTGAGAACAATCAGATGTGGAGGGGGCCGATTGCAGAACCAAGCACAGCACAGCTTCCATGGCTGGCAACACCTGCTACTGTGGAGATGAAGGAGGGGGAAGCAGCCTTGGGCCAGTGGCAGCAGCAGGAGGAGGAGGAGGCTGAGCACCAGAGAGGAAGAGCAGGCAACCATTGAAGTCACAGTGTCACCACATTCAGCTCACACACACACACCCGGCTGCTCCCGACATGCCGGCATCATGTGCATGTCATGTGTGCATCATTGAGCCCCCCAATCTTCTGCTCAAGTTTGTACCTCTGGAAGCTGCCTTGAACCCTAATGTGGGAAGGAAGGAAGGAAGGAAGGAAGGAAGGAAGGAAGGAAGGAAGGAAGGAGATGACTGAAGTACAGTAGAGATAAGTAGTCCTGGAATTCTAAACTGGATTTAAGACAGCTTAAATGGTGATCATTAGACTACATAACTAGGGGCTAAATTTCTGAATGTGAAGTTTTTTCCTAATCTGAGAAGTGGAAACCCTTTTGGATTTAAAATGTAATTGTGGAAAGATCAGCTTCGGGATCAAGGACACCAACACATTGGATTGCTGCAGAAAAGTATGTTTTTATTGCATTCTACATATAGAATAGAAGCAAGTAAAGAGGGCTTTCAGAAGTTGGGGTCTGGGGATTTGTCCCCTCTACCAAGAAAACAGTTGAAAACAGTGCGATACACTCAAAATGCGATCCTCTCAAATTCATCTCCCCCACCTCCCCTCAGAAGCATTCCAGCAGTTAAAGCAACAGGACAGCCTGCGGTAAGATAAATCAGCTAGTGAGAGAGAGTTGGACACTTTGCTCAGCAGTATGTTGGAAGGGAAAACAAAACAGCAGGCCTTGAATTCAGTGTTATTGACAGCAATGTTGATTCCGCCAGGTGGATGCTCCTTTAGCAATTGCAGGTGAAGTGGGAGGACGGACGGACGGACACTCCCCTCAGCAATGTTTCTTGGTTGGCATACAACACTGCTGAATTTGAGCACAGCAGCCATGGGCCCTGGGAGCACAGCAGGACTGCATGGATTGCATGGGTGAACAACAAGAATTGCAGCAGGAGTGCATGGACTGGGCACCGTAGTATGGCACGCAGCAGTAGACTACTCTGGTTCCTCTATGCCCATGGCAGTTGCAAGAATCAGAATGGCCGCAGCAGCCCATCTTTGTGGAGTGGAAGCAAAGCTGGGGAAGAGAGGAACAAGAATGGGGCACATCAGTGAGCGGCAACAGCATCCACATGAAATTAGAACTGAACTGAGCATACAGCTTGGGCTCTCCTGGATGAGACAGAATGTCAGAACATAGGAAGCTGCCTTAAACGGACCCAGCTCTCCAGTGTTTCAAGCAGGGGTCCCGTCCTGGAGATGTCAAGGATCAAGCCTAAGACCTTCTGTGTGCAAAGCGGATGCTATCCTACTGTGCTACGGTCCTTGTCCTATGAATAAAATAAGATGTCTGCTGTATAGTTGTATAGTTACTTATCTCCTTGACATCTGATGCAAGGGCATTACCACTACCAAGAAGGCCCTCTACCTTGTTCCTTGTATCTTCACTTATTGCAGTGAGGGAACTGCCAGAAGGCCCTTGGATCTGGACTTCTGGCTGGACGATGGGGGTGGAGACGCTCCTTCAGGTATACAGGGCCGAGGCCATTTAGGGCTTTAAAGCTCAGCACCAACACTTTGAATTGTTTCAGTTGTTTCAATGTAGATCCTTCAGGACTGGTGTTATATGGCCCTGGTGGCTGCTCCTAGTCTAGCTGCCGCATTCTGGATTAGTTGCAGTTTCTGAGACACCTTCAAAGGTAGCTAGCTCAGTACTGGTAGTATCTCTCCAGGGTTTCAAGTTGGGGATATCTCCCAGCTTTACCTGGAGATGTTGGGGATTGAAGCTTTGTAAATCAGGTACACTATCACCGAGAAAGGTCATTCTACTTCAGGACAAAATAAAAAATTCTTTCCAGTAGCACCTTAGAGACCAACTAAGTTTGTTCTTGGTATGAGCTTTCGTGTGCATGCACACTTCTTCAGATATACTGAAACAGAGTACTTCAAGAGGCTGCTTGCTATGTAGGGCAATTAGCTGCCTCTAAGGAGATAAGGAAAAACTTTCTGGATCAGGCCATTGAGTCCACTGACTCCAGGAAGGCCTTTCCAAAATGGCCAACCCAATTCCCCAATGGGAAAGACCAGAAGTCAATGAAATCTGTTCAACCAGGATGTGTTGGCAGCATCCCTGATGATTCTAGTTCAGCCTCTGCTTAAATCTCTCCAGTAAAGGAGAAGATAATAATATAAGAAAATAGCCCTGCTGGATCAGACCAAGGCCCCATCTGGTCCAGCATCCTGTTCTCACAACAGCTGACTAAAAGCCTCTGAGAGAGTCCACTCACCTTGTTCACAGGTGGGAGATGGTGATTCTGATGAATCCAAGTGTATGATGAGAGATCCCTGGGACAAGGGGCGCTTTATATATGTTGTCCAAAACGCTTATCTCCTAGGAGGTGTGAGGCTCCACCCAAGCATCACAAACTCTTCATGAACCATGAGGGCACACGTTACATCGCTGTCACCACACCGTCTTCCGGTTTATGCTTCTCTTCTTAATTCATGTCTATTAAAAAATGATTGTAATCGCTGGCTTAATGACAACCTAATACACAGGCCAGCCCCAGAAAAGAGTTTATTGGGGTGTGTGGAATTTAATGGCTGGAAATCATGGGTCTTGCCTGGGGCATTATGGAAGCTGGTTCAATCCTTCCTAGTTGAATTCCAATCAGTGTCCACCAGTGCCTCAAAGTTTCCATTGCTTGGTGCTTTAGGGTTTAGGTAACCTCAGTTTCCAGATCTCTCTGGTGCATTTGTCCAGGGTAGCAAATATCAAAATGGTATAACTGTACAATTAAAAATCAAATGAATTAAAAAAAAACATGTTTTAAAAATCTAAAATGTTTTAAAACATTCAGAATATCTAAAACAAAACAAAACCCATTGTTTAACAGTCGTCACCACTGGCATCGTTCAGCCACTCAATGGTTATGTGTTGACTGCTACATCTGAAAGTTCTGACCAAAATCTTGAGTTGAGGCATCTGTTTGGCCACTAGGAGAACAGAATTCTGGATCAAAGCTTCTTTGGTATTATCCAGAAGGATTCTCCTTATGTCATTCATGAATGTGAGGACCAGTGCAGTTTTAACATACAGTGGAACCTCGGTTTTTGAATGTAATCCGTTCGAAAACTGAAGCCTGCATTTCCGGAAGCATTTATGTCCAGAAAACTCAGTACAGAAGTCACATAGCACGTTCGGCTTCCAAAAAGCATTCAAAACCCAAAGCAGTTATGTCCAGGTTTTCGGCATTCGAAAGAAGAAACGTTCAACTTTCGAGATGCTCGAAAACCGAGGTACCATTGTAGTTGGATATGTGTTAATTTTGTTGAAGGAAGTGATGGGCTTAGAAACCTACTCTTAGTCCATTGCTTCCTTCACCCAATAACATGAACTAGCAATGTAGTCTCTTTCTGTGCTAAGACCATCCATAACTTTGCCATTGTAGCAGTAGAATCTTAAGAGATGGCCAGAGCACTGTCCAGTCCCATTTTGTTGGATGAATTTCAGTTGGTGCAGTTTGAGGATGAGGAAAAGGCATTTGGATCAGTTCAAGGAATTGAACTGGGCCCTTCCCCTTCTTGGCTGATAAAATCTAACAGGTTGGAAACAGCTGTCTGGGCCAGGAAGATGGGTCGTGCCTCTTTACAAGAGGGGTGGTTCCCACCTGTTTGAAGGAGGCAATGATAAGACTGATCCTTAAGAAACCACCCCTAGATTCTGAGATCCTCAGCAACTACTGGTCAGTTGCCAGCCTACCTTTTTTGGGCAAGGTTCTTAAGCGGGTGGTCACTGACCAGATCCAGGCACTCTTGGAGGAGACTGGTTTTCTAGATCCATTTCAGTCAGGATTTTGGCATACAAACTGCCCTGGGGACAGGAGTAATATATCCCTGTTAATCCCCCTTGACCTCTCAGCAGCTTTTGATACCATTGACCACAGTATCCTCCTGGAGAGGCTATTCAAGTTGCAGTGGTTCCAGTCATACTGGGATGGCTGTCTTCAATAGATGATGCTTGGGGAAGTGTTATTCAGCACCATGGGGCCTTCAAAGTGCGTTTCCTGAAGAGTTCAATTCAATTGCCCCATGTTGTTTATATATAACCACTAAGTGGGGTGATCCAGAGGTTTTGTCATGTGTTGTCAGCTATATGCTGAACTCTGGGAATTATAGTTCTGAAAGGGGAAGCAGGGACCTACTAACAACTCTCAGCCACCTTAACAAACTGCAGTTCCTAAGATTATAGTTAGCAAACTATAGTTCTGATCCACTTTCGTTTCCCTCGTCTTTCAAGTTGTCTCAGACGGTGTCAGGCGTCTGCCAGCAACTCCCACGGCTGGTGGCCCAGGAACGTACAAAGACAAGGAAATGTTTCTTACCATCTGATTTTTATTCAGTATTTACAGACCTCCTTCAAACCCCTGTTGTAATTCTGAACTGTCTTCCTCTTCCCTGGAGGGGTCAGGCTGGGGAGGGGGTTTCCACCATTCCACCTCTGCCCAGTCCCTGACATCCAGTAAGGTCCTTGGTTGCAGGGATTTTTTGTTTTGTGCTTCTCTTAAAACCATTGTGTCTTTTGGATGGTGTTATCATTATGGTTAATAACCAAACTAGGACTTGGGAGTGTCAAACCTTGTTTCACACTAGCTGAACACAGACTAATATCTCAGACTAATCTAATCTCTCAGACTAATCTACCTCAGATGATTGTTAGGAGAAAGGTGGGAGCCATTCCCGCTGCCTTGAGGTCCTTAGAAGAATGGTGAATCATAAATTAAATAAGAAAAAATGGAGCTCTTCTATATTGGTCCAATCCAGCACTTAGGAGTGGCCCCAACCCCATGTGATCTGTAGCAGATCCAGCCTGGATCCAGGACCTGAACCAAACTGGGGGAATTCCACAGAGTTGAATTATGGTTTTAAACCCCAATTGAATATGCAGTTGATATAGGGGGAAAGGATAAGCACTCAAGCTGCCTGCCAGTATTTCCTTCTCCTTCCTCCCTTGCCTCGTGACTCAACTGCTGTCCCTTTTGACAGCCCTCGATCACTGTAAGTAGGCCTGATCCAATCTGGATGAATCAGGACCGCCTCAACTTGCTCTGGCTGAATGCCTGGTTGATCCAAACTGACCACAGACCTAATAAATATACACCAACCACATGCTTACTGATCCTATCAATTGCATCCCAGACATGACCCCCCCAAAAAGTCTTGTTATGGAATCATCTTCTGGTGTAATGGCTCTCTGACTCAGCTTTCAAGGGAGAAAGAATTCGTTTTGCCCTGTAGATGATTAAAACCTTTTTGTCGTTCAGTCATTCAGTCGTGTCCGACTCTTCGTGACCCCATGGACCAGAGCACGCCAGGCACCCCTACCCTCCACTGCCTCCCGCAGTTTGGCCAAACTCATGCCAGTCGCTTCAAGAACACTGTCCAACCATCTCATCCTCTGTCGTCCCCTTCTCCTTGTGCCCTCCATCTTTCCCAACATCAGGGTCTTTTCCAGGGAGTCTTCTCTTCTCATGAGGTGGCCAAAGTACTGGAGTCTCAACTTCAGGATCTGCCCTTCCAGTGAGCACTCAGGGCTGATTTCTTTAAGGATGGATAAAAACTATGCAGGGATAATAATAATAACAATGTCATTCTTACCCTATGCCCAAAGGCAGTTCACAGGCCTGTTGTTAAAAGAAGATTGCTAGGTTGCTGTGACTTCAGGTCATTTGCTGACTAGGTTCAAGATGAATTATGATACCTGAGACCAACCTGCCTTGTATTTTACTGCTACATTCCCCAACCATTCCACAGTAAAGATAGCACAACTTAATCCACGCCATTTGTGTGAGTCATAGAATTGGGAGGACCAAATGAAGCATCTAGTTCAACCTACTTTCTCAAGGAATGTCTATAAAACACAAGAAGATGCCTTTGGCTGAGTCAAAGCATTGACCGACCTTACCTGAGCATTGTCTACTCAGGTAGCATAGCACCTTTTCACGGTCTCAGTCAGAGGGAGGACATTCATTTCCTTCTTTCTTTCTGGAAAGAAGCAAAAGTCCCAGCAAAGGAAGAATGGATACGGAAACTTATGGTATATGCAGAAATGGCGAAACTTACCAGAAGAATAAGAAATCAATAAAACAATTTTTTCATATAAGAATGGAAATGGTTTATTGAATATTTACAGATAAATTGTAAACAGATAAAAACATTGGTGGGATTATTGTAATAACCTGCAGTTTCGTAAGAGTATATATTTTAAGACGATGAATAAAGGAGCAAATTAAGTTAATTCGGATATGTAGAAGATATTAAAAATCAATTTAAGGAACTGTAGAAAGAGGGGGGAGGAAGTCTATTTTTGAAATGTCAAAATGATTGTAAAATTAGTGAAATGCGTAAACTTGAAAAGTATAAATATTATGATTATTATTTTTTAAAGGAGGACATTCCTATCACAATGTGATTATTAATGGCCTGTAGACATATTAGGCTGCCATCTTGCTGAAGCTTAGTGGGTCAATACCTGGGTGGTTGATTACCTGTATGACACAAATATGGTGCCTTTTGGTTTCACGATGACAGGAAGATGAGATATGAATGGTCCTTTTTGTGGGAGGGGGGAAATATGGTTGATATCTATCTAATGTTATCCCTACTCACAGTAGATCCACAGAAACCAATGGAATTCAGTTAACCATGGTCATTCATTTCAATGGGTTCTACTCTGAGTAGGACATAGCTGGGTACAACTTAAATGCCACCCAAGAGAGAGGGGGGGGGGGTAAAACAAGTGAAAATTTCAAAAATCTTGAAATCCAGGGAGAAATTGTTTTGCTTTGTTTTATGTACAATCAGAAGACAGATAGACAAACATCTCAAGACTATACACACATCAGAGGCTGGCACCCATGCTCAGTCTGCTTGACATCCTTCTTACCTATTTGCTATTCCCCCCACACCTGACCAACACCACCACCTTTTAAACATCACCCACCCCTCACCTTTCTCCCCACAGCTTACCCCAATCACCTCCCACTCCAAGTCCCACTCCTTTTTAAAAGAGGGGCAGATACTTCACAGAGATGCTTGCTAAACCACTGTGTGAAGGTCCTCCCCTCCAGAAGAAGCTAGGGCATGACAACAATACACCCCACCCCCACCAATATAAAGGTAAAGGTAAAGGGACCCCTGACCATTAGGTCCAGTCATGTCTGACTCTGGGTTTGCAGCGCTCATCTCATGTTACTGGCTGAGGGAGCTGGCATACAGCTTCCAGGTCATGTGGCCAGCATGACAAAGTCGCTTCTGGCGAACCAGAGCAGTGCATGGAAACGCCATTTACCTTCTCGCTGGAGCAGTGCCTATTTATCTACTTGCACTTTTGATGTGCTTTCAAACTGCTAGGTGGGCAGGAGCTGGGACTGAGCAACAGGCGTTCACCCAGCCACGGGGATTCGAACCACCGACCTTCTGACAGGCAAGCCTTAGGCTCTATGGTTTAACCCACAGCGCCACCTGCGTCCCACCAATATACCACCCCCTCAGTATAATTCAACTATCTTAACAAAACACTTCAATGTTTCCCGGATACTTCATGTAAGAAGGAATTCTTAAGTTTGCTTTGGGCTGAGTTTTGATAGTTCCCCCTTTTTTTGCAACAAAGGCGGGCAGAGGCTAGATTGGGATTTGGATAGATTTCTGGGTAATCTGATCATCAAGGATTTATAACTCCCAGCTGCTTAACCATGTGCCCCTAGTCCCTATAAATTATACTGCAGAAAGGGGGGGAGTAGGGGGGAGTAAAAGTTACCACAAGCAAGTTTTTCCCTAGAAGAGCTGTGAACTCAGTTCAACTTTGGTACTCAAAATTCCCAGGCTTAGGATCGTGTGTGTGTGTGTGTGTGTGTGACCTGACTCAAAGTCTGCCCATTCCTCCTTAATATTTGGGGTAGCAAGCATGATTCCTCCAGGAGCTGCTACACTTCCTAACCTTTGGCCATGTAGACTAGCACTGATGAGAGATTGAATCCAGCAACATCTACAGAGGACTGCACTGGACTCCAGTGCTTTAGATATCTCATGTAGGAAGGGCTGTTAAATGTCATAGTGCAAGTTGCCTTGGTACATGAATGAAGATAAAGAATGCAGATCCCTATGGAGACTGAATCCCAAAAGGTATACCTGCCCTTATGTCAATTTGAAGATTGAAAAACCAAAATATAAACCCAAAGAAATCAAGAGTGATCTCCAGGGGAGCAGAGAGGCAGTGTATTGCCTTTGCTCCTCAGAAGCTATTAGAGAAGACATTCTTACTGTTCAATTAGAGGAGGAAGAAAAAAGCTTTAGGCCTTTAATTTTGCAAGATGAGCATGGGAAGGGCAGACAGCAGGTGTTCAGCTCTTTTTCAAGGACATTAACCGAGTTCAGGCTGCACAGCTGTAATTCTATCCTGAGTTTCCCTTACCACCCCATCATTCCACAGCAATTCAGTTTCATCGCCTGCCAGCAAGTGGATTGGCTACAATTTGACGAAACTACGAAAGGCTGGAAGGAGGTGGGAAAGGAAGTGAGGTCTGGTTGTGATGGAATGGCAATGAGGAAGGAGAAGAGAAAACTTATGACGCTACAGGAGAAGCTACAGGAGAGGCAGGTCTGGTGGTACCAATGTCTTCAACACCAACACACTAAGGAACAAGTACCTCTGGTCAGTCATTCTATGGAAATTAAGGTGTATGAAATGTTCATAACTGCAAAAACCCCAAGGGGTCCAACTTCTATGAGTTTAGAACTTTGTTGGAGAACACCATTTACGCAACCTTCACATATTTTGTTGAATGAAAGAAGAGGAGAATCTTTCAGTAGCATGACACAGGGAAGTTGAAAGCATTGCACTGCAAGATTAGGCACATCTACTGAGAAGTAACTCCCACTGAGCTCAACGGGGATTGCACCCAGATAAGTATGTTTAGGGCTGCAGCTTTAGGTAGCTAATTCACAGTGGAAAGAGATTGTGCAAAGAAAACATTGCGGCCATGAGATCAGCGCCGCTGCTGGAGATGTTCTTCCAGCTTCTAAAAGGCTCCAGGCTTGCTTGAACATCCAGAGTTTCTTTAGCAGCATTTCTTGCAGCAGGGGTTCCTGCAGCATTTGGTCTGAGAGCAGCCGGGGAAGTGGCAAGACTTAGCACAGCCACAAGAGGGAGCACAACAGCAAGGGACGCAGTAACCCAAATACTGGCCATGGCAAAGGGGAGCACCAGGGGGCAGAACAGCTAATAACTGTAAGAAAAGGGGAATGAAAAACAACCCAGGAGAAGATCAATTTGAATGCTTTTAGAATTTTATTGGAGGCCTCCGAAAGGACCCTGCACCCCAAGACAAACATGGGCACCATCTACCCAACATTTACTTTATATTTCATTTGTTAAGAGGTAAAAGGAAAGAAGGGAATGACCCAACACTGGAGTGAAAGAGGGAAGTTCAAAAGCTTAGCATTGCAAGATTATCATATTTACTTTTAAGCAACTCCGGTTGAGCTGAATTGCTCTTAATCCGGATTAAGCGTGTAGTTTAGGTAGTTAATCCCCGATGGGGACATTGGGTGGGCAGAGAAAAATTGCGGCCATAAATAAGAGCATTGCAGCTGGCGGTGGAGATGCCATTCCGGTTTCTGTAACGTTCTAATCTAGACTGGCTCGTAATTCCGGGATTTCCTTAGCAGCATTTCTTGATTTGACTGCAGCAGGGGGTGCAGCAAGACTTGGAGCAGCAGGGGGCGCAGCAGCAGGCAGGCTTGCAGCAGCAGCAAGGAGCGCAGCAGCAGCAGGGAGCACAGCAGGGGGCACAGCAGGGGGCGCAGCAGGGGGTGCAGCAGGAGTGGCTGCCACCGGAAGGGACACAGCAAATGATGGTTCCTGAATTAGACGAAGAGCCACAGCAATCACAGCCCATCTTGGTTGGAGAGAAGGCAAGCACTGGAAAAAACAACAACAACAAATACTGGTCTTTTGTTTGTTTGTTTTTAGGATAGGTGACATGCGATTTAGTTCCTTATATACAAACCTAGACAGCATCTTAAAAAGCAGAGACATCACCCTGCCGACAAAGGTCCGTATAGTTAAAGCTATGGTTTTCCCAGTAGTAATGCATGGAAGTGAGAGCTGGACCATAAAGAAGACCGATCGCCAAAGAATTGATGCTTTTGAATTATGGTGCTGGAGGAGACTCTTGAGAGTCCCATGGACTGCAAGAAGATCAAACCTATCCATTCTCAAGGAAATCGGCCCTCAGTGCGCACTAGAAGGACAGATCCTGAAGCTGAGGCTCCAGTACATTGGCCACCTCATAAGAAGAGAAGACTCCCTAGAAAAGACCCTGATGTTGGGAAAGATGGAGGCCACAAGGAGAAGGGGATGACAGAGGATGAGATGGTTGGACAGTGTTCTCGAAGTGACTAGCATGAGTTTAGCCAAACTGCGAGAGGCAGTGGAAGACAGGAGTGCCTGGCGTGTTCTGGTCCATGGGGTCACGAAGAGTCGGACACGACTGAACGACTGAACAACAACAACATACAAATAGGGATGGACAAATGTGCTTATTTTGAATTTTTGCTTTCACGTTTAACATGCTGTTTACTGCATTTCTGCATCAATATACTCCCCCCCCACTTTTAAAATATAACCTACTTAATAAAATGTTCTAGTTTATTTTTCTCCTAATATACATTTCTGTTGCTTGCAACCCTCCCCCCAACAACCCTACACTAAACACCCCATATAATGCATTTTTCATCATATTAACATTTTAATGTGCATTTCCCACAATATTTCATACAAGTTTGCCCAACACAGAGATACAATTTATGCTCTGAGATGTAAAAAGTGGAGCTATGTAATTTCTGACAGCAGGCTGGTGCTTTGGATAGACACTGGGTTCCCTCCAACAAAATTATGCTTCACTGAAACTGATGGGCCTAAGTTAGTCTGATGGGCATTTATTTTCAAGGGGCCAACTAACTTGGATTGGTTTATCTCGGTAGATCTACTCTTAGTAGAATTTAGTTGCCTACCAGCCATTGTGTTTCTTCCATTTAGAACTAATCACAGCCCGTGCACCTAAGACAACGAGCTTTGGCTTAAGAAGTTCCTATTTCATTTTTTTTCTTCGCCATAAGTCCATAAGTAGATGCAGAAAAAAATGCAATATCTCAACCTCAACCCCTTATCCCCAACCTGCAAAACAACCCAGGGCTATTTTTTTATAGGTGGTTGTAAGGATGTGGCGCTGTGGGTTAAACCACAGAGCCTAGAGCTTGCTGATCAGAAGGTCGGCAGTTCGACTCCCCGCGATGGGATGAGATCCCGTTGCTCGGTCCTAGCTCCTGCCCAGCTAGCAGTTCGAAAGTACGTCAAAAGTGCAGATAAATAAATAGGTACCACTCTGGCGGGAAGGTAAACGGCGTTTCCGTGTGCTGCTCTGGTTCACCAGAAGCGGCTTTGTCATGCTGGCCACATGACCCGGGAGCTGTACACCAGCTCCCTCGGCCAGTAACGCGAGATGAGCGCCACAACCCTAGAGTCGTACACGACTGGACCTAATGGTCAGGTGTCCCTTTACCTTTACTTAAGGATGTTAATGGGTGGCTAACCTGAAGGCAGCCCTATTTAGGGAAGTTTTTAATGTTTGATGTTTTATCATGTTTTTAATATTCTGTTGGGAGCCGCCCAGAGTGACTGGGGAAACCCAGCCAGATGGGTGGGGTATAAATAATAATAATAATAATAATAATAATAATAATAATAATAATAATAATTATTATTATTATTATTATTATTATTATTATTATTATTATTATTATTCGCCATATGCTGTTGGGACTCAGCCAGCATGGCCAATAGTCAGGGATGAGAGCTATAGTCCAGCGACAACTGAATGGTCAAAGCTTAGCCACTCAGGGATTACAACAGGTGTGGGTACCTTTTGGCCTTTCAGATGCTGCTGAACTACAATTCCCATCATTTCCGGCCATTGGCTATAGTTCAGCAGCTGCTGGAAGGCCCAAAGTTCCCTACACTTGACATGGCACTTTTAATGGGAAACGCCAGGGATTGAACCTGGGACTTTCAACATGCAAAGCAATGTCCTCTACCTTTAAGTTATTGGTCCCTCCTGTAAGATTGATAGTTTGGTTAAAAGAAGAGTCCATAGACCAGATGTAGAGAACCTTCAGCCCTCCACCAGCTCCAGCTAGCATGGTCAATGGCCAGGGCTGGAATTTGTAGATCAGCAACATCAATCAGGCCATTCCTGCCATAGACTCTACCAAAGGAAATTTCCCCCTCCTTAATGAACAACTTGTGACATTCTCCTTACCTTCTTAAGCAGAGAGACGTCAAGTGGAACTGAAGCCAATGGATGAAATGAATGAGGAGCTGATGTCCTGAGACCTTTTATACAGCTCCTTGCGTCCTCCCCCTTAGGAAGTGAGGCACCATGGAGGAACAGCAAGTTCTCCAATAACCGCCTGTGGACATGCCCTCTTTCGCTTTGATTCAATTCACATTCCTCATTTTGGCGGTGTATTATTCCATGGATCCCTTCCCACTGTCACAGGGTCAATCCCAGGCTAGAACACATGCAGAAGTTTAATTGAAAAATAAGTATCATTGTAGGGTTTCCTTAAGTCATTAGGTGCCTTCATCACGGTGATCCTATAGCTAAAGACCATAATTATTACCCAAGTAACCATAGAGGGGACCTTTATTGCTAGAAGTCGATGTTGTCCTTTTGTGGCATGTAATTAGCAATAACGTGGTTATTTTGCAGAGATTGGGTATGAGAAGCTATTTTCGCATGCAATCCCCGGTTTGTTATATTCTGGATTTGGCCCTCCTGAGTTCAGTCTTATTGAGGAGGATTTAAGAAAATAAGAACATAACAAGAGCCTGCTGGATCAGGCCAATGGCCCGCCTAATCCCTCATCCTGTTCTCACAGTGACCATTCAGATTCCTGTGGGAAACCCACATACAGGATCCAAGCCCAAGCGGATCCTCCTGGTGTTCAGAAGAATTACTGCCTCTGACCATTCATAGAATCATAGAATCATAGAGTTGGAAGAGACCCCAAGGGCCATCCAGTCCAACCCCCTGCCAAGCAGGAAACACCATCAAAACATTCCTGACAGATGGCTGTCAAGCCTCCGCTTAAAGACCTCCAAAGAAGGAGACTCCACCACACTCCTTGGTAGCAAATTCCACTGCCGAACAGCTCTCACTGTCAGGAAGTTCTTCCTAATGTTTAGGTGGAATCTTCTTGTAGTTTGAATCCATTGCTCCGTGTCAGCTTCTTTGGAGCAGCAGAAAACAACCTTTCACCCTCCTCTATATGACATCCTTTTATATATTTGAACATGGCATATATTTGAACATTGAGGCAGAGCACAACCATAGAGACCAGTAGCCATCATTAGCCTTATCCTTCCTGAATTTGTACAATCCTCTTTTTACAGACATCCAAGCTGGTGGCCATCACTACCTCTTGTGAGAGCAAGTTCAATAGTTTATCTATGAGCTGTGTGGGGGGAAAAAAACACTGCTTTCTTTCTTCTGTCCTGAATAATAATTTATTTAAAACAATTCTGGTATTGGACTTGAAAAATGGTAAATGAGTATTGGGAAATGATCGAATAATGAATTGGGGGGAATGTTTAAAAGTACTCCCCCCCAATAAAAAACTAGAGTCCTTTCTGTTGGGGATAATTCAGACTGAAATTTTCAGGTGTCAGAAAAGGTTACTTATGTATGCCACTACTGCAGCCCGTGTTTTGTTAGCCCAAAAATGGAAAACGAGTGAGGTCCCAACCAAAGAAGAGTGGCAACTAAAGTTGACAGAATATGTGCTGCTTGCAGACTTCATATATAGCAGGGGTGGCCAACTTCCAAGAGACTGTGATCTACTCACAGAATTAAAAACTGGCAGTGATCTACCCCCTTTTGTGGGGTTTAGGTCGAGGTTGTTGAGCTTCTTTAGGAAGGAAAGCCATCCATGTTTTTTTTGGGGGGGGGGTTCGACTCAAAGTTGAGCTTGTTTTTCAGGAGGGAAAGTCATGTTTGGGGGGCTTCAGGGCAAAGATGTAGAGCTTTTTTTAGGGGAGCCAAAGCTGCTGAGCTTCTTTAGGGGGAGCCAGTGATCTATCACAGACGTCCAGTGATCTACCAGTAGATCATGATCTACCTGTTGGACATGCCTGATATATATAGAACAAGAGAACAAGAAGAACATACATTCAGAGAAGACTGGAAAACGTTTATTGAATACATGGGAAATAACTGTGTACAGCTGAAAATGCTGGCAGCATTGAGATAAATTCAACAGTGTAAATAAAGTTATGACGGATGTAATAATGGAATACTGAATGGTATAGTTTCTGTAAAATATGCAGAATTACATTATGATATGTAAAATGAACCTTGACCTCACAACAGTGAACACGATGAACCAATTGATTGACTCTATAGAGGGCGCTTCCTATGTGAACCTATTCAGAAGAACATCAGGGAGGATCAGGGAGGATGAGGACACCACTGGCTACTAACCCTGAAGGCTGTGTTCACGCACCTCTTTCACGGGCATTGAAGGAGTTTACATTCCAGGGATAATGCCCAAAGCCAAAATCACATTGGATTTCTATTGCTTGATACTGGATTTAATTCAAATCACATTGTTCATTATGAAGTCTTTGAAGATGATGAAAGAGACCAGCATCCCCGCAGCAATGTAACCCATGCAGAAGATGCATTGCATTCTAAACTGTGGAAAGGTTGGAGTTCTTTAACCAGTAAGAGCAACAGAAGTCCTATGTAATTATTATCCGAGTTGCTTGGATAATACCATGCCCATCCTCTATCACCAGAGGACAATATTTCCCCTCCGTCATGCATATAATTAGCAATGCCTCTGACATGAATATTGTGTTTTTAATATGTTCAGCACATAATTATGGGAGTCTACATAGGATGTTCTTGTTGTTGTTACTGCTGCTACTTTGCTTTTATTTGTTTATTCCATTTCAATCCCACTTTGCCCTGAAGGAGATCAAGGCAGGGTACATAGTTCTCGTCTTCCTCATTTTATCCCCACAACTAGCAGAAACCTTTGTGCGGGATGCCACTAGAGCAGTGTTGGCCCAAACCTGGTCCTCCAGCTGTTTTGGGACTACAACTCCCATCATCCCTACCTAACAGGACCAGTGGTCAGGGATGATGGGAATTGTAGTCTCAGAACAGTTGGAGACCCAAGTTTGGCCAACGCTGCACTAGAGGAACTCGTTAGTTGAATTCGTCTCACTGTCATAACGTTATGCCATCCAATTAATTACAATGCAAAGGGAATACAATGCAAGTGTAGGGAAAATGTAACCAATTATATTTCATTTGTGGGCTGAAAGCAAAACCTGCTTTCTATCTTCAGGTGGTGGTAGCGGTCGTGGCTTGGTATCGGGTCACCGTATGGGGTCAATGGCAAAAATGAATACAGCGGTACCTCGACTTACGAATTACTCGACATATGAATTTTTTGACTTATGAATGGACATCTGTTGGGGGGTTTTAGATGGGGTTTACTCGACTTACGAATTTTAGATGTGGTTTCCTCGACCTACGAATTTTTCGTTTCCAATGCATTCCTATGGGGAAATTGCTTTTTCCGACTTACGAATTTTTCGACCTACGAATGTGCATTCGGAACGGATTAAATTCGTAAGTCGAGGTACCACTGTAAATCTAAATCAAATAAGTGTTGGAAATGTAAAGAGAAAGAAGGTTCTTTTTATCATATGTGGTGGTCTTGCAGTAAGGTTAATGCTTCCTGGGAAATTATATACAGTACAGTGGTACCTTGGGTTACAAACGCTTCGAGTTACAAACACTTCGGGTTACAAACTCCGCTAACTCGTAAGTAGTACTGCGGTTTGAGAACTTTACCCCAGGGTGAGAATGGAAATTCCGTGCCGCCGCCGGAGTGACAACAGTGGGAGGCTCCATTAGGAAAAGCGTGCCTCAGATTAAGAACGGTTTCGGGTTAAGAACAGACCTCTGGAATGAATTAAGTTCATAACCCAAGGTACCACTGTATAATGAATTGAAAAGGGTGTTTAAAATAAAGTTTGTAAAAACAACAACCCAGAAGCCTTCTTTTCTGGGAATTATGGGGATAGAACTACCTAAATTGTATAGAAATTTATTCATGTAAGCAACAGTGGCAAGAATGTTACTTGCCCCAAAATGGAAAAAAAAGTAGAAGTCCCAGCAAAAGAGGAATGGATACAAAAACGTATCGGATATGCAGAAGTGGCAAAACTTACCGGAAGAATAAGAAATCAAGATAACAAACTTTTTATAAAAGAATGGAAATGGTTTATTGGATATTTACAGATAAATTGGAAACAGATAAAAACACTGGCAAGATTATTGTAATAAACTGCAGCTATATAAGTGTGTGTGTGCACATACACACACACACACACACAATAGATGAATGAGCAAGTTAAGTTAATCTGGATATGCAAAAGATATTAAAAATAAATTTAAGGAACTGCGGAAAGAGGGGGGAGGAATTCAAGTTTTATAATGTCAAAATGAATGTAAAATCAGTGACATGCATACATATGAAAAGTATAAATAAAATTAAAAAGAAGAGAGAAAAGATATAGGGTCACCAGAGAGTTGAGTGATGATCACCTGTGTGGCCTGCTGATGAAAATAATGGCTTTGGCAGACCACAGGGGCTGGTGGGATTGCCCAGCAAAATTTTAAATGGGTCCCTAGCAGAGGGAGGGTGCCCCCCATGTGGACCTGACAGTCTGAAAGTTGTGTCTGGTCTGCTGCCAGGGCGTAACAGTGAGCTGCACTGCGAGTGGGACAGGGCAGTAGGAATCGGTCATCCAATAAAGGCAAAGGTAAAGGATTCGAACCGCCGACCTTCTGATCGGCAAGCCCTAGGCTCTGTGGTTTAGACCACAGGCCCCCCCCCGTGCCATCCAATAGAAGTTACTTTAAAAGATACCCATTGGCTATGGAAGCTGGAGCTTATGGGAGTTGCAGTCCAACAGGAACCAGAAGGTACCAGTTTGGGGAAAGCTGACCTTAGCTATACAGAGCTTTTTAAAAATGGTTAATCTAAAGGCAAGAGGGAAATAACCTGATCATTAGGGAAGGAGGCAGGAAGAAAACCTTTAGGCATCGAAGAGAGCAAGATAAAAGAGAGTGTCAACTAGCAGGTTTGGAAAGCTGTTTAACTGGTAGTGACATCCCTGCGGCTTTTCTTTTTCATTAAGATAGGGGTGGTGATATAGGTTTCTCTCCAGATATCGCTGGACTGCAGCTCCCATCCGTCTCGGCAGCCAGCACGGCCAGTGGTCAAGGATGAAAGGGAACTGGAGTCCCGACAACATCTGAAGCAATGGTGATGGTATGAGCAATGGTGATTGCTCATTTTGGGACTGATAGGGAAACTCAACAGTAGATGGAGCCAGAGCCCACTGGAACTGATAGAGCAGAAGACAGAGGCAAAGCCAATGGCAGATAGATCCAACTCATGTGTGTGCTATCCCCATCTTCCTCCTAGCCGAGTTCTTTGGAAACAACATTAAGGAAGAGAAAGCTGAGAGCCAGGGCCAACCCTGGAAAGGATGAACCGGTAAGTAGGAAAGCAGGCTGCTGGGGGCTTACTGAGGTTGTTGTCATGGTGCCCCATTTCCCCTAATGGACTAGCCTCCCACTGCATGGTACCCTGTAGATGCTGTTTCTATTCCCCTCTGCTTCAACCAGCAATGGCCAATAGCCAGGGGTGTTGGGAATTGTAGCCCAGAACCATCTGGAGGGCCATAGTTCCTTCCCTTGTCTTATGAAAACTGTTTTCATAAATGCAACACTGTGTGTGTGTGTGTGTGTGTGTGTGTTTTCATACTGGTGTAACACTACACCAGTGTGGTGTAGTGGTTAAGAGCAGTAGACTCGTAATCTGGGGAACTGGGTTCGCGTCTCCGCTCCTCCACATGCAGCTGCTGGGTGACCTTGGGCTAGTCACACTTCTTTGAAGTCTCTCAGCCCCACTCACCTCACAGAGTGTTTGTTGTGGGGTAGGAAGGGAAAGGAGAATGTTAGCCGCTTTGAGACTCCTTCGGGTAGTGATAAAGCGGGATATCAAATCCAAACTCCTCCTCCTCCTCCTCCTCCTCCTCCTCCTCCTCTTCTCCTTCTCCTTCTCCTCCTCCCCTTCCTTAGAATCACAGAATCATAGAATCCTAGAGTTGGAAGTGACCACAAGGGCCATCCAGTCCAACCCCCTGCCAAGCAGGAAACACCATCAAAGCATTCCTGACAGATGGCTGTCAAGCCTCCGCTTAAAGACCTCCAAAGAAGGAGACTCCACCACACTCCTTGGCAGCAAATTCCTTCCTTCCTTCCTTCCTTCCTTCCTTCCTTCCTTCCTTCCTTCCTTCCTTCCTTCCTTCCGAAAACAGTGCTTGGAACTCAAGCAATGAAAACAGGCCACCCAGCAGGACAATAATGAGAATGTAGTTTTGGGAACTCATTGGGCAAGTTTCCTTCTCCAGCGACAAAGAGAAGATGAAAGGGACTCCACCACTGATGATTGCAGGGCACTCGACTGGTGAAGGCTACTCTAGATGTTGCTGCACTCCAACTCCCATCAACCCTCTGACCATTGTCCATGGCATTTTGGGCCGGGGCATTTGCATTTCTGGAGCATCTAGAAGGCCACAGACGTTCACAAAATGTCAGCATCTCTGCATTATCTCAGACAGATGGTCTTTCCTGACCGCCTCTCATCTATGTGTTGGTAACCTTGAGGCTGGATTACTGCCACATGCTCTATGTGGGGCTGCCCTTGAGTCTGGTCTGGAAGCTCCAACTGATGCAGAATGTGACAGCTTGACTGCTAGTGGTGGTATCTGGCCAACAACATGTGACACCATTGTTAAAACAGGCTGGCCAACTACTACTGAGTCAGGTTCAAGGTCCTTTCATTAATTTACAAAACCCTGAACAATTTAGGTCCAGGGTACCTCAGGGATTGCCTGAAAACCCAGCTCACCCACTGAGATAATATGCAAGAGAGTTGCTGGTTGTTTCCTGAGTTGGCAAAACTCCTTTGATAACAAGAAACCAAGCCTTTAGCATCTTCCGTTTAAACACCCGCTGAAAACCTTTCCATAATAGCTAGCTGAATTCAGATTTTAATTTTTAATACGTGATTACATGCTTTTGTGTACAGTTGTAAACCACTCTGATTTTCCCCCTCATGAACAGCAGTACCAAAATATTTTTAAATAAATAAATAAAACCCATAATCCTTCAACTGGATTGGTGGGGCTGTTTTTTTTTTTCTGCATTCAGAGCAGGTGCTCGACCTGTTGGGCTGCAACATTTCCAAGCAAAGCAAGAGGAAAATCCACCAAGACTTTGTATTATGGTTTGGGGATTTTCTTATCTCCCATACACATAGTTTGCATTGGGTCAACAGTGGAGTTACTCAAAGAGATGGAACAGAACTAGGGGAACCCCGTTTCGAAAACAGCCATGCCTCCTCCATGAATTACAAAGCAAAGAGTAAAATGAGAGCTGTAGGACGGCTGATTGGGAGGAGGCACGCAGACTCCTCGGAGGCCCCGCAGAGTGTGCTGCCCTGGCTGCCCCCGCCCCTGGGTGCAGGGCATGCACAGCGCCCCATCAGCTTGCTCTGCCATTGCCTCCAAGGCAGTGGCGGAGGAAGGCTCCGCGGTACCCGGGGCGGCAAAGGAAACACCCCGGGGGCGGGGCGGGCGTCGTGACGTCACATTGTGCCGTCACGACGCCCCACCCAGGGGCGTTTCCGGGAGTGCCGCCGCCGCTTCTACAGTCCCCCTTTAAGCCGAAGAGCCCCCTTTTAAGCTCTGTGGCTCAAAAGGAGGCCGTGGAAGCAGCGGTCCGACGGCAAAGTACACCTGCGCGAAATGTCGCACAGGCGCACTCCGTCGTCGGGCCGTGCGCTGCCGCTCCCAGGGTGATGGAGGGAGCGTCAGCACGTGGGAATGGTGGGAGGGAATGGTGTGCGGTGCTGCTGCTCCCGGGGGGACAGAGCGAGCGGCGGCGTGTGGGGGTGACAAGCAGCAGCCCCTCCTCCCGCCACTCTCCACGCACGTTCGATCACCCCGGGAGCAGCAGCGCTGCACGGACGGGGTGCTTGCTCGGCCGTGCGCTGTTGCTCCTGGGGTGATGGAGGGAGCAGCAGCGCGTGGGAATGGTGGGAGGGGCTGCCGCTTGTCACCCCCACGTGCCGCCACTTGCTCCGTCGCCCTGGGAGCAACAGCGCACTGCTTGCCACCCCCACTGTCCCCTGTCACCTGGGGCGTAACACCCTCACCGCACCCCCCTAGCGACGCCCCTGCTCCCAGGCCTTAGGTCATGGAAGGGGAAATTGCAGCCTCCCATATGTTGTTGGACTCCAGCAACCCATCAGCCACAGGCACCAGAGTTTGGGGAAATTAGGGCCCAGCAACAGCAGGAGGGCCACAGCTTCCTCACCCCTGCTTTATATGAAGACATTGGCGAATTTTATCACATTCTATGCCTATCCCTTTACTGTGAACAAAGATCTGCTGAGCAAAACAGACCTTATTAAGCAGTTCACAAAGACTCCTCGAGCTAGGACTTACCTTGTTAAGCAATGGGAAATGGCGAGGAGGGATGGATCCCATTGAGCAAATGAGGAGTTTTGCCAAGGTGGGGCCAGCTTTTATACAGCTCTGCTACTCTTTCCTTTTGGAAGTGAGACACCACCATGAAACGGCAAGGCCTTCATTAAACATCAGCACACATGGTCACCTGCTGTGATGTCTAATGGTTCATGGCGCTTGACTCAACCCCCATATCCCATTCTTTTTTAGAAGTGCGTTTGTACTATGTATGATTAAAGCTTTGTTTAGATAATAGCACGGTGATTCTCAGTGCTTACCAGGAGGCACAGAGAGGAGTGTTTTCTTTTTAAAAGGACACACTGTGGAGTAGTCTATGGATGTTGTAGTGTCTGCTGATTGGGAACATGTGACTCTTGACTGGTTTAATGAGGTCATATCTGACCCCTGGCCAGAGGTTCCCACCACTGCTGTAAGGGGAAGAAACTTGGGTTTTGTTTGTTTTTATGACTTGAAAAGTAATATAATCAATAACAATATTCACAATAGTCAAATAGGGTTATATCCAACCATGAAACTGTTCATGGAAGAGTGGAGATACTTTTTGGACTATTTGAAGAACTGTTACAGTCAAAAGATAACACGGGCAGGTTGGAATTATGAGCAGTAGAATGAAAACAATAGTAAGTGAAATAGATGATAATTGTATTAGATAAAAGTATGTTATATAAAGCAGAAGGTATAAGGTGGAAATAAGAACATCATAGAGATAAGGCGGGAAGTAAAAAATTTAAGAAAAACATACACTGAAATGTAAGTAAATTTGTAAAACTTGTGGAAATCAATAAAAAAAATTATGACCTCTCCCCCCAAAAAATTCAGTGGGTCTACTCTGAGTAGGGCTGATGCTGGATACAACCAACTAGCAAAAATTTTAAAAGAAGAGCATAATCCAGATGATTACAAAATATACCTAAAACCTTGGGATGCATCCAATGTAAAGCCTACTCAGAGTAGACCCAATGGAATAGATGGGCATGACTAACTCAGGTTCATTATTTTAAATGGGCTTAATGTAAGTGGGTGTTAGTTGGCTGCAGTCCTTAATTTTGTCTGCAGCTACAACCCCTAAGCAATGCCCCATTGTGATTATCCAGTTGGAGCCCAATAACATATGAAGGGCACCATGTTTTCCCACCTGCTTTAGACCTTGCTGGTTGCATTCATTATGGAAGCAAGAACCTTTACACACACACACACACACACACACACAGAGAGAGAGAGAGAGAGAGAGAGAGAGAGAGAGAGAGAGAGAGAGAGAGAGAGAGAGAGAGAGAGAGAGAGAGAGAGAGAGATGTTGGCCACTGGCCATGCTTGTTGGAGTTGATGGCAGTTGTAGTTCAGCAACATCTGGAGGGCTGAGGTTCCCCACACCTGTGATAATCTGATGATGCATCAAGAGGACGCAGAGTCAAAATAATTTGGGGGAATAATGGATATTTAGTCATGTGGTCCCCACAAGGAAAGCATTGGAGCACTAATCTTCCTCCTTAGGTTTCATATTTTAAAATCATTCATGTGCCTCCTGGTCTTGGAATTACCACGTTGCTAACTCAAGATCCCTTTAATCACACGCCATGGGGAAATTCTCTTTGAATGAGAAATGGGCATTCCCTCGAGGAGCATGAATTGGATGATGGCATAAGGGAAGGAAATGTGCTTTGGTGATGAATGAAGGCTCTGCCGTTCCACGGCGGTGCCTCACTTCCTACAGCAAGGTTTGGGGGAAATATATAAAAGGTGCCCCCATCCCGAAAGATCTTCATTATCTCACTTGGGTTCATTGTCGTTACACCAGTTTCAACCTCTCCGAACGGTAAGTTGCATTTGACAGGTCATTACTGAAATGGGAAATTAGATCTGGGGATGGTAACCTGTGGCTGTCTGCATCTTGTTGAACTCCAGCTCCCATCCAGCATGGAAAATGTTCAGGGATGGTGGGAGCTGCGGTTCTTCAACATCTGGAGGGCCGCAGGCTTAAAATGCTCTCATGGGACTATATTAAAGATTAAACAGTAGTGAATGTGTTGTTTTCAAAATGTGATGCTTTTACAAATTACTACTGGATGAGGGTAAATAAACTTAAACTCAATCCTGATAAGAAAACTGATTATGGTAGAGGTGGAGTGGCCATCTATACATTACAGGCCCTGAAACTCAGGACCACCTTTTTGGCTAACTTGCCTTAGCCTTAGTCCTATGTATCTTCCTGACATGGACACTGTCGTCATGCCCTGCTATTGCTCTCTATTTTATTTGTATTATCCAGCACGTTTTTACCTCCAATGTTTTAACTGTATCTGTAGCATTCTTTGTATAATTGTACCAGGCCACTGCCTGGTCTTTTACTATGTGCTATGGCCATATGGCTAATGCAATATATAAATTGATTGATTGATTGATTGATTGGTAGGGGTCTAAGTAAAATTGAGCAATGCCTGTTCTTGATAGGATCACATTCTCCTATAGGAACCAAATTAATTGCTAAGAGAGTACTGTTGGAAGCATACTTGCTCCAGGAATCTTGGTTTGTTTATTTGTTTGTTTGCTTGCTTGCCTTTTCATTTATTTCATAAAATTTATATAATGCTTGATTGTATCAACAACAACAACAACAACAACAACAACAACAACAAACCTCAGAGTGGTTTACAAGAGGTTTGTGGCTAAAGTCCAGGATAATTTTATGAGCATTGGCTTATTTGTTGGCTATGCCCAGCACTGAATGACAGAAGCCAGGCCAGTGTCATTCATGCTTGTTGGCTTCCAGGTTACACTACTGTTGTGTGCCTTATGTGGGGCTGCCCTTGAAGACTATTTAGAAAGTTCATTTAGTGCAGGCAGCTGTGGCTCTCTTGAGCCACCTATATTAAAAAGAGCCATAGATTTCAATTCAGTCCCGCCCCCCCCGTCTTTTAAATTTTCAAACCATTAAAAGTATATTTATTTTATTGTCTTGGAGAAGCACCTCTAACATGACTGTTCCCCTACCTCCCCCCCCCCAAAAAAGGCATCCCAGAAGGTTCCACCTTATGGATTTCAATAACATAAAATGACATTTCCTGTTGAAGCCCCAGAAGTCTGGGATTCTTTACTGTAGGAAATTGGAGCCTGCTTTTGTAAGAAAGTACTATGACGCCCACCCACCCTTCCAAGTTTGCTTAGGAGACCAATTGAACCTTGGTGCTTCCAACATATATTCAGTGGTTCGTGGTTAATGTGCTCCTGACTTCAGCCAGGGTTCTGCTACAGGAGCTGTCTCAAAAGCTAGCTTCTTAAACACAGCTGAATTTCAAAGAGCTGTTGCCCCTAAAGCTCAGAGTTGCCTGATCTAGGTATCCAATTGTTGAAAACCACATCGTTCATCTAAAAAAACAAAACAAAAAACTAGCTACCCTACTAAAACATGGGCTGGATTTTAAAGAGTGCTTTTCTCAAAAGCTCAGAGTTTGCTAATCTAGTTTTTTTTTAAACACACACACACACACACACACACACACACACAGCACAGACCATTTTCTATCAATCCCCCTCCCCTTTTGCTTTACAGAAATGGGAAACGGTGGTTCTTCCTCCTGCTGCGATTGCGGTGGTGGCTCCAACGAGGATACCATGATCATCTGCACACCTTCCTCGGGTTGCCGGCCTTGTTGTGCTCCCTGCTGCTGCCCCCCAATGTGCTGCTCACCTTGCTGCTCTCCCTGCTGCTGCTGCCGCCCAGCTTGCTGCTCGCCTTGCTGTGCTCAGTTGTGCTGCAGAAAATGCTGAGCCCAGCCCACTGCTGCACCACAAGGTGCCTTTTCGTGGGTAGCCATCTCCTCCCCCCCCCATTACTACTCCACGGGTAGCCATCCCCGCAGCCTCCACCCTTGTCGCATCCACTCCCCTGTTTCCTTCTCAGGTTCCTCCACTCCCCCATTTCCATCCAAGGTGTGTCCACTCCCCCCTGTTTCAACACCACGTGGAGCCTCTCTCTACCCTGTTGCCCTTCCAGATGCAGCCACTCCCCCATTTCCATCTAGAGTGTAACAATTCCTCCTTGTTCCCACACCCTGGCTGCAGCAACTCCCCCGTTGCTATGCTTAGGGTGACCACTCCCCTTTCTGCTGTACTGAATGCAGACATTCTCCCCCCACCCATATTGCTGTCCTGGATGAAGCCACTGTCCCCTTCCAGGTGTCTACAATCCCCTTGCGGCTGTGCGGTCAGCCCCTTGCGTCCATGGCCAATCTTCCCTGTCCCCTGTTCCTGTAACCAGCCACCCCCACTTTGGATATGGTTGCTCCCCGCTATCCCTAGTCTCGTCACTCTGCCTGTTCCTGCCACTCCAGATGCTTCTCCAAAGGCTGCAGATCCAAATGCTGAAATCCTCTTCAACTCGCATGCCAACTTCAACAAAAGGGGAAGCTCAAGTCTGCCATCTGCCAGCATAACAGCGGGAGTGAACTTCATCAACACTACGTTCCATGGTGATTTGAAGACTAGCTGATTCACTTCCATGGCCTCCATCTTGCTAATTTGCACGCCTGAAGCTCTTTCTTAAATTACAGATCCCTTTTTGGCCACAAGGACATCTGGGAACGATACACCCCATGGTCTATTAGCTGTAATTTGAGAGGCTCGGTACAATAAAATATTGGAATGATTGAACTTGTGCCTTGTCATAGAATTAAGGGGTTGTGTGGTGGTGAGGGTTGCTGGCAGTTGGATCCCACCAAAGCAACATTGGCTGGGCTTCCAAGGAGGTGCTGCTGGATAAGCTCTTTTGATCCCCTAGGGTGGAGATAAGGGGCAAACAGAACGGCTTACAGCAGGGTTGGGAAACTTTTTTTTCAGATCAAGGGCCACATTCCCTTCTGAGGTTCACATGCCAGTGGGAGGCAGAAGACAGATAGATGTTTATTCGGCATTTGCGCCCATCATACAATACAAAACAGAACAAACAAACGAGAATCGAATAAAACAACGGCACTGTACAAGCCGCAAATAAGATAACACAACTCTCAAAGACCAATATTAACATTTCCATAAAAACATATCTCAGATAAATTTTAAAGTTAAAATTATGCATCAAGACTAAAATCAGTGTCTAATTTCGTTTTGGAAAACATGTTTATAATTATCACTAATCGGCTAACATCCCATTTTGTCTCTTATACGAAATGACGGCTGTTAGGAATCTAGCAACCTGTAGAGTTATGTAAGGGTCCACATCTTGTAGAACCCAAGCAAGACGTAGGTCAACTGGCTTATCAGCAATGGACTGAATTATCAGATTTCATATACCGGCACGGATCGAACTGTACATAGGGCAATTGAACATTACATGCTGTAGAGATTCAGTTGATTTATTTTCACAGGCACACATGGGAGAAACTTGGCCCTTAGTAAATCTGTGACTCAGCACGTTTGATGGAAAAGCATTAAACCTAGCTTTAATGAAGGCGTATTGATGTGAAGCAACCGTGAGTGACCAGTGGAAGGCAGGGTGGAATAATGACTGGAAAAATTCCTTTTCTACAAACACAGACATCCCTCTGTAACCTCCATAAAGGCAAGCAAGAGGCATTATCAGAGTTCAAGTATACATTCTAGTCAGGCAGCCCCCCACAACGCACACATACACACGTGGGAGTGTGAATTAGGGCCAGTGATGGATGTGGCCTGAGGAGAAAGGGGATGGCTGAGGAGAATTCCTAGATTCAGGTCACAAAGCCTGAGATTCCTCACCTATGGGCGTACAGAATTATGGGTTGGAGAATCCACACAAGGTGAGAAGCCGGAGTCTGGAAATGGGAAGAAGCCTAGCAAGTGTAGTATGGAGGACGATGAATAAAAGGATGGGATGAGGGTGTGGTCTGGAGGAATGAAAATCAAAGGGAAGGAAATCAGTTTCCTCCTGTTGCTGCATTTTTTGTCCAGAGGTATCCAAATCCACTTGAAAAGGGGCTTTATCTATGGCTGTGCTCATCAACCTTGGGTCCTCATATCTTGTTGGACTACATAAGAACTTAAGAATGTAAGAAAAACCTACTGGGTCAGGCCAATAGCCCATCTGGTCCAGTATTTTGTTCTCACAGATGCATGTGGTAAACCTTCAAGCAGGACATGAGCGAAACAACATTGTGCCCACCTGTGATTCCCTGCAACTGGAATTCAGAAGCATTACTGCGTCCAAATTACTGAGTACAGCTTCCATCACCTTACCCACACCCCCAGTGTTTAGCCAGTGTTCAAGTATAATAGGAGTTTGTAGTCCAACAACCTCCGTGGACCCAAAGTTGAAGAACACTGACCTGTGGAATGACTACGCTGCAGATTCAGCCTCCAGGATGCAACCTTGCTCTCAGTGAGGGATAAACTACCTTAGCTTTATGAGTTCAGATCCCAGGTACTTATGTTTGTGGGTGTTGGAAGGAGGAAAGAGGAAATGAGGAAGGAGGACAACTGAAGTACTGCAAAATAGCATTTATCTGAGCCTAAGGCCCAGAAACTCCTGTGCTTAGATATTTGAAAGGATGTTTCAGCAGGTTGTTGGGACAATGTTCCATTTGGGGAGCCCAAACCTGTCAGTTGTAGGACAATGCAAGAAACAAATGGGAAAAAGATAAGTGTGCCCTTGTGAAAAGTCTCTCCTCTGCCCTGGAAATGTGTTTGGCTTATAATAAAGGCCATTTTGTTTTTAGTCTGCCAGCTTTGCTACCCCAGTTTTGTGGTTGGAGTGAAGGCATTCTTTGGATGGAAAGTTCCTCCATTCATAATAAAACCCACTATTAAGGGAGGTGTTTTTTTTTTTTTTTTAGTTTAGAGAAAAGGGTACTTAAGCGGTGACATGATGAAAGTTCATTAAACTATGCATAGAACAGAGAGTCGTTCTTCTTCTTCTCTCAAAGCACTAGAACCTGTAACCACCCAATGAAACTGTTATGTGGGAAGATTCAAGACACATAAAAGAAAGTATTCCTTCACACCACAAAGTTAAGCTATGGAACTTGGTCCCACAGCAGTCAGTGATGGCCTACAACTTTGATGGCTTTAATTGGACAAATTAATGCGGGAGAAAGCTACAAACCATCACTAGCCATTATGGTTATACTCTGTCCCCACAAACCAAGCCATAAGTGCTTCTGAATTTCAGTTGCTGGTAACCACAGGAGGGAGTGCTCTCATTCTCAGGCCCTGTTTGTGAGTTTCCCACAGGTATCCTGTCAACCACTGGGAGAACAGGATGTTGAACTAGATGGGTCATTGGCATGATCAAGCAGGTTCTTCTTATGAACATAATTTGTGGACAGCTGTTGTCAGGCTCCAATTCCCATCAGCTCCAACCAATAGAAAAGAAAGATGGTTGTTGTTCAGTCGTTCAGTCGTGTCCGACTCTTCGTGACCCCATGGACCAGAGCACGCCAGGCACCCCTATCCTCCACTGCCTCCCGCAGTTTGGCCAAACTCATGCCAGTCGCTTCGAGAACACTGTCCAACCATCTCATCCTCTGTCGTCCCCTTCTCCTTGTGCCCTCCATCTTTCCCAACATCAGGGTCTTTTCCAGGGAGTCTTCTCTTCTCATGAGGTGGCCAAAGTGCTGGGGCCTCAACTTCAGGACCTGCCCTTCCAGTGAGCACTCAGGGCTGATTTCTTTAAGGATGGATAAGTTTGATCTTTTTGCAGTCCATGGGACTCTCAAGAGTCTCCTTCATGGATCACTGCCTTGTCATGGCGAAGGGGCTTGAATAACTCAGGGAAGCTATGGGGTATGCCATGCAGGGCCACCCAAGATGGACTGGTCATAGTGGAGAGTTTAGACTAAATGTGATCCACCTGGAGAAGGAACTGGCAAGCCACTCCAGTATCCCTGCCAAGAAAACTCCATGGACAAAGACAACAGGCATATAAAAAAAAGATGGTAGCAGGAGTCAAATAACATCTGGAGGGTCACACATCCACACCCCATTTATTAGCAGATCCTATGCTGGCAATCTGGGGTCATACCTTTGCTGAAGCCCCTCTAACTCTGTGATTCATGAAATGCAAATAAGAGAAGACTTTATACTTAAGAAGAAGGCTGGAAATACTGCAGTGAAGGCCCAATAAAATTAAGCCACTCCCAAGTCAGAATCACAAGCAACCTGAAGCACAGTCACCAAGACACTCAGAGCCAAAGCACCCAATATTCATCTTTTAAACACAGACCTGTGACTGCCTTTGGGGCTAGCCTAAGAATAATCCTGTTATTAGCCAAAGATAGCTTAATTGCCTACCCTACCGAAACAAAAAGCAAATAAATATTTGCCTGGTGAGCTGTAAATTGAGTTAAAGAGCATGAACCGGAAGTTTGAGCATGGCGCTGAATTATCATGAATATAGGGCATGGGATTTTCCACCTGTTGTTTATATCTCTTTGGTTGTTTTATTTCTTGCTTAGCTTTGTTCTAACGATATAGTTGTCCAATATTGCCCTGAAACATTTCGTTCCACAATATTGTACACATGTAGCTCATCACAACACATATTTAAAGCACATGGGCTTGTCCCAAAGACTCCTGGGAAGTGTAGCTCACCCCTCATTGAGCTGCAATTCCTAGCATCCTTAACAGTTCTCAAGATTATTTGGCTCAGTCATGCATTTTAGTTGTCCTTTAAACGTACGGTGTATCTACAATTTGCATAGGGTCAGCCTGTAATATTTTGAGACCCACATCTAGACCTGGGGTAATTAAGAAGGTGTCTTGCAAGACAATGCTGCCATTGAAGAGCTGCTTTACCACTTCCAGTGTCTATGAATTAACTCACCTCTTCTTTCCTCTTGAGGTGGTGAAGGTAGTTACCTCCTCCTTCCCACCCATTGAAAACTACTTACTGCTAAAGGAGGAAGTTGGGAAGGGAATGCTCCTTCCTACTTCCTGTTTCAGCTCTATGTGCCTTTCAAGGCTCAGACCTACAGGTATACCTGAGAAGCAGCACGGAAGTAGCAACCAATATAATATCCATACTGTGCCACCCGCTGGGCTGGTTTTTAATCAGAAGCCAGATGGGTAGGGACTGACTGATAGCAGACTGAAGTTGGTGGGATGGTGCCTGCCCCATTCACCCTAATGAACCAACCTCCACTATTGTAAGGCAAGGCTAAGGCCGTTTGATGGAGGGGGCAAACCATGCGTTATGCTAATTACAGCATTTGCAGCATTCAATGGAAAGTTAGGATATAATTCTAACCATTTCCCTCGAGACCACAATGCAATGCAGGGAGGGGAGACTTGAACCTTCCCTTGCTGGCCATGACCTTGACAAAAATAAAACCACTTGTCTGCCAATCAGCTCAATGTCTTCTCCTTAATATATAAAGTCCAGAACAACTCAGGCCAGGTTACCTGAAACACCACTTGTGCCTGTGTTGACCTGTAAGTTCACTTAAATTTTCTGCAAGGATCCTACTCATAGCACTGTATCCTACAGACTGTCATCATGTGATGACCAGGAGACATCCTCTTGTATGCCCCTCTTCTGTAGAATGCCCATCCCTCTGCCTTCTATGAAGCAGTCGTCATCAGCTGATTCAAGTATCTTGCGTTAAGGCGTAGCTCTTCCCACAGGATTTCCCTGACCCTATAAGTTCAGCCCCTGTTTTTATTTGTTCAGATTATTATTATTATTACATCAACTGTTATTAATCATTGATTTATTAATCACTTCCTAAACTACCATGCCAAGATGATCTGCATGGAAGATAATTAGACCACAGCACCACCCAAAAAATACCTCCCCCCCAAATGCATGTAAAACTAGACTGAAAGTCTAACAATTGAAAATTTGTAATAATGACCCGTTTATTCAGCTGGGAAAGCCTGACAGAAGAGGATGAAATTTGCAGGTAATTATAGCTCTGGTTTGCCACAAGTGGCTTAGGCATGCTGGCCACATGACCCGGAAGCTCCCTTGGCCAGCAAAGGACCCCTGACAGTTAAGTCCAGTCGCAGACGACTCTGGGGTTGTGGCACTCATCTCGCTTTACAGGCTGAGGGAGCCGGCATTTGTCCGCAGACAGTTTTTCCGGGTCATGTGGCCAGCATGGCTAAGCCACTTCTGGAGCAACGGAACACCGAAACCAGAGTAGCGCACGGAAACACTGTTTACCTTCCCGCCAGAGCGGTACTTATTTATCTACTTGTACTTTTTGGCACGCTTTCGAACTGCTAGGTTGGCAGGAGCTGGGACAGAACAACCGGAGCTCACCCCTTCATGGGGATTCGAACCGCCAACCTTCTGATCGGCAAGCCCAAGTGGCTCAATGATTTAGGCCACAGCACCACCAAAAAAATACCTCCCCCCCAAAAATGCATGTAAAACTAGACTGAAAGTCTAACAATTGAAAATTTGTAATAATGACCCGTTTGTCCAGCTGGGAAAGCCTGACAGAAGAGGATGAAATTTGCAGGTAATTATAGCTCTGGTTCGCCAGAAGCTGCTTAGGCATGCTGGCCACATGACCTGGAAGCTCCCTCGGCCAGTAAAGCAAGATGGGCGCCGCAACCCCAGAGTCATCCACGACTGGACCTAACGGTCAGGGGTCTCTTTACCTTCACCTATAGCCTCCCAGAGTAGATTAAGTCCAACTGGGGGAAGTCTGGATTTCCAGAACTGTGTGTGTGCTTTTAGACTACCATTTTACTGATTTTATGCTGCATTTTCATTTAAACAATATTGTTTATTGCTCTTTACATTATACGCCATTGTGGTGTAGTGGTTAAGAGCGGTAGACTCATAATCTGGTGAACCAGATTTTTAAAAACTGTACTGTATGTAGCTGTTAGTCAAAGAAGAAATTGCTGCAGAAAGGGAATGATGTTTGAGACATCAATGGGTGATGTGGGAATCTCCCCTGAATGAATGTCCTATCATCTACACCAGCCTTCCTTGCCATGGTGCCTTTCAGATCTGATACACTCTCCTAGAGGCTGAGGCATTTTTGGGCCCCCAAGTGTATTTTTTTTTTGAGAGGGCTGAGGTCCAGCAGCCCTCAGACTTCAGACCACCGCCTCTGAATCTTAGTTGCTGTGGCTTGACACTGGTGTGGAGAGCCAGTGTGGTGTAGTGGTTAAGAGCGGTTTGGAGGTCAGTGTGGTGTAGTGGTTAAGAGTGGTAGACTCGTAATCTGGGGAACTGGGTTCGCGTCTCCACTCCCCCACATGCAGCTGCTGGGTGACCTTGGGCTAGTCACACTTCTCTGAAGTCTCTCAGCCCCACTCACCTCACAGAGTGTTTGTTGTTGGGGAGGAAGGGAAAGGAGAATGTTAGCTGCTTTAAGACTCCTTAGGGTAGTGATAAAGCGGGATATCAAATCCAAACTCCTCCTCCTCCTCCTCCTCCTCCTCCTCCTCTTCTACACAGCTTAGAGGGTTTTGTTTTTTGTTTTAAAAAAATTAAATGGTTTATCAATGTCACACACACACACAGGCCATAGAGTTGAGCGAGAGCTGAGTGAGGTCCCCATCCTGCATTCAGCTTTTACCTGTGGCTCCTAGCAGCTGTCAGCATGTGACAGCAGCCACACCCCGGGAACAGCTTCAACTGGCCAGCTGATGGGTCTCAAACCCTCAATGAGTTAGGGACTTCTCCTGTATGCAAAGACGGGCTCTGGTGGATTGAACAGATTAGACCAATAGTGGGCCCAATGGTCAAAAAGGCAATTTCTGCCCATGCTGTTGAGGGAAGTGAGGGGCAGATGGGGCTCAACCTGAAAAGGTAGTTGAAGGAAAACTTTGATCTTGAACCTCTGCTGTTTTGTGGGATATCTTTGGGAGAAGACAAGACTAAGGAGTAAACCCTACACAAATCCAGAGTGGAGTCCTTAAGACGGTTGGATGGTGCCTTGTGTGCTTCCTTCCAGCAACTCCTGCAGCCAAGCTGGTGCCAGATTTATTGTTCTGGTTTCCTTTAGACCACATCAGCGAGGCAGGCAGAGGAATCTTGTCATCTGGGCAGCCAAGACCTCAATACACACTGCCCAGGCTTGCACCCCAGGGAGGTCACTTTGGTGCTGCTAGCACAGCAGATTAACTTCACCCCCAGAGGTGCACTCCATTGTCTCTCAAGACAGACAGATGACAACAACAATGGAGTCTGCCATTAAGGATGCTTTGTTGTCCTTCCTGAATGAGCACATGGAGAGGAGGCAACACAATCAGAAGAATACAAGCAGATTTCCCCAGCTGCATTCTTACACAACCCTATGCTTCTGTACTTCCCTATACTTCTATACTTCCCTATACTTTTGCAAGACTCAGAAAGCTGTCACATAAATAGGGGAAACAACTGGCCATAGGAGAAAAGGCCCCTTATCCACTCAAATGGCAGATTTAAGGGAGAGTCTGTCTGATGGATTCTGTCCTAGTTTTTGAGGTTATGTTTTGTCAGATATGTTGCTGGCACCCATAAGCTTCGTAGAATTCAGCTGTGGAGATCCCGATGAGCAAAGCTATCAGCAGACATTCACTCCAATGTTCTGCAATTGAATTTTGGGCTAGTTTGAAAATTATTATTTTTAAAATATTTTTAATTAGCTTTTTACAATTTAATATTCAACACATGATATAAAAGAATAATAAAAATAAAAATCCAAAACCCCACCCCCACCCCCAGACTTCCCTCTACTTCCCCTTCTGGTTCTTCAAATATTTGCTATAGGTAAAGGGACCCCTGACCATTAGGTCCAGTCACGGACGACTCTGGGCACTCATCTCGCTTTACTGGCCGAGGGAGCCAGTGTACAGCTTCCGGGTCATGTGGCCAGCATGACTAAGCCGCTTCTGGCGAACTAGAGCAGCACACGGAAATGCCGTTTACCTTCCCGCCGGAGTGGTACTTTTTTTATCTACATGCACTTTGACGTGCTTTTGAACTGCTAGGTTGGCAGGAGCTGGGACCAAGCAATGGGAGCTCCCTCCATCACAGGGATTCAAACCGACCTTCTGATCAGCAAGCCCTAGGCTCTGTGGTTTAACCCACAGCGCCACCCGCGTCCCAGTTAAATATTTGCTACTTCTGCTTAATTTGGTTTTCCTTAATTTTGTAATCTTTTAACTAAATGCTCTTGTGTTCTTATCATTTTATACCATGTTTTCTTTCAAATTGCATCTTACACTTGACTAATTTCCAAATTCTTGTTCCTTAACCTTTACATTTGTTTTCTTAGTTGTATGTGTTTACTCAAAACCTGCTAGTTAATCCATTTCTTTACAATGTTTCTGTAAATACAGCATGAATGGTTCCCAATCTTTTTTAAAGTCTCTATTGTCATTGTCTCTGAGTCTTCCCGTAAGTTCCGCCATTTCTGCGTATTCCATAAGTTTAACTTGCCATTCTTCTTTCGTTGACATCTTGTCATCTTTCCATTTTTGGGCTAGTAGAATCCTAGCTGGACTAGTTTGAAAATGATAATGTTAGCTGATGACCAGTCTCATCATCAGCACCATTAAAGGAGCATAATTTTTAATGGGAGTTGAATTGAGCCAGGAAATATAATCAGGGATAAAGAATGATGCCTTGAAGGTTAAGGAAGAATTTCCAACTTTTTGATGATGCGTCATTTCCTCGAGGAAGGGAGACTTGAGATGTATAAATAAGGTCCACCATCCCGCAGAACTTCATTCAATCCACTTGGGTTCATCGTTACCGTTTGCTTCTGCTAACCAAGGTAGGAAATATTCTATTGATGTTCAATTTTGGGTGGACTTCTCATTGGTTATATACTGATTGCATGGAAGGCTATTACCCTTGTGCCCTCCTTGTAGGCTCTGACTGCCATGGGAAACCTTTATGATAAGGCTAGATGGAGCTTTGGTCTGATCCATCAGGACTCTTCCTGTGTTCTAATAAAGGAGGGTGAGGTAAGGGAGGTGAGAGATTAAACCTTGCAAACCTCCCTCTCTCTGGTTGAAGAGCCATAGCTCACTGGAAAAGCACCGGCTTTGCATGCAGAAGGACCCAGGTTCAATCCCCAACATCTCCAGCAAGTATTGGGGATTGCCCTCTGCCAGAAACCCCAGAGAGCTACTGCCAGTCAGTATCACAGACAGTACTGAGCTAGAGGGATCAATGGTCTGACTCAAAATGAGGTAACTTCATATGTTCCTAGGAGACCAAAGTGTGTGTGTGGGGGGGGTGTTGATTCCACCCTGTTCCTTCTCCTCCAAACCCACTTGATCCCAATCTCACCACTTGGTCCCTGAGACTTTTCCCAGCCACACCCCATCTTCCCCACCACACTCCTCACCAGTCCTAATTTGAATCCTCTTTGAGTGTCTTTACCTGGCTGGAATGTTTCCTTGAACTCTGATCATGCCCCCTTGCTTGCCTGGATGGAGGACAAAGAAGGGTTGTTGGAGTGCGTGAGCAGAAATAAACCTGCTGTACAAAGCTAAAATTCACATGTGTTGCTCCATCCACTTTTCCCTTTCGCCCACTGCCATGTGGCCCCCATAAGGTTTCTCAGAAGGGAATGCGGCCCTTGAAATGAAAAAAAAAATAGTTCCCCATCCCCATCCATTTTGAACCAGCAAGTGTCTCTTTTTTTGTTTCTTATGGTAACCATACCTAACTGAGGTGTTTTGATTATCTTCCAGCTTTTTATTCGCTCAACAAAGATGGGCTGTTGTGGCTGTTGTGATGGCTGCTGTGGTGGCAACGGAAATGGGGCAACCATCATTTATTGCCCAATGCCCATGGCACCCCAGCCATGCTATGCACCCCAGTGCATCCCTGTCCGAACCTATTATCCTTCCGTGCAATCTTGCTGCCAGTCTCTGCAATCTGCCTGTGCACCCGTGAAGTCCTGTTGCCAGTCTCTGCAATCTGCCTGTGCACCCGTGAAGTCCTGTTGCCAGTCTCTGCAATCCGCCTGTGCGCCTGTGAAATCCACGGGTGGTGCCATTCCCCTTCAGCAGAGTTCAGGTTCGGCCAAGATTTGTTAATGGAACATCTGTGGATATAAAACCCAGCCTCCAAACCGCTCGCTCATCAGATGGATTCAGAGTATCACCAACTGAAGACTTCCTGGTATATCTCCTGCCTGTATCTGGCTAAGACTACCAGCTCTCTCACCCTTCTCTGCTAAACACCTCTTCTTCTCTTTGCTGGAATCAGTACAATATTTATCACAGCTGTTATTAAGAAACAGAAGCTTCGCTGCTGAATAGTCTTCTTGATATTTTCCCTTGATAGGTGAGCTAAATTGCTTTCATATTCCTCTCCTCTATAGCTTCCTTCTTGGATGAGGTACCTAGAGTACAATAAAGCTTACATGTAATTTGCACAAGTTCCTCTTTGTTTTGGTGTTTTGTTACAAACCACTTTGCTTGAAATGGTCTCACTTTCCTTCCAGATGAATTTCTGCTACTCGGGGGAATGGGTCAGGGTAGAGTTAATTCTGGAGATAAAAGGCCCCTACAAACTAGTGTTTTATTACAGTGTATTCTACAACATGCTCATGACATAACAGCACACACACAATCTCTAATCTTGTGGATATTCTAAATGCATTGTGATTTACCAATGATACTCATTTTTTTTAAAATAACAATGGATCTCTTGCTGAGAGACCCAGCAACACCTAGAAAACCTTGAATTGGGCCTGGAACTGAACTCGCAGCAGAGCATTAATCGTGGATTTATTCAGCTTTATTTTCTTCTGTGATACTTCCCCAATGCTGTACCACATTATTGCTGTCTGGAAGGGCTACTGTGCAGCAAAAGCAGGTCAGAAATAAACCAGAGTATTTGTGGCATAAAAAGTCTCAACAGCCAGTGTGGTGTAGTGGTTAGAGTGTCAGACTAGGACCTGAGAAAGACCAGAGTTCAAATCCCCACTTGTCTGTGAAGCTCACTGGGTATGATATTGGGCCAGTCACTACTTCTCAACCTGATCTACCTCACATGGTTATGGTGGGGATTACACGAGGAAGGGGAGAACTATATGCACATTACCTTGAGAAATTTGGAGGGGGGGGAAACATAGGATGTAAATGCAATAAATATGTAAAATAAATAAATGGATTCAGCTTGACATTTGTGTCTAGGAAAGAATAAGGATTCTATCTCAGTCTGAATAGTGCTTCTGTGAGTGGCTTGCACTTTCTGTGGGAGAAGAGCTAGAATTTCTAGTTGTCCAAATGATGTTTGTGTCCCTCAGGCCAGCTGGGTAATGGGCCCTTAATTTCCTTAAGCAATTACAACAATCAAAGGGGTGATCTAATTGGCTGAGGATGTTCCTTCAACCCATTGGTCACAAATAAAATTAAAAAGAATCCTCCACCAAGAATCAGGGGAGGCCTAAAGGAAGGGTGGTGAGGCTGTAGTTCTCCCTATGTTGCTGGACTGAAACCCCAATCATTCCAGATTCATTGGCTAGGTTGGGAGAGCCGAGAGGGGAGAAATAAATGTGTGACAGGGCCTGGAGGCTGCCTCCTCTCAGCACATGTTTGGCCACCCTAAGCCTTGCTTGGAAGGGTAGAGAGTTTAGGATGGTTTGGCCACCTGGGAAGGGCCATAGCTCAGTGGCAGAACACTGGCTTTGCATGCAGAAAGCCCCACATTCAATCCCTGACATCTCTATGTAGGACTGGGAATGGTCCACTGCCTAAAACCCTGGAGAACTACTGACAGTGTGGACAATACTGAGCTAGATGCATCAATGACGTGACTCCAGTATAAGACAGCTTCCTGCATTCCTGAGTCATCTGGGATTGGAGGATGTTGGAATCTAGCAACATCTTAAGGGCTGCAAGTTCCCCATCCAAGACCGGAAAGGCCGACTGAAACATTTGTGAAAGTGTCTACCTTTAGTAGGGATGGAAAAATCTGTCAATTTCACTTCTCTCTCTCTCACACACACCCCATTTTTGCAATCTTAATTGCAGCTCTCCACATTTCGGTTGTAACACTGTTTTTATGTTAAAAACGTCTCGTGGAAATTCACCAGCATATTAATGTAAATTTCTCATAATAAACACATTTTGTATGCAGTTTGGACTAGTCCACTCACCCTCTCTGGTGGTCGCCATTGCGTGATGGCATCCCCCCGCACGCCGGGATCCGATGTGGGAAGTCCCAGGGACTGTTTCCCAGACAGCAAAGGAAGCCTCTGGGCTAAGGTTGCTACCTGGGTAAATTGGTCCTGCCTGCTCACCTAATCAAAGAATCACGAGCGGGCATGGGCCACCGGGGGCTGGCTTGGCCCACTCCTCCCATATATAACACAGGCCTCTGGCTTGCTCTGCAGTCACTTTTCGTTGGATTTCCCCCTCCCACCTTTTATATATTGCTGCTGCAAGTTGTTCTGCTTGACCTTTTTATGGCATAGCCGGCTGGTGTATTCGGGGCCAGGTTAGCATTTTCCCAGTTGGCAAATTGGCTCCATCCCTCTGGTTTTCTCCATCCTCATAGCAATTGTCACAACTTCAGCAGTTTAGGCATTGGATAGGTATAGTCTTGGTCAGAGGGTAGGTTGTAGCTTCTAGGCTCTAGTTCCCATCATCCTTGACCGTTGGACCTGGAGGTTGAATCCTGACAAGACAGAAGTACTGTTTTGGGGGGACAGGAGGTGGGCAGGTGTGGGGGACTCCCTGGTCCTGAATGGGCTAACTGTGCCCCTGAAGGCCAGGTGCGCAGCCTGGGAGTCATTTTGGACTCACAGCTGTCCATGGAGGCACAGGTCAATTCCGTGTCCAGGGCAGCTGTCTACCAGCTCCATCTGGTGTGGAGGCTGAGACCCTACCTGCCTGCAGACTGTCTCACCAGAGTGGTGCATGCTCTGGTTATCTCCTGCTTAGACTACTGCAATGCGCTCTATGTACCTTTGAAAGTGACCTGGAAACTACAACTAACCCAGAATGTGGCAGCTAGACTGGTGACTGGGAGCGGCCGCCGAGACCACATAACACCAGTCTTGAAAGACCTACATTAGCTCCCAGTACGTTTCCAAGCACAATTCAAAGTGTTGGTGCTGACCTTTAAAGCCCTAAATGGCCTCGGTCCAGTATCCCTGAAGAAGTGTCTCCACCCCCATCGTTCAGCCCGGACACTGAGGTCCAGTGCCGAGGACCTTCTGGCGGTTCCCTCACTGCAAGAAGTGAGGTTGCAGGGAACCAGGCAGAGGGTCTTCTCGGTAGTGGTGCCTGCCCTGTGGAATGCCCTCCCACCAGATGTCAAGAAAATAAACAACTACTTGACTTTTAGAAGACAACTGAAGGCAGCCCTGTTTAGGGAAGCTTTTAATATCTGAAGGACTATTGTATTTTAATCTTTCGTTAGAAGCTGCCCAGAGTGGCTGGGGAAATTCAGCCAGATGGGCAGGGTATAAATAATAAATCTATTATTAATTGTTGTTGTTGTTGTTGTTATCATTACTGGAGGCTGATGGGAGATGGAGTTTGACAACATGTGGAAGACTGCAGATTCCCCCATCTTTCACAGAGGTGGGATTCCCAGAGTTCCCTGGGAAGAGGGATTAATTGTTCAACCTCTCTGAGAGGGTAATCAGAGCTGGAGTCAGTGTAAGACAATGCTGAGCCAGGCAGTTGTGATGAATCAGGTCATAGTTAGGGGCTGTTTAGAGACCCATGGAGTTTTAAGGGATAATGGACTCCCCAGTTAGAGTGGCAGACACCCCTTGGGAGGCGGGACATTCCGCTATTTAAAAGGAGGGAGCAGCCGTTAGAGAGAGGTTGGAGTGTGTGTGTGAGGGTTGGAGAGTGGTGACTGAAGAAGGAGGGTGTGGGGCGAGGTTAGGTTTAGGTTAGGTTAGGAACGTTAAAGATGTGTTTATGTTGATGAAACGGAGAATATACACTGTTAACAAACTAAGCTTATGAACCTATACTGAAACCGTTATGCTCTGTAGTAAATAAAGATCTCTTGTTTTTGAGCCAAGTCGTCGTTCTTTTGGTCCAGCAGGTTAGATAAGCTCTTGAGGAGGGGAAGTCAGGAAAAGGGCAAAACTAATCTGAAAGGCGATAGTTTGTGTCTTAGATTTCCCTCAGGAGGGGCTAGTGGGCGAAAAACCTGGGATTGCCACAGAGTTGCTAAGAGGGCTTAGTCAACTGGTATAGTGAGGGGATCTAACAAAGAGAGGCCCCGAACTATAGGCAAAAGGGAGGTTAAACCCCAAAGCCCAGAGCAGTGGAAATAACCGGCCACGGCCGCTGGACAGGAAAACCCCTGTTACTAAGAAATTCCCAGTTTATTAAACAAAGGGAAAGACAATAACAGACGGACCTCAAAGGGACAGGTGGGGTGCATGTTAATTTGACCCAGAACACCTGATTAAAAACATAACTTAGTAACAAGGGGAGAGTCTGAGGTGGAGGTTTGTCGCAGCAGTCCAATGAGCTGACTCAGTAGAAGGTGGCTTCCTTCAGTGTTGCCTAATTAGCAGATTTGCACAGTGCATTGACCATACCAGTTAAACACACGCACAAAGAGAGCATTTCACCACAAACCAAACCACAGCAGCTAAATCAGCTCATTATCCATTCGGCTGTCATTTCAATGATAGCATTATTAATATTCACATCCATATTATTACTATAATTGTTGGTATTATTTCTGGCATTCCTGTTGATCTAATTTATTAATGTTCTGCCCTTCCTCCCAAAAGGAGCCGCTCGTGGTATTTCAATGGCTGAAAAATCCAGACCTTGACAGTCAACTTCAGACTCGATGAAAAATGAGAAATTTAAAATTTGTGAAGCGCATGGTTTTTTGCTATTTTTTGTTTTAACAGAAGATGTTAAATCCTGGAGTTTTGAATTGAACTCTTTGAATTTATGGTGGTGGGGGTGCTGCAGTGGTTGAAATGGTAGTTTCTTTAGCCTTTGGTATGACCGGATCCTGGGGAATACATGTCATCGTGTTTATAATGCATGGGTGCCGGAGGATGAGGTTGAACAGGGTAATTTTGCCTTGCTGGAGAAGGTCCAGAATGCCCCAACTCATGGTGTGCAGGTTGTGGTTTGCTACAGCAGCAGCTGCAGCAGCCACCGCCGCTATGATGAGCTCTGGACTGCTTTGGCACACAGGCTGCATGTCTGTGAGTTTCATGCCATGTTCTTTCATCATCCTTCCTCATACCACTTCCACAACAGCCCATCTTTCCTGTAGCTGCGGTGATGCTGAAAAGGGATTTATAAAAAGCATTTGAGAAAGGAGCAGTTACGGCACTCAATATCTCCCACGTGACTCTTTCCTGTCTCTGCAGAAGTTGTCGTAAATTTCAAAATTGGCAAAAATTTCTATTAAACAAAGGCTGGCTGTCCACCTTTGAGGAACCTTCCAACTCAATTAGATCTCGTGAGTAATGTGGATGTCTATCTGAATGTGGTGCTTGAGCTGTTTCAAGTGGGTTTGCCACCCACAGCCTCACACATCTCCACTGGAGGTCAGTCTTGTCCACCTAAAGCAGGGGTCAGTAGGGGGCCGGTCCACTATCCCTCAGACCTTGTGGGGGGCCGGACTCTCTCTCTCTCTCTCTCTCTCTCTCTCTCTCTATATATATATATATATATATATATATATATATGGGGATGAACGAATTCCTATGCCCCACAAATAACCCAGAGATGCATTTTAAATAAAAGCACACATTCTACTCATATAAAAACACCAGGCAGGCCCCACAAATAACCCAGAGATGCATTTTAAATAAAAGGACACATTCTACTCATGTAAAAACACGCTGATTCCCTGACCGTCTGCAGGCCGGATTGAGAAGGCGTTTGGGCCACATCTGCCCCCCAGGCCTTAGTTTGGGGACCCCTGACCTAAAGGCTTGAGATGTGGAAGACTAATTCCAGCTTCTTCCTCCTCCTCCTCTGCCCCGTTTTGCTACTTCAGAGGTGAGGAATGGAGGTGCCTCATCTCCTCAGCTACCTCCTACTAATGACCATATCCAACATAGCCAACATGGTGCCCTTCAGAAGTTGTTACAGACTGTCAGTTTCCATCAGCCCAAGCCAGCGTGGCCAATGGTCAAGAATGATGTGAACTATAGTCCAATGACATCTAGTGTGCACCACAGTAGGTACTCCTGAGCTGGATGCAGGTAGTATGAATAGGCAGTCCAGAGTCTTCCAGCCACTCTAGCCATTTTACAGAGCTGCTCAGGAGTTTAAAAGCCACTCATTCTTTTACAGAAATGTCATTTTGAACAGGGGCATAGCAAGGGGGGGCATAGGGGGCAGTCCACCCCATGTTCCATAATGGAGGGGATTACAAATTATCAAGGAAAAATTACTGCCCTACTAGGGCGGTTCATAAAAAAACTTTTTTTTTTTAAATGCCTGCTCCAAAGGTCTTATCTTACTATACTAGGGATTATATAGCTATATATGAAATTTCATGCATATCGGTTAATATCTTGACCCTCCTCCACCAAAATAGCTGTTTACTTGGCTGTTTTCCTGTGTCGTGAAGGCTGAAATTTCAGTTCAGTGGAGCACTTACTGTTCCCAACCCTAACCCTGTGGAAAGCTATCTAATTAGACTTTAATTTGATTTTGAGATGTTTTTAGGAGGTAATTTAATTATTCTTTGATTTTATACCAGTGTTATGTATCTGATGTTAGCCACCCTGAGCCCGACTTCGGCCGGGGAGGGCGCTATATAAATAAAAGTTGTTGTTGTTGTTGTTGTTGTTGTTGTTGTTGTTGTTGTTGTTTGTTATTATTCCTTTGTAAAAAAATGAAATAACGTAAAACCATTTTTGCAGGGGGAGAATCAATGGTGGGGGGGGGGGTTGACAAGAAATTTTCTGCACCGGGCATCACCTGACCTTCCTACGCCTCTGATTTTGAAACAACAACAGCCATTGTTTCCTGATACAGTAACACACCAAAACAAGTTCAGAAATGAACCTAGTGTTCCCAGTTGAAGTCTTACACCTATTACTTTGAGCATTTAGCATGGTGGTCTCTCAAAACCAAACCAAGGCCCTTGACTTCTCATGAGGCTTTCTCTCTGCGCTTCCCTTTTTTTCCAACAGAAGGTGCTATTCCATTAGAACACAGTCAGTGCTATTTTTCTAGAAAGAGAGGTACCGGAGCTCAGCATGAAAGTCTCCCTTGTTCTCTTATATTGGCAATGGTGACCACCAAAGAGGTGCTAGAACTGAGTTCTGGTGAGTTTTGCCTTTAAAAAAAGCCCTGGAATACACATAGGGGGAATCTATGTCCTTCCAGATGTTGCTGAACTTCCATTTCCCAACTCTCATCATCACTTATCAGGCAGGGATGGGGAACCAGTGGCCCTCCAGGCATTATTGGATTACACTTCCTGTCATCCTTCATCATTGGCCATGCTGGCTAGGGCTAGAGTCCAACTACATCTGGAATGACAAAAGTTCCTTGCCCTAGGGAACGGTCAGAGATGTCTGATGAGAGATGGAGCCCAGCTGCATCCACAAGGTACATCAGGTTCCCTGTCTCTGCATCAAAAGAAGATTCCTACCAGAAACAGAGAACCTTTGGATCCAATCCAATGTACATTGGGTTGGATGCAAGCACGCGCCCGCACACATACATACACACAGTAGGGGCTTCCACCCTTGCTTGCCAGCACCATCTACCCCTCCCTTTACACCTAACCCAAATCCCATTTCCTCACAGCTTCTCCAAAACACTCATCCCCCAACAGCAACTTTGAGCCTCCCCCACCCCGTATCTTCAAATATAACAAAATCCATTCATGCTCACCCTTTATGGCAGCTGTGCAGCAGAAGGCCAAAGTGCTCTGAGTGAATTATTTGGACCATAGGACAGCCAACATTTTATACGGCGCCATGTCCCTCCCCCAGGATGTGAGGCATAGCCCCAAATTGGGAAAGATATCATGCACCTTAACCCGAACCACAGCAGTCTTTTTGTGCCTTCATCCAACATCTGATGTTGGGCTCATTATTTTTAAATGGAATGACAATTTAGACCTTATTATGAACAAAGAGATTGTTTGTGCTGCCTAGCACTGAGAATATTCATACTCCGTGCTACAGAATGCTAATGGTTTTGTTTGTTTGTTTGGGTGTCTGTGAAACTTGCGAGAACGTATTCCTGGAAGAAGGAATGGCTGGAGTACTTAACACTCCATTCTGCAGCATCTACAGTCGGAGGCAGAATGCCAGTTGTTGGGAATCACAATTTGGGAGAGTTCATAGAATCATAGAGTTGGAAGAGACCACAAGGGCCATCCAGTCCAACCCCCTGCCAAGCAGGAAACACCATCAAAGCATCCCTGACAGATGGCTGTCAAGCCTCCACTTAAAGACCTCCAAAGAAGGAGACTCCACCACTATTGACCTGCTATTGTTCCTGCTTGTGGGCTTCCCATTTGAGCACCTGGCTTGCTGCTGTGAGAACAATATAGTGAACTGGACAGTCCTACTACCTAATTCAACAGGGATGTGAACATCATTTCTTGGGATTCACAAGTGGGAAGAGTTGCTGTTGTTCTCACATCCTGCTTGCAGTCTTCCCACTGGGGCACTGGTTGGCCGCTGTAAGAACAGAATCCTGAACTAGATAGGCCACCCTTGGCCTGATCCAGCAGAACCCCGCTTGTGTTCCTATGTTGAAAGTCCTAATTTCTCTCAGATTATGCATCATTTGCAGGACTGCTTTCCAGAAGGGTTGGATTTGGGGGCAATCTCATCACATGTGGAGGTATGTGCCTGTAGAGGTGCAGCCTCCTCAGCATTTTGGTGACCTTCCTGGGCGTATCAGCACCAATTTTCATGGTGTTGGGTACCAACTATAGGTAAGTTTCAATACTACCTCCCTCTGCCCCCCTCCCCCCTCTCTTCCCCCCTCCCAACCTTATACCGTATACAACATCAGTGTCTCACATAGAATGTAAGTGATCTGTAGAAAAAAACCTCTACGACCTGGAAATAGAGACAATGTGTGTATGTTTGCAAGCCAAGAAAACCTTTAATAAAAACTATTTTGAAAAAAAGAAAATACATTATTATTTGAAGAAGAAAATCCCTGCTTCAATTCCTGGCATCTCCAGGTCAGGCAGGAAAGACCTCTGTCTAAAATCCTTGAGAGTCATTTCAATTTAGTGTTCACAAGACTGAACCAGAAGGACCAGTAGTCTGACTTGGAATAAAGCAACTTCCTGTGTTTGTTATTACTAAGAACGAAGTCACGGTCCTGTTAACAAGTCCAGCAAGCATTATTTTGGAATTCAGGGATTTATCGCATCATTCTACCACCAACTCACTTCTTGATCATGTTTGGATGAGTCCACATGTCTTCTAAAGATTTTTAGAAGAGCACCTGAACGTCTTAAGTAATTACACACACGTGGCAAACACAAACATACCTGTTCTATTTTCTAATATTACATAATGAGATAAATGGTGTGAGAAAAGGAACATGACAGAACAGCCGGTTTACCACAATGGCACAAGCCAGGAATGGTTGGATTCTAAACATGGTCACCACATCGTGACCAAGTCACGAGAGGTGGTTCTGAAAACAACGTGCCTCAAATTTGATCACCTCCAGTGCTTGGCAGGGGGTTGGACTGGATGGCCCTTGTGGTCTCTTCCAACTCTATGATTCTAAACAAACAAGGTTGGTCCCAGTATCACCGTGGAATAAAACACACATAAAAGGACAATGTAGGTTAGCTCAGTTGTAAATTTCTGGTTTTTTATGGTGCTCATGTTGTCATTATGTAGGAATGGAAGCAGATTGAAAATGTGAGTCAATGTGTTGAACGTTGTATCAAGGGAACACCAAATTACCAGGGCCGACATGAGGAATGAAAGGCCCATATACAGTAGAGTCTCTCATTATTGAAGGTCTCCTGAGCCCTATAAAAAGGCCATGGGTCCCTCATACGTTCGCCCTTGCATCGCCTCACAGAGCCTTGGCTATCCACAGGGTAAGTCAGAACACACCAAGAAAGCTTTAGTCCAAGGACGGGGAGTCTTTATGGAGAGCCATGAGTTCCCCAACTCTGCAAGTGCATTAAACATGTTCCCTAATTGATTGGGACATGCTTCCAGGAAGCATGTCCCAATCAATTAGGGAACATGTTTAATGCACTTGCAGAGTTGGGGAACTCATGGCTCTCCAGAAAGTGTCTGGCACACTAACCAGGCTGAGTTTCCTATGGGAACAACTGAAGCAAACTTTATTGGCATGGCCAATGGTCAGGGATAGCAGTGGCTGTCTGGGGAAATTAGGAGAGATGCTGAGAATCTTTGCAGTTTGCAGATTCTGGGTTTCCTGGACATGTGGCAGGATGTAGGACAGAGAAGGGAAGCTTGTGGCTCTTCAAGATATTGTCTGGAGGGTCCTTATACAGGAGCTCCATAACAAGATCGAGAAAGAAGATTCCACCTAAACATTAGGAAGAACTTCCTGACAGTAATCGCTGTTCGACAGTGGAATTTGCTGCCAAGGAGTGTGGTGGAGTCTCCTTCTTTGGAGGTCTTTAAGCGGAGGCTTGACAGCCATCAGTCAGGAATGCTTTGATGGTGTTTCCTGCTTGGCAGGGGGTTGGGCTGGATGGCCCTTGTGGTCTCTTAGAGTTAGAAGAGATGATTCTATGATCTATGTAGGACAGGGGTAGGCAACCTAAGGCCCATGGGCTGGATGCGGCCCAATAGCCTTCTCAATCTGGCCTGTAGATGGTCCTGGAATCAGCATATTTTTACATGAGTAGAATGTGTCCTTTTATTTAAAACGCATCTCTGGGTTATTGGTGGGGCATAGGAATTCGTTCATTTCCCCCCAAATAATATAGTCCGGCCCACCACATGGTCTGAGGGACGGTGGACCGGCCCATGGCTGAAAAAGGTTGCTGACCCCTGATGTAGGATCTCCTCCCCCAAATTCTCCAAGTCCTGACTCTAAATTTCATCTCATAACATGCAAACATGTCTTCCAGTGAGGTTTAAAGTGCTTGGAGAGGTTCACAACAGAGTGGTTATAATCCAATGGTTGTGCAGAAATCCAAGTGGATTGTTTTGCCAGAGAAATAAGACAATGGCTTCTGAGTGTCAGAAAAAGCTCTTCCAGAAGGGAGAAGGTAGGGTTAACTTTCAGCTATGCTCAGAATGCTGGCGAATGGAAATCGTTTGAAGACACTTCTTGAAAGTAGCATCGCAATTAACTTTCCACACATCAAAGTGTTGCTGGTTATTATTCCAGCAGATGTGAGTCATGTGCAGTTGTAACAATCCATGGGAGATGAGGATAGCTTGCACTTCATGATTCAGGCATAAGGAAGCTTTTTCTCCCTTTCTCATAAATCTAGAAGTGCTTTCAGATTACCTGTTTATTGAGAATATACAGTCATTGTTTGTTTGTTTTTTAAATAACACTATATATTATAGTTTGTTGATATTCTTGATGGCATTTGTTGATTTCTCTGGCCATGGGCTAGAAGATTTTTTTAAAAAATCAATCATCTCTCTCTCTCTCTCTCTCTCTCTCTCTCTCTCTCTCTCTCTCTCTCTCTCTCATCAAACTTGGCAGGTTGTGTCACCGCCAATAGGTAGCCTTGCCAACTCCAGCATGACAAATAGCAAGAGTTTATATGTGTCTTTCTTAATGGAGAGGGGACAGCACATCACAGAACAGCTTAGCATGCCATTCTGTGAAGCACTCCTCCTCAATCAAGTGTTGCTGAGGCGACGTTAAATGGAGAGAGAGAGAGAGAGAGAGAGAGAGAGAGAGAGAGAGAGAGAGAGAGAGAGAGAGAGAAATAGACACTTCACACAGCACTTAGTAAACCACTGTGGGAAGCGGCTCCTCCCTCCTTGAAAAGGGTCTGGGAGTTGAGGTGAGCTGGGAGAGGAGGGGCGGAGGCTTGGGGGAGCTGTGGCCAGAAGGGGTGAGACAAGCTGGGATGCAATAGCTGAAAAGTGGGTGAGGTGTAATGGGAGGAGGTCTGGTGTTGGGGAAGGGACATTGGCGAAAATGTTGGCAGGTAGGCAGGGTTGGCATATGAAGAGAGCAAGGGAAGAAGCTCCTAGTACGTGTATATATAGATTCCTTCTTCTTTGGCGATCACTCTTAGCAGAGTAAGATTGTCTCCCATAAACACAGTTTTAACAGTGAGTCCATAAGAGACTGTGGGGGCCATTTCTGGATCCACACATCCTTCCACACTGGAGACATAGGTTTCCGGGTGGGAGTTGATCACAGTGAGGGTTTGCCAAGCGTGCCTTCCTCTTAGCGCGTTTCTCCCTTGCGTCCTGAGTTTGAGTGTCTTCAAAACCCATGACACCTTTGGTAAAAGCTGTTCTCCAATTGGAGCGCTCGCAGGCAAGTGTTTCCCAATTGTTGGTGTTTATACTACATTTTTAAAGATTTGCCTTGAGAGAGTCTTTAAACCTCTTTTGTTGACCACCAACATTACGCTTTCCATTTTTAAGTTTGGAATAGAGTAGTTGCTTTGGAAGATGATAATCAGGCACCCGCACAACATGACCAGTGGTGTAGAAATATATGGCATTAAGTTTATTATTATTATTATTATTTGCACTTACTAGTTCAACATACCTTCAAGGTTCGTTATGTCTATTGAGCGCCCAACCAGATTTGTTTGAAAGGAGATTAGATGCCATGTTAGCTAGTGGCTGTTGGGACAAGGGATGATGGAGAAATTTGCTTCAGCTTGGATTGAAAAGTCAACTTACCAAATTTGCACTTTCAGAATTGATACATGAACTGAAGCACTGCCATACTTTGAATTTTGTAAGGGCATTCTCCATTCAAGTAATGTGCACCAAAGGGGGGCATATGCTGAGAAAAAGTGTCTATACCAGATATGCCAACTTGAATCAAATATTTTTTGGGGGGGCAGGGAAGCCCCACCTAGCATAATCAATCACATGATGTGGTGCAGGCATGCCATTTGAATGGCAATGCCCATCAACTTTGGGTCCTGGCCCTTTCAAATATTTCATGAGGGAGGGCAAAGACCCCCTCAGCCCCCAGGAGTTGGATCCTATGTTCTACACATTTATATATTAATAAAAAACTTTATATGGGGAAAATTGCATTGCAAAAATGTACATATTAGGGGGAAATACATTAAAATGTGTATTTTAGCAGAAATTTGCATTAAAATGATCACAAATTTTCAGGAGGATTTTTTTTTAAGAAAAGGAAAATGGAGGTTAGCAATTAACCTTAATAAAATGTGTTTTGGTATGTTATTTTCACCAACACATGCATTTTTATGTACACTGCAGTCTATGCATGTTTACAAACTGCATTGCAAAGTTCAGAGATGTGCAAATTTCAAAGGATCGTTGTCATTTGGTTTGCGTATTGTTTCAGAAAATTGCAGATTTGGCAACTTTGCCTTTGAAGGCAAACTGAAATCAATTTCTTTCCCATCCCTACATCAGCCACATGACCACCAGTGCCTTGTGGGGCAGGGGCATTGTAAATTGTGAAGCGGAGGTAGGCACTGACCATGCAATAAATATGTTGGCCACTCTGAGAACAGGGTGCTGGATTAGGTAGGATATACAGTGATCTATCGTTTAATTATTTCTGCAGTTTGTGGAAGCAAAGCTATGCTGGACTATCTTTTGGACTACTTGCCAATTTGTTTTCTATTCTTCCAGCCCCACCCCCATCTGGATACAAAATGACCTGCTCTTCTGGGAGAGAGTCATACTTCAACTTGAATTCAGTATGGTATGACCCTGCAGGTTCTTGGCTGGATACCCGCCGCACGCCATTTTGTTATGGCAAAAACACAGCCTGTATGACTTGTTGTAAGAAAGATCTGCCCATCAGAGGAGGCCACAATTACCGCTGCTATGGCAGTCAACCTCTCTGCACTGGTACAGCCACAGAGTACTGCTGCCAAAGAGGGTCATGCTGTGTCCGCAGGCCTTTGGGAGGCTGTCGGGATTATTGGGGCCGTCCTGCTGGAGAATGTCAAAATGGCGGGGGATTTGCTTGTGCTGAGAGCTGCCATGGAGGATGCTGCAGCACTGCAGGACCAGTCTGCGAAGAAGAATGCAACAGCAGGGCATAAGAACAGCCCTTCTGGATCAGGCCAAAGGCTCATCATAATCCAATATGCCATGGAACTCTACTCAATATTGATCCAGAGTAGATTCCAATGTGTAGTTAGCAGGGTAACAACTTAAACACGTTGCAAGATTCCCAAAAAAATAGACCAGAGGCAATTAATATTCCATCCAGCAGAGCTTTGATGCTACTGAAGGCAAATGAGCACAATGGTCACAAATCCAATACATTCAGGATTGGCACTGTCCATAAGAAATCCAGTTGCAGAAGACTTAAACTTACAATGACTAAACCTTAACACTATCTATGTACAGAACACCACACCAGAAGGAAAAGAGACAGAAAGAGAAAGTGAAATCCAGTCTCCTTTGGGCCTATTTTTAATAGTCAGCATGACCTTGACAGACAAAGATAAGAGAACCAGTTTAAGCCAGGTGTACTCAGCTTCTCTGAAAGAATAACCCAAACATCATGAACCTTCTGGTCATTTCTTTCACATAGAGAAGCTTCCAGAAGCTTCCAGAACTCACTTGAATTAGAATAGGAAATATCTCTGTACATCAGATCAATACTTTCTGCACTAAGAAATGCAAACTGACACAACATCCTGTTCTCACCACTTGTATCCCTTCAGGAAGCCCACAGGAAGGACATGAACACCCTCCCTCGCTGTTACTCATAAGAATACCAGAAGACCACTTCTGGATCAGGCCAAAGGCCTATCTCATCCAGCATCCTGTTCTCACAGAGGAACTGTGTGAGAACTATGGGAGCTCCCAGCACAATCTGAATGGAACAGTCCTCTCCCAACATGTGATTCCCAATAACTGGCATCACATTCAGAGGCTTCTTGCTTCTGACAGTGGAAACAGAAACGTAGCCATTGTGTCTAGTAGGCACTTATATGCCATGTGTTTATCCAATCCACTTTAAAGCCAAGTCGGTGGCCATTACTAACTTTTGTAGGAGTAAATCCCATAGTTTAACTGTGCACTGCACAGTTTGTTAATATGTTGTGCATTTTTGTGTGTATATATTGTAAGCCACCCTGTGATCCTTGGAGGAAGGGCAGTATAGAAATTTTAGTAGTAGTAGCAGCAGCAATCATCATCATCATCATCATCATCATCATCTTTCCTGACTCTTCCAGCATCCCGCTTCATTGAATGGTCACAATGGGCTTTAGTATTTTGAGAGATCCACTTTCTCTACACCAGGCATTTCCAACAGGTAGATCATGATCTACCAGTAGATCACTGGAAGTCTGTGGTAGATCACTGGCTCCCCTCAAAGAAGCATTTTTTTTTCAAGTGAGGAACTTTACCTGTAATCCTTATTCTTTCCTGTGTGTAATGGAGTATTCTTATTGGATGACTAATCCTGCTTAAAGGTATCCAGCAAGGGAGAGTCCTCTATAGGCCATTGGTTGCATTGCCAAAGCGCTGTATCTGCCAATAGGTTTTCCTTAATGTTCAAATGGAATCTACCCTCCTGTCCATTGTGCCAATCAGACCTAGTCTCCGCTCTCTGGGGCAGTAGAAAAAATATATATTTCCCTTGTATTCACCATGTATTCCTATGACTTGAAAAAGTTTCACTGCCACTGAAGCAGAGGGGATGCCGAAGGGGAAACCCACTTGTAATCTTCTTATTGTGTTTCCTCCTCTCCATATACCATTCAGGAACAGAAACAACGCATTGCCAGTATGGTGTAGTGGTTAAGAGAGGTAGACTTGTAACCTGGTGAACCGGGTTCAATTCCCTGCTCCTCCACATGCAGCTGCTGGGTGACCTTGGGGCTAGTCACACTTCTTTGAAGTCTCCCAGCCCCACTCACCTCACAGAGTGTTTGTTGTGGGGAAGGGAAGGGAAAGGAGAATGTGAGCTGCTTTGAGATTCCTTAGGGTAGTGATAAAGCGGGATATCAAATCCAAACTCCTCCTCCTCCTCCTCCTTCCTCTTTAATGAAAGCAGTGCTGTGAGTAACATGCAAATGCTGTTGATGCCTCAGGGCGATTGCAAGCAGCTCAGGGTTATTACAAGCAATCAAAGGTTATAAGCAACTTACTTTACAGGCTGGATCCTGCAACACTTGGATGTCAGCAGGCCAGGCCAGATCTCTGGTCCAGTTTTCAGTGGTGCTGATTTTACCATGCCTGGGTTCACGCTTGCCCCAGAAGTGAAATAGGACTCTCTGTGAAAGGGAAGGTTTTTCACCCCAAGAGATTGTATCGAATAAACATGAGGCCCACTTAAATGTGGATGGGGAAACTATCTGTATGTCACCTTGAGCTCCTTGGAGAAAAGGTGGGATACAGATGAAATATTAATAATAATCAATCAATCAATTAATCACAATAATATATATACACACACTTATGTTTATGAATTGTTTTCAGCTGTTTTAATGCTATATTTTCTATTGCTCTAACCCACCCCAGGACTTTCTAGTTTTTACTAGGTAATAAATCATAATCATCTCACCAGTATTATTTTTCTAGGGGTGGTAACATCCGAGAATGAAGTGTCGATTAGGTAAGATCGCTGACAAACTTCCAGGAAACAGCATAAGCAAACATCAGGGGCACAGGGATTGCAAGCTGGGGAATTCAGTATGTTACTCCCAGCACTGCTTTCATTGAAGAAGAGGAAGAAGGAGAAATTCAGCATTGCTGGCATCCACAAATGCAATATACTGTAGGGGTTGAGTCCATCTATTCTTCTTGAGTACACTGGAGGAGGCAAACAGTCATCCTGGCTACATTATTTTACAGTATACAGGTGAAAGCTGAAAAATTAGAATATCATGGAAAAGTCCGTTTATGTAAGCAATTGTTTTCATTAGCTACTGGAGTTTAATACATGAGATAGATGTGTGACATGCAAAGCGAGATATGCCAAGCCTTTATTTGTTATAGTTACAGGTGGGTAGCCGTGTTGGTCTGCCATAGTCAAAACAAAATCGAAAATTCTTTCTAGTAGCACCTTAGAGACCAACTGAGTTTGTTCCTGGTATGAGCTTTCGTGTGCATGCACACGAAAGCTCATACCAGGAACAAACTCAGTTGGTCTCTAAGGTGCTACTAGAAAGAATTTTCGACTTTATTTGTTATAATTGTGATGATTATGGCATACAGCTGATGAAAACCCCAAAAGTTGAGATTGTGAATTTGGGGTTCTCATCAGCTGTATGCCATAATCATCACAATTATAACAAACAAAGGCTTGACATATCTCGCTTTGCATGCCATGAGTCTATCTCATATATTAGTTTCACCTTTTAAGTTGAATTACTGAAAGAAATGAACCTTTCCACAATATTCTAATTTTTCGAGTTTCACCTGCACTCCTTCTCACCATAGGGAAGTGGCAATATGCAATAATCTAAAGCCACAGGGCTGTGGTGGACATATTTTGGAGATGTGTGGCTAGATAGCACATATTTCTTGCATCGCCTATGTCACTTTACATGGCACCCATGCATATGGATGGATTTTTAATTATTCTGAATGTAATGGGTTGGTTTATATGTTTTCTAATATTCTTGGAAGTAATCTTGGAATTAAACAGAGCAACAACAATGTTCTGTGAAAGGCTAAATTGCAGGGTTACCCTCCTTGAAATCCTACCACTTAAATACTTTAACATTTCCTAGAGTCTTCATGTGATGACTGACCCATCTTCAGGGTACAGCCAAGGTTAACAGGTTCAGGAGCTGAAACAGAAAGCTGTTCTTTATAAACAAAAAACAAAAAAAAACCTTTATTTTAAAAAGCAAGATTCATTGGAGAAAGAGAATTTCAAAGGACAACACAAGTTAAAGCGACTCAGAAGCAAAGAAAACAACAAAACTGTCTTATCTGGCTAAAGACTAACAACACTTACACAAAATATTGAAAGTTGAGCAGGAGGGCGTACTTCAATCTGGCATCATGGCAAGCAACTACACCTTCATGATGAGAACTACCATACAATAGCCCAAACCCCAAATTTAAGGGAATACTGGCCCAAGTCTCATAACCTGAGACAGCTAATGGAAAGGAAAGGGACCCCTGACTGTTAGGTCCAGTTGCGGACGACTCTGGGGTTGCGGCGCTCATCTCGTGTTACTTGCACTTTGACGTGCTTTCAACCTGCTAGGTGGGCAGGACCTGGGACCGAGCAACGGGAGCTCACCTCATCGCGGGGATTCGAACCACCAATCTTCTGATCAGCAAGCCCTAGGCTCTGTGGTTTAACCCACAGTGCCACCCGCATCTTGCGTGGCAGCTAATAAGGACGTCCAATTGGTAAATCCTTTGAGAAAATGGGCATTCAGCCCTTCTATCATAAAGGAGTTGCACCACAAGTTCTTAATTAACTAATTTTCTTAGTATTGGCCTTGAGCGCCTCATAAGGAAGATCTGCACTCAGATTCAATACTCTGGAATTTCTAGCAGCTTCTAACACAAACTAACAAATTAGGCTTAAGGGGGGACGGCTGTTTCTACACACTTCATTGGAATGTTCTCCCCATCTCTGAAGGTTGAGCGGGCCTGTTTCGCCTGTGGTGCAACAATTTGTGTTCGCTGCATCTGTGATTGGGTTTAACTGAAGAAGTGGTATCTGAAGAAGTGTGCATGCACACGAAAGCTCATACCAGGAACAAACTCAGTTGGTCTGTAAGGTGCTACTAGAAAGAATTTTCGATTTTGTTTTGACTATGGCAGACCAACACGGCTACCCACCTGTAACTGGGTTTAACGAGGCAAGGTAAATCTATACATTTGTTTCCTTGCGTTAGAAACTTCCAGAGCAGGTAGTCTCTGTAAGCTGTTTGCAATCAAATAAGCATATTACATTTTTAAACACACACACAGACAAGCAAGCATTTATAATCTCCTATTATGCCAGCAAACTACAAAAACCATTAAAGACCAAGTGGCCCGCTGAAATCTACGGCATGTTACCCAGCTGAATTCACGACTGGGGGAAGAACAGGGAACTGGAGTCAAATCCATTTGCAAGAAAGGTATCTGGCTGGATGGTTAAATAAAGAAAGGGAAAACAAAATTGGGGGGGGGGGGAAAGCTTACTGTAAACACTGAGAAGGCACCTCTGTGGCTGGAATCAACTGAACGGGGGACACAGTGGTGGGATAGGGTTATATACCACCTGCCAAGCCCTGTTCCGCTTCTGATATATAGTCACGACCAGCATCTTTATAAATAAATGTTTCCACTTAGTGTTTTCATCACTCGATGCAATTCTCTTCTGAATCATCTCTTCTGATGTTTATCTCATCTTGCATGCCATTTGTCCTCTGCATGGTTAGTCCAAAACTAATTAAAGGGCGGTCCCCACCTTTGACACTTTTAATAGCGCTCTAAATGAATTTTTCCTGCCAATGCAAATTCTTTTTTGGGTATGTCTCCCCAAATCCCTAGTAGCACCAAGGAGGATATTGGAATACAACGAAGAGAATCATCATTCATTTCTTTGACAGCTATAACAGGAAATACAGGTAGAGGCATAGCATCATCCTTACGAGATATTATTGGATGAGGAGACCTCAGTTTATTTTCATGTGTGTGTGTTTTTTTGGGGGGGCTATTGGGTTGTAGCTTTTATTTTTGTTACGTATTTTGTGGTTTTATATCTTGATTTTATTCTGTGAACCGCCCTGAGACCCACGGGTGTAGGGCAGTATATAAATTCAATTAATAAATAAAATAACCACAAGTGTAAAAAGGAAACCAATGTGTCCAGATAGCACAAATGAAATGTAAGTATATAATAGAACTGCAGCAAACAGTTATTATTTCACACATTGCTTTACAAGGCAACAGTATTTCATTGCCAATCAGAGAAGATGATTTTTTTTGTTTGAGGAAGAAGATGGGCAATAAAAAAATTCTTTCTTTCTTTTTGATTAAAGGCAGCTAAAGAAGTTGTCTTGCCAAAGGCAAGGTGGCTGTAAGGAGTTTCAGTGGTTGCTCATGAGTAACCAGCCAGACTCCAAGGTTTCTAAAACTAAGTTTCTGTATTGTGCAGATATATACAGTGCAGCAACAAAAAGTACGTCTAGCTCATCCTTCGCCAGAGCCCGGGAATGGCCCCTTCCGGTTCCTTGCCCAGCATAAAAGGCGCGGGATGCAGAACCCCCGCCTACCCATAGCTGTCAAGTTTTGGATTTGAAAATAAGGGATCAGCAGCCTCACCTATCCCGGGGACAGTCCCATGGCAGTGGTGGGCGGAGCCAGAAGCAAAAGTGGGCGGCACTGGTGTGAACGCGCGCAGTAGGCTTACTGTATTTTGGAAACACTGCCCATGGGCTACGATGCCTTGGCTGCTCAGTGAGCTCTGGATAAAAAGTTACAAAGCGCACGCTGCTCCGTCGTATTGTAACGTTTCAAAGCACCAGCCGCCCATTTTCAAAGGCAGCCAGGCTCCCCCCCCCCTCCAGCTAACCCTATTGTCTAGCTGAGGGGCTCGGCAGCAGCTGATAGGGGCTGATGCAGGGGGCCAAATACGCCCCCCTGTAAGCGTGGGAAATGGCTCCCGCTTGCTTTGAGGCTGCAAGGAGGCGAGGTCTTCCCAGTCCCTGACCAGCAGGGGGAGGGAGAGGAGCAGCTTCCTTTGAAAAAACTGGAAATTAAAGGGATATAAAAAAATAAGGGATGGCAGCGGGAAACTGCTTTAAATAAGGGAGATTCCTGGGGAAAACGGGATACTTGACAGCACTGCGCCTACCCCCTCTGCGTCTTTCCCCACTGCGCAAGTGGGGAGACGGAAGAGGTGCCTCCCTTCCAGCCTCTGCTTGGTGCGAGGGCTCTCCTTCTTCCCTGTCAGAGCCCTGACTCCTACTTCCCAGTCCCATCTCTCCCTCCCCACTAGAGGGATCACTGCCCTCCCCACTGGAGGAAGACGAATTGCTCAGCAGTTGAGGCGGGGGCTCGCGATACTGATAAAGCCCTGGCAACTCCTTGCCTTGCGGCAATGGCAGCTCCCTGACAGTGGCTCTCTTAAAATGAGTTTCAGAAGCAATACAAAATAGTGAGAATGAGTGAGAAAATTAAAGATTTTATTCTAAAACAGCAAGCAATGTATTGAACTGAATTGAATTTTTTACGGTCCCAGACCAGACTCACATACTGTACTAAAACAAATCAGAAACACAATAAAATTACGTTTGAATTAACAATCAATATAACGATAAACAATACAGTTATGGCAGCAGTTAAAATATAGTTTAAGTCATAATCTCTACAATAATATCTATAATTTGCTGCTAAGGCCTCAGACTTTATAGTAGCACAGCTTGTTCCCTAAGCTTTATGGCAACTGCACAAAATTTGGCCACCTTTAACGTAATCTCTGGATCCTTGTCCTCTATCAGAAACCCCCCCCCCAAAGAATTTATTGGTGTTTCCACACAAAAAACAACAAATAAAAAGAACAACAAATAAAGACATGAAATCAACATATAAACATACCTAATACAATAAACAATACTAATAACAATAAAAATAAAAAACTTCTACATACCTTAACTACACAGAAACACAGGAATCTATTATTTAATCTCTTATTTCGAATCTTATTTAGGGGACTTCCCCCGTTCTCTCTTCTGCATTCTATTTTTAATCTACTTTAGTAACTTTGTAACTAATTTAACAATCATTCAACATAATTCTTAATCTTGAAATACACGTCTTATACAACTTATATCCTTCAACTTATTATTATCACATAAAATCATATTTCAAATCTTGACTTCTTATATCCTATTTTCTCTTAACATAATAAAACCATTGCTATTATTACTTCTAATTCCTACCTTAATAATATTATAATCAAATCACTTATTTCCCTCTGACGTAGGAGTATCCTGGTAAGCCGTCCTGCTGAAACACAGTTACTTCACCCTACCCCCCTCCTCACAATCCTCCCTTTTCCCATCTTAATCTCCCACCAGGCTTCCCCCCAACACATTTCCACGCCAAGTCTTTCTTTCCTCACATCAATCTGCTCTTCCCAGATGTCACAGCTTTCTTGTTGCAGAATGTCACCTTTTCCTTGGTAACTAAAAACCAGTACATTGTTCCCAAACATCCTTGCTGCGCTCTTCCAAAGTCCTTGTGCATTCTCTCCAATTAACTCTAGATCTTTCATCAAATTCAATTTTACTTTTACTTTTACAATTAACTCTAGAACTTTCATCAAATCCAATTTTACTTTTACAATTAACTCTAGAACTTTCATCAAATCCAATTTTACTTTTACTTTTACAATTAACTCTAGAACTTTCATCAAATCCAATTTTACTTTTACTTTTACAATTAACTCTAGAACTTTCATCAAATCCAATTTTACTTTTACTTTCACAATTAACTCTAGATCTTTCATCAAATTCAATTTTACTTTTACTTTTACAATTAACTCTAGAACTTTCATCAAATCCAATTTTACTTTTACTTTTACAATTAACTCTAGAACTTTCATCAAATCCAATTTTACTTTTACTTTTACAATTAACTCTAGAACTTTCATCAAATTCAATTTTACTTTTACTTTTACAATTAACTCTAGATCTTTCATCAAATCCAATTTTACTTTTACTTTTAATTCCCAAAGTTGATAGTCCTGCATTTCTGGGCTCTCACCCCAGAAAGCCGTTATAAAGCCATTGTCCTCAGCCTCAGACCTCTCACATCCTTGAGACCTTCCTTCTTGCTGAACCTGTAACTTCTCTACTTCAAGCGATGTCTCTGGGAAAAAATTTCATTCGAATTGTTTCTCTAAATATATCTTCAGTTTCTCTAATTGATACTTTAAGTTCTTCAGCAAAGTTCTTAAAGGCATTTTGTATCCCCATGAAAGTTCCAGTGACACTCTCTTGCAAAAGTTCCAATTGCAACAAAACTCTTTCCTGGCCAGATGCCATATTAAGTCTAAAGGAGCCGTGGGAGCCAAACACAGATAAACAGGAGCAGGCAGGAAAGCAAAGTCTCAGTACTTTTCCATCCTCAGTGATCAAATTTCAGCCACCATTTCCCCCCTTCCGTCAGAGGGTAAAAGAAACTTCATTATAATTCTCTCTTGAACAGAAGAAATAATTCCAATATCTCAGTCTCGTCCCAGAAAGGGATTTCTTAAGCAGTCAGAATCAGAAACAACTTGAAACTTAAAGCTTCAAAGCAATACAATGTAGCAACAGTCAAATCCGGTGTTACTTTGATCTGCCGCAAGTTTCTCTCCGCAAGCCAATTAATCCAAAGTAGGTCCAATTTACCGTCTTTTACTTATGGTTTCTTCATTTTCCAGCTAAAATTTGAAAGAACGTAGCGCTCCCTGCAGGCGGCCGGCTGCCGCTTTGGTTCCCCCGGTTGGGGACAGCTTCCTCAGCCCTGCACCGGAGCCCGTTCACTCGAGCCTCCCTTTTACAAGGGAAGTTCGAGAATGGGACGTCGCATAGGAGCCCGCAGGAAAGCCCCGACCACGGGACGCTCCTCCCGTGGGTTACCGGAGCCCGCAGTGCGGTTGCGGAGCTCCAAACACCGGGGGAACCGGAGCCGTCTCGGAGCTGAGACGGCTCCCAACCATCCGCGATGGCGCTCACGCTGGAAGTCCTCTATCAGAAATTTTAAACATTGAGATTTGGGCCCACTTGGAATTTCCCAAGCAATGTATACATACCAAGCAAGCAGTTAAAAGACTAATACACCCAGTCATCTCAGTTTTACAGGTAAAATGATGACAATAATATTACAAGGCCATTTAAGTTGGAATTATTGAATAATATATATCAATATTCTTGGAGTGTTCCATGGCGTATTTTATATGAGATAACTGAAATCAAGAATCTAGCAACCTGTAATGTTCTTTGGGGGATCGTATCTTGCAACAAGCCAGCCAATTGTGTTTCGGAAGGATTATCAGCAATTTCCACGACAACTGCGTTCAAAATTCTTGACCGGGGTATGGTATATAATGGGCATTTACAGGGCCGGCGCGTCCATTAAGGCGAACTAGGCCTAGGGCGCCAAAATGGAGGGGGTGCTGGCCAGGCAAACTAGGCCTAGGGCGGCAAAATGCAGGGGGGCGCTGACAAGGCTTAGGCGGGGGGCGTCGGGCTAGCAGCAGCTTCTCTGCTGTACTGGAGAGGTACTGCTTGCCCCCTACACCACCCCTGGCTCCCGCTAAAGCAAGCTTTGGCGGGGGCGGACGGCGGGACGGGCGAGCAGCAGCTTCTCCACTACAGAGGAGAAAGTGCTGCTTGCCTCTCCACCCCCCACCTCCCGCTAAAGCAGGCTTTGGCAGGGGGTGGGTGGCAGCGGCGGCGGGGGGCGCCAGAAGGTCGTCTGCCTAGGGCGCAAGAAACCCTAGTACCGGTCCTGGGCATTTAAATAATATGTGATGGAGCGACTCTATTGATTTGTTATCGCACATTTTTGTATAAGACTTTATATATACTTTTCAGAATTTTGATGATCAATATATGATAAAGAACATATCATTGACTTGGGGATTATTGTGCACTGCTAACGTGTTGCGTATATTATACTAGATTACTACGTGTATCATCAACACAGGTACATATCTGTAGCAAAATGGAGAACAAAGCAGAAAACTGGTAACTTTTTTTTCCTTTTCCAGACTATATTTCATGGTGGATAAAAGACACATAGGAAAATATCTGATGCATTTCCCCCACTTCTTTCAGCCAGAGGTGACTCACAAGAGAACATGTCCCTTCAGCCACCAAACAGGTCTTCCTTGGGAGACACATCTCCTTTAATTCTGCTGAGGTGGGTTTTTATTTTTACAATGGATATTCAAAATTCCATTGCTGCTCATAGCCCCAGACTGCATACACTCACAGACAGTAACTTTAGCCAATGGAGTCATTTCTTGCATCAGACAGGAACCGCCTAGTGATGATTCAACATTAATATGCAAATGGGAACAGCAGGATGACTCAGCTGTTATTATGGATAGACTTTCAGACTCTCAGCTACTTTAAACCAACAGTTGTGAGACAGCTGCTCAGATGATTGACAGTTTACAGGAAGCCTTTGGATTTACAAGGATAGTGAATGCTCGGATTGCGAACGTGATCCGTGTGGGAGGCATGTTCGCAGCTCGCAGCACCGCATCTGCGCATGCAGGGATCGCAATGCGGGGCTTCTGCACATGCACAAAGTGTAATTTAGTGCTTCTGTGCATGCGCGAGCGCCCAAACCCAGAAGTAACCCATTCCGGTACTTGTGGGTTCGGCACGCCCATAACCCGAAAACATGCAACCCGCAGTGAGCGCAACCCAAGGTATGACTCTTACGTGTTTTCAGAGACTATTCAAATTAAAGCTTGAGCCCAAGAAAGACTGCAACAGTCATGTGACATAGTTTTTAGCTATTATTGAGAATCTGGAACTAGCAAATTTTACACTTGTTGAAGAACTGAAAGTTTGCAATTTTGGAGGGTCGCTTGGACTAACGTTTGAGACATGCGCCACTCTCATGGCAACAGCCTATATTCCCACATTCTACTTTGCTGCCTATTTTGTGATTTTAAATCTCCCCTGAGTTTCTCTCACCAAAGTGTACTTGCCCCAAACCTAGGGTTGCCATATGTCGAAGAGCAAAAAAAGAGGATGCTATGACAGCCATTCAAAGCAAATAAATGCAATTTGTCTCAAATTTTACCCCTGAAAAAGAGGAAGTGTCCTAGAAAAAGAGGACACATGGCAACCAGGAACCTGGATCTTGACATCCATGGAATTCTTCTTTTTATATATATACCCACACCTGTGTAATAATAATAATAATAATAATAATAATAATAATAATAATAATAATAATAATAATTTATACCCCGCCCATCTGGCTGAGCTTCCCCAACCACTCTGGGCAGCTCCCAAACGAATGTTAAAACAATACAGCATTAAATATTAAAAGCATCCCTAAACAGGGCTGCCTTCAGATGTCTCTTAAAAATAGGATAGCTGCTTATTTCCTTGACATCTGATGGAAGCGTGTTCCACAAGGTGGGCACCACTACCGAAAAGGCCCTCTGCCTGGTTCCCTGAAACTTCACCTCTCGCAATGAGGGAACTGCCAGAAGGCCCTCAGCGCTGGACCTCAGTGTCCGGGCTGAACGATGGGGGTGGAGACGCTCCTTCAGGTATACTGGGCCGAGGCCATTTAGGGCTTTAAAGGTCAGCACCAACACTTTGAATTGTGCTCGGAAACGTACTGGGAGCCAATGTGCAAACCCTTTAAGTCACAAATGCACAAATAAAATGAAATGTTAAGGTGATGGAGATGCAGGGCTTAAGAACAAATGTAAAAAGTGACACCAGTGTGCTGGGTAGGGCTGCTGTACTTCTGGAAGTGGAATTTCCCAAAAGCAGCAGTTCATCCTGGATTTTTGGCAACATAACCAAAAATCTGAGGGTTTTGTGCATTTGGGGATCTTCTTTAAAAAGCTCGACCAGTTTGGTGTTTTGCTAAAGAAAAAAGAAATGCTCAACAACTTTGGCATTTTTATATCAAAAAAGTTCTACAGTTTGTTTGTGTCTGGATTTTCATACCCTCCAACATTTATCCAATGAAAATAGTGACGTCCCATTCTATAATGCTAACTTTGCTATTTATACCACACACATCTTACTGGTTACAGGTGGGTAGCCGTGCTGGTCTGCCATAGTCGAAACAAAATAGAAAATTCTTTCCAGTAGCACCTTAGAGACCAACTGAGTTTGTTCTTGGTATGAGCTTTCGTGTGCATGCACACTTCTTCAGATACATCTTACTGGGTTGCCCCAGCCACTCTGAGCAGCTTTCAACATACAGTATATAAAAACATAATAAAACATTAATATATATATATATATATATATATTTAAAACCCCAATAATAATCCAGGATTGCCTTCAGATAGCTCAGGAGTTAATAACTCCATGCCCTCCAACATTTCTCCAATGATAACAGGGATATCCTAAGGAAAAGTGGACATTCTAGGATCAAATCAGAAACTGGGACAACTTCTCTAAATCAGGGCCGTCTCTGGAGAATAGGGACACTTGGAGGGTAACCCTATGTAAAACTGCAGCAAACAGTTAATATTTTACACATTGCATACTAAGGGGAGTAAAAGGCCAGAGTATTTCTGTGCCGTTGAGAAAAGATTATTTTTGTTTGAGGAAGATGTGTATCAATATTTCTTTCTTTCTTTTAGCCAAACACAGCAAAGAAGCCAATATTGTCCTTCACCCACTAAACAAATTGTTTAAAGTCCTTATGGACTAGAAACCTTACTTTCTCTTTAAAACAAAAAGAGTTCAAGGATCTCAACAGGCCAGCTCGTTAGGCCACAAATATACAAAAGAAACAGTGCACGGTGTCTTATTTTTGCATATGATTTTAATTAGTACTGTTGCCCAAACAGAGGCCAAAACAGAAAACAGTTAACTTTCCTCCCCAAATTATGTTTCTGGGTGGAGAAAAGACACTGGAATTTCAATGCTAGGCAGAGAAAATATTTGATACAATTTTATGTAGAGAGAAAGGCATCCAATAAGCTATCTCCCATCCTTCATCTGCTTCTTTTAGCTAATGACGATCCTTCATCCAACAAACACATCTTCCTGGGGAGTCTCATGTTCTCTACTTCTGCTGCTGTGGCCACTGGGGGGTTTGCTTCGTCTGCTGCTGGCAAGGGGGTGGGATGACCACAGGAGGGATGCATGGAGCTGGGATGACCACAGGAGGTTGCTGCTGGCAGCCTCTGTCCTCATGGCAGGAACTTCCACCTCTGTGGCAGGAGTCCTGTGGTTTGTTGTGGCAGGAGTCCTGTGGTTTGTTGTGGCAGGAATCCTGTGGTTTGTTGTGGCAGGAGTCCTGTGGTTTGTTGTGGCATCCTCTATCGTTGCGGGAGCACATCTTGATATCGGTCAAATCTGGAGTCCTGTGAGAAATGAAGAAACAGCCTTTCAGAGAAGGTCCAGCAGAAGCATACCTTTCTTGTAATAATAATAATAATAATAATAATAATAATAATAATAATAATAATAATAATAATAATAATAATAATAATTTATTTGTACCCCGCCCATCTGGCCGGGTGCCCCCAGCCACTCTGGGCGGCCTCCAACAGATATTAAAATACATTAAAATATCACAGGTTAAAAACTTCCCTAAACAGGGCTGCTCGGAAACATACTAAGAAACTTTCTTAGTCTTCTGCTCAAAGCAGCTTACAATATAGTGGCCTTCCCTTGCTGAAGGAGGCATCTATGATGTTCTGTTTGTGTTAGAAAATGAAATCCATTCCTAACTGGAGCCAGTGTTTCATAGTGGTTAGAGTTTTGCTCTAGGACCTGGGAGACTCAGATTTGAATCCCTGCTCATCTATGGAGCTCACTGTGTTATCTCCGGCCAGTCCCACACTCTCGGCCTACAGAGTGGTTGCGAGGATAAGACAGGAGGAAAAGAAATATGTAGCTCCTTGGAAGAAAAGTGGTGGGATACAAATGTTAAGTAAATAAATAAACATTTTAACTGTTGTGGGGCTCACCCAATGTACCCCGGGTTTGTAACATTCTACTCATCCTGCAAAGCAAGTAATCCAGACTAAAGGAGCTTCTTTCTTAGGTGACCATGCTCCCTAATACCTTTAAGGAAGAACATATACCTTGAACCCTAGTTTTTTCAGGGCTAGTTTCAGACAGGAGGCCATTTCAGCTGTACCTTGAGATGCTGGGAGTTTACCTTGTGATGCTCAGATTGTTTAATTCAGTTTTTGAATAATTGGCTCTGTTTTTAATTGGATTGTAATTTGGTATCGTGATAATTAATAATTAATTAAAATTATTAAAATTATTATTTTTAAAAAAGAGAGAGATGCTGGGAGTTGAGTGTGGGACCTTCTGCAGGCAAAGCAGATGTTCTACCACCAAGCTGTGACTCTTCACTCAAACTGTTGGCTAGATGCATTCTCTTTGTGATAACTCAACTCTTATTTAGTCAAAGATTCTTTTGGATTCCTTAGTTCACCGATGCCTACAGTTTGTTGGTTTTCAAATATTTGTAACCAACGCCAATCCTTCTCAGAGCAGAGCCAGTGAAGTCAGTAGACATGGCTAACAAAGGTTCATTCATTTCATTGTGTCTATTCTAAGTCGAATGCATTTAGATCCAACCCAAAGACACCTAATCCGGAAACTAGGTTATCCCCATGCATCTTGAATAATCAAAGTTCAAACCTCCCACAGATACAATCAATAGAGCAGGTGGTATTTCCAGACTTACCCCAAATGCCAACTGGAAAAGCTGCAGTAGCGAAGATCAGAAGTCTATGTCTGGATCCTTGGAGGGTGAGACCTTTTATACAGTCCCCTTGCCTTACTTCTGGAAATGAAATTCCTGTCTTGAGCAAGTGTGAGCAATTTGTCCTTCAAGCCATGAGCAAATCTTCGATGGATGGGCCCCACCCCTTGGAAAAGTGTCACCAGGAAATAATGGGATCACTTTTGTAATACTGCAGGCGCCTGATCACGTTCTGGGGCTGATTCTGTGCTGTGTAACTTAGCTAATTGTCTTTGTCGGAAACCTGCAGATCAACAAACATTGGGCAACTTTTGGGATAAAGAAAGACAGCGTCCAGTAGGACAACCCTTTTGAGCAATGTCTTTCTGGATGCCTTTAAGACACATCATGGGAAAGGTGATTCCATTCAATGTTTCCACACACCTTCGATTTTAGAACTATGTGTGACTAAACCATTTGGCTACAACACCCAGCAGGCCCACAGGCCTAAATCTAGAGCGTGTGTGCTAGAGTCTTTGATGGTCCAGGAAACTGTAAATTGTAAAGCCATGGAATATGGACCCTCCTGCTGTCGGAGTTAGGCAGCTGTGAAGGTATAGCAGAGTGGAGGGACTGTGTGTTAGAGTCAACAAAGGGATTTAACTTACCATTTTTATCTCTGCTTTATTGTGTATATCGGGGGTTGTCAACCTGGTCCCTGCCACCCTCTAGTGCAGTGTTTTTCAACCACTGTTCCGTGGCACACTAGTGTGCCGCGAGATGTTGCCTGGTGTGCCGTGGGAAAAATTGTGTTTATTTGATTCCTATTCAAGAGAATTACTTTATATATAGTCAATATAGGCACAGAGTTAATTTTTTTAACATTTTCTAATGGTGGTGTGCCTCGTGATTTTTTTCATAAAACAAGTGTGCCCTTGCCCAAAAAAGGTTGAAAAACACTGCTCTAGTGAGTGTTTCAGGATTCCAGGTGGGTGGTAGGGGGTTCTATGGCACAAGCTGAATCCTCCTTCCATCGAGCGCTGGTGGGTGGTAAGGAAATTTTACCATCAAGAAAGATGCATTAGTGGGCAGTAGGTATAAAAAAGTTTGACTACTGGTGCTGTGGTCTAAACCACTGAGCCTAGGGCTTGCCGATGGGAAGGTTGGCGGTTCAAATCCCCGCGACAGGGTGAGCTCCCGTTGCTCGGTCCCAGCTCCTGCCAACCTAGCAGTTTGAACGCATGTCAAAGTGCAACTAGGTAAATAGGTACCGCTCCGGTGGGAAGGTAAATGGCGTTTCCGTGCGCTGTTCTGGTTTCGCCAGAGGCAGCTTGGTCATGCTTGTCGCATGACCCGGAAAAACTGCTTGCGGACAAACATTGGCTCCCTCGGCCAGTAAAGCGGGATGAGCGCCACAACCCCAGAGTTGTCCACAACTGGACTTAACTGTCAGGGGTCCTTTACCTTTACCCCTGGTGTATATGTCAAAATGTTGTATTTTAACTTACACAGTATGTTGTGTAGCAACACACTATGATGCCATTGGGATGATGGGCAGTTACGAAATGTAATAAATAACAGAGGGTAATTAATGAGCAATACGAGCCAGGGGGGGAGCAGTCCCTTGTACATTTAAAGCAAAAATTTGCCATTTTAAACAGCCATGGTTTTCCCCCAAAGAATTCTGGGAACTGTGGTTTGTTAAGGGTGCTGAGAGTTGTTGGGAGACTCCTATTCTGCTATTAACAGAGTGGTTTAACAATCAGTCCCTCTTCACAGGGAACCTGGACCTTTATACAGAAAGGCTCTCAGACTGATGGGTCAGTGTGTCTGGCTATTAACGAGAAGGTTGGTGGTTTGAGTCCATCCAGGGATGGCTGTGAGATTCCTGAGTTGTAGGGGATTGGATTAGATGACCCCCAGGTCCCTTCCAACTCTACAGTTGTATGTTTGAGCATGAGTTCTTTAATTTACAGGGTTGCTTCCCACTAAAGCTACATTCACATTTGCTAAGGATGTTGGAAATTGTAGCTCAGTAAGGGTGGGGGGGAATTCAGTTCCTATGAATCTTTGGGGGAAGACGTGTGCTTTAATAGGGTTGCCATTAGCAGGATTTGGCTCCTCCCCCCCAAAAAAGGTCAACAATTTGTTTGTGTCTGGTTTTTCACTTCTTGAAATATGGCAACCCTAGCTTTCAACATGTGTTGGATGAGCTTTCAATGTATGGTGATCATTCCTTTATTTCCCTACAATCGACTATTGGGGGAGAGGGAGGGAGGGAGAGAGAAAACAAGCTTTTGGCAGAAGTGGGTGACATTTGGTAATTCTACTTTGGGACTATTCTCCATTCTTCTCCAAAATATGTCTTTTAAGAATCTAGTAAGAGGACCCTGAAAAGCATTGTTCTGTTGGACCACACCTTTCATTGTCCCATCCCACCCGATTGATCAATGTGTGTGATTGTTGATACATAGGAAATCTAAGGGCAATTAAATTATGCAGTGCAGAATCAGACACTGACTTGTCATGAGTTGCACGCTGCATTGCAAAAGTAATCTCATTATGTTCCGGTGATACCTTTTCCATGGGGTGTGGCCCATCCAGTAACTCATCACATGAAAGTCCAGCTTTGCTCACTCTTGCCCAAGAGAGGAATTTCATTTCCGGAAGGCAGGTGAGGGACCGTATAAAAAGTATCTCACCTCAAGGATCCAGACAAGACTCCGGTGATCATTCCTATTATAAGGATTCCAGTTTACATTTTCAGTAAGTTTTGGGATTCTACCTGTTCTGTGGATAGAATTGGAGGGCAGGGGTTGGAACTGATCTTCTTAAATTGATGGATGGGGTGATTTATGTCAAGGGAAGCCATCTTGGTGTCCCCCAGATGACAATGGACAACAACTCCCATCATTCCTGTTCATTAGATGAGCCAGCTGGGGTTTGATGGGAGTTGTAGTCCAATGTTCTGGATAGCACCACTTCGTCCATCCTTGGAGCTGTGCAACTCTTGAGTCCCTTTAAAGGGGAACATTGTGAACCTAAGACAAGGGTAGCCAAGGTGGTGTCATCTAGATGTTTCCGACTACAAATTCCACCAGCCCCAGATAGCTTAGCCACTGGTCCAGGAAGACGAGAGTCTAGAGGATATTTATCAAACTGTGTTTTTCATTGAACCTTCTTGTGATTTTTTTCTAGTTCACTTGAAGAATGTTCTCTCCCCCCACCCCACCCCACCCCCCAAGGTCTCCATGCTTTTTCTTGGAATCCTGTTGGGTACCATAAGGCTCTGGTTTTTGTTTCTTTAGCTTTACTTATTTTGACAATTTATATGCTTCTTAATTACAATCATCTCCTTACGTGATTGTTGCCCAAAATGTCTAGAAGGTTTGAGAAGCCACCCTAATCCACTTAAAATGTGAAGACTTAAGAAATAGACATTTGCATTGGACATTTTCTCCACAGGACTCCAGATATCAAGATGTGCTCCACTTAGGAATGGATTTCATTTTGTAACACAGACAGAACATGTTAGGTGCCCCCTTTAGGGAGGGAAGGCCACCATATTGTGAGCTGCTTTGAGTGGAAGACTAAGAAAGGTATGCTTCTGTTGCACCTTCTCTGATAGGCTGTTTCTTCATTTCTCACAGGACTCCAGATTTGACCAATATCAAGATGTGCTCCCGCAATGATAGAGGATGCCACAACAAACCACAGGACTCCTGCCACAACAAACCACAGGACTCCTGCCACAACAAACCACAGGACTCCTGCCACAGAGGTGGAAGTTCCTGCCATGAGGACAGAGGCTGCCAGCAGCAACCTCCGGTGTTCATCCCAGCTCCATGCGTTCCTCCCGTGATCATCCCAGCTCAGTGCCCAAAACAACCTCCCATGGTCGTCCCACCTCCATGCATCCCTCCTGTGGTCATCCCACCCCCTTGCCAGCAGCAGACGAAGCAAACCCCCCAGTGGCCACAGCAGCAGAAGTAGAGAACATGAGACTCCCCAGGAAGATGTGTTTGTTGGATGAAGGATCATCATTAGCTAAAAGAAGCAGATGAAGGATGGGGGATAGCTTATCGGATGCCTTTCTCTCTACATAAAATTGTATCAAATATTTTCTCTGTCTGGCACTGAAATTCCAGTGTCTTTTCTCCACCCAGAAACATAATTTGGGGAGGAAAGTTAACTGTTTTCTTCTTTGGCCTCTGTTTGGGCAACAGTAATAATTAAAATCATATACAAAAATAAGACACGGTGCACTGTTTTCTTTGTATATCTGTAGCCTAAAGGGCAGGCCTATTGAGATCCTTGAACACTTCTTTGTTTTGAATAGAAAATCAGGTTTTCGTTCCATAAAGACATTAGGTGTTTGGTGATCAACGGGCAAGATTGAAGGAAGGCAGTAAAAACCTCAATGAATGTTTTCTTCCTTAAACAAAAAACAATCTTCTCTGATTGGTACTGAGATACTGTTACCTTTTACTGACCTTGACAGGTCATGTATAAAATAGTAACTGTTTGCTGCAGTTATGTTACATACTTACATTTCACATGCATTTTCTGGGCACATTGGTGTTTCTGTTTCATAGCTGTCAACTCCCCCCCCCCCCTTTTAAAGGGAAATTCCCATATTCTGAATAGGATTCCTTGCAAGAAAGGGAAAAGTTGACAGCTACAGGTGAAACTCGAAAAATCACAATATCGTGGAAAGCTTCATTTCTTTCAGTAATTCAACTTAAAAGGTGAAACTAATACATGAGATAGACTCGTGACATGCAAAGCGAGATACGTCAAGCCTTTATTTGTTATAATTGTGATGATTGTGGCGTACAGCTGGTGAGAACCCCAAATTAACAATCTCAACTTTGGGGTTTTCATCAGCTGAACGTCAAAATCATCACAATGATAACAAACAAAGGCTTGACATATCTCGCTTTGCATGTCATGAGTCTATCTCATATATTAACCCCCAGTAGCTAATGAAAACAATTGCTTACATAAATGGACTTTTCCATGATATTCTAATTTTTGGAGTTTCACCTGTGTGTTCTGTTTACAAGAAATTTATTGGTATTTCAACAAATAACAAACAAAGAAAAATACATGCATACTACAAAAATACATACAAACTACAAAATACAAACAAAAGAAACAAATACATTACCTGACAACACACCTACAATAGGCGCACACCAATTTAACTATTTTAATCTTATTTCTAATCTTACTTGGGGGACTTCCTCACGTCCTCTCTTCTGCGTTCAGTTCAAATTTACTGTAGTAACTTTGTAACTACTTTAACTCTTATTTTACAATTATTCTTAATCCTAATCTAACATCTTATCTCTATCAACTTATTCGTAACAATAATACAAAGCATAAAAAGAAATCACAATCTTAACTTCTTATATACTATTTTAAACTAACATTATAATGCTATCGCCTATTATGTCCGCTGATTTCACTTTCAGATATCTAACTTTTCGCGTTGTTTCAAATATTCTTTGAATTTCTTCCACTCTTCTTGCACCTTCTCCTCCCTCTGGTCTCTGGTCTACCATGAGATACCCAACAAAGATAGAACATTTTTTATGTATGCCACAACAGCTGCTAGGATTCTAATTGCTAAAAAGTGGAAAAGCGAAGAACTTCCGACAGTGGAAGACTGGCAGATGAAGTTAATTGAATACATGGACCTGTTATGTTCTGTTTACAACTGTGGTTGTGAGGTTTGAATCTGGGGCAATCCCCCCCCCCTCCAGGTGCTGCCACCCACTTTTGGAAACAACTGTTTTAAATGATGACACAGAGGGGCGGGGGGAATCTGCCACGGGGTTTCAACTGGCTGCATCAGCCCTAAGGAGCTGCTGCAGCTGTAGAAACAGCTGTTGGTGGAAGGAATAAGCTGCTTGAGGATAACAAAGGCATCAAAGAGGTAAAAAGAGGCTTCATGAAAATCCAGGCTCAGGAGTTGGAGGGGAGCTGGTCTGGGTGTGTCACATGAGGTTCCAGGACTTGGAGAAGAGCTGGCATGTGTGTGTCACTTTGTCACATGAGATTACTGGCAGATGCGCCAAAGGCTGTATCAATGCAGATTGGGTGTGGAGGTTGGCAGGTACTCCTTTTTGGCACACCCGAAAGTGCGTGGGCCATGGAGAAAGCTTGCCACTCTGCTGAGGCTTGGAGCCAGGGTGGAGTAGGAAGGGAGGCAAGAAGAAATTGCAAACTCCTCCCTCTCGCTCAATACTAGAAATCCAGGCAGCTGGGTGTCAGGAGATCCATAGCAGACAAAATTATATATAGTTCAGATTCAAGGCCTTCAAGCGATTGTTGGTGTCTCACCAATCATCAGATGTCTCACGTTCACTATCAATGCTATCAGTCGAGATGTTTAGTTACAGCATCAGTTTTAATGTTTATGTTATGCAAAAACAAGTCATTTTGGTGTAGTGGTTAAGAGCGGTAGACTCGTTATCTGGGGAACCGGGTTCGTGTCTCCACTCCTCCACATGCAGCTGCTGGGTGACCTTGGGCTAGTCACACTTCTCTGAAGTCTCTCAGCCCCACTCACCCCACAGAGTGTTTGTTGTGGGGGAGGAAGGGAAAGGAGAATGTTAGCCGCTTTGAGACTCCTTCGGGTAGTGAAAAAGCGGGATATCAAATCCAAACTCTTCTTCTTCTTCTTCATTAAAGCTACAGTCTCATGCCTACTTACTAAAATCTTTGGGTGGCACTGCTTTTTTGGGGGGCAGTGGGATTACACTAAGAGGCAAGGGGGAAGCAGAGGGGGAGGGAAACTGGAGGTGTTAATGACTGAAAGGCTGGTATGACTATCAAGTTAATCATTTTCTTCTGAATCAATTAAACTAAATAGTTTTAAATATGCAATTAATTGCTACTGTTTTGAATTTTATTTTGTTAATTTCTTCCTTCTGGTCACATAACCTGCTGTTTTCACAGAATAGGGAAGGGGGCACAAGGGATTAGTTTGTGGAACAAAAGGGATGGTGGCTCCAAAACGTTTGGGAACCCCTGTCTTAGAGAAAAGGTGTATGATAGAGATGTATGAAATTATGAGCTGTGTGGAGACAGTGAATAGGTTTCTGTCTCTCTCTCTCATAGTTCTGGAACTCAAGAACATCCAATGAAGCTGATTTTTGGTAGATTCGGGACAAACTGATGGTGTGGAGAACGTGGATCCACTCTCATAACCACAGAACCCATTGGGGCTACCCACCGAATCTGAACGAATCTGGATTATTCAGGACAGACAAAAGAAAGCTCTTCTGTATACATTGTAGTGACAGTCACCCACTTGAACAGCTTTCAAAGAGGATCCCATAAATTCAGGGACCAAAGTATGACTGCATGACACAGGCCTTTAGGCAATGGTGTTAAGCAGATAATTTTGCTGATACTGAATGTCAGGATGCTGTCAACGGCTCCTGGCTGGTTGCCCAGGAAACTATTAAGACAAGGAAAAGTTTCTTACCATCCTTTTTTATTTCAAACTTTACAGAGAGAAGCTACCTATAGAACCCAGCCTCTTGGATAACGGTGTTGTCCCGAGTGAATCTCCACCCCCTGTCTCTCCCACTTCTTCGTCACTTCTACGGGTGCCGCTAAGTGCCCTCTGTCTTTGAGCTCTTTGCTCTCCTACTTTCAAGGCTCACCGGGTTCTGGGAGATGGAGGGTCTGGGATGTGTTGTTCTGGCTGTCCCATGTTTTCCCAGCTTTCCCCCTCATCTGCCTCTGAACTGCTACCTCCCTCAAACCCCTGTTTTAAATCTATATCGTCTTCCTTCTCCTCCTCCCTGGAAGGGTCAGGATGGGGAGGCGGTTTCCACCATTCCTCCTCCTCCCAGTCCCTGACACTGAATTAGGTTGTTTTGACATAGGGAACAGGGAGATCAGCCTGTTTCCAGTGTGGGATAGTTTCACATGTCTTCCTTCAGAAGTCCATTCTGTTTCCTCATTCATTTGCATTTTTGTAAAATAGAACAACAGCACAAAACAAACAAACAAAAAAGCACCAAAGTAAATATTTATTTGATTGTATTTCTGAAATATACTCAGAGTCAAGTGTGAATTTCATGCTCTTTATTCAGCTCATAGTAGCAAGGAATGAGTCTTTCCCCCAAAACGTCTGCTATATATACATTATTTACACAATGGGCCCCACGTGATTGGCTAATTCCGGGCTACTCCTGTAGGCCAATCAGGTTGCGGATTCACTTCCTCTGGGAGCCTGATTGGCTGCTCTTGCAGGCCAATCAGGTCGCTGATTCACTTCCACCTGGAGCTGGATTGGGTAGCTCCTGCGGACCAACCGAACTGCTGCATTCTGGATCCTATTGTTCTTGGACCAATCAGGCTGCTGCATTCTGGATCCTATTGTTCTAGGATTCAGCTCAGTACATAACAATTTCTTTGGGGATATATATGGCTCAGTCAAAGAGCTATATCTTGAGCATCTCCAGGTCAGACTAGGTCTTCCTTACATCCTTGTGCTTGACTGAAGGGAAGGTAGAGAGGGGTTTGCAGGTGAAATGAGCCTATGGTGCAAAGATAACACAGGACAGGCAAATCAATACCATACATTTAATTCAATGTGCATTTAAAGCACCTTACTTCCCCCAAAGAATCATGGTGACTGTAGCTTGATTCTTTAGGCAAAGCCATGTGCTTTAAATAGGCTGCTCCTTTTTGAGGGGGGGGGGCAGAGTCTATGTTGTGATGCAACAGGCGCCCTCTAGCGGCACTTTCCTGACACAACTGAACAGATTGTTGTTTGGAGGAACATTTCCAGCGGCATGGAAAGGTTTCTGAGGACTGGAATCATCCTCTGTTTTCAGGGAACAGATTGTAGCTCAGCAGTTGAGCCAGTACTGGATTTATTTATAAGCTAAACAAGCTATAGCTTAGGGCCCCACTCTCTTGCCCCCCCCCCAAAAAAAAATAAAGGGAAAAAAACCACACAATGTACATTTCCAAAATATAAGATGAAAAACAAATAAAATAAAACCTACATACAGCAACAGTGTTTTGTGTTGTGTAGGCTCCTATTAGGTCAATAAATTACCATATGGCATATATTCAGCACAAAAAAACAGCAACAATTTGTTGTTGATAAAGGACAGCTGGACATATAAAGGGCCCCATTACCTTCAGTAGCTTAAGGCCTCATCAAACCTAAATATGACCCTGTGTAGAGCTCCTGATTTGCATGAAGATAGTCCCTGCTTCCAACTGCAGCATCTCCAGGTGGGACTGGGAATGCCCCCTCTGAAACTCTGGAGAGCTGCTGTCAGGAAATGTAGGCAACACTGAGCTTGATGTTCTAGTGGCCTGACTCTGTATAAGGCAGATTCCGATGTTCCTAGAACTGTCAGAGTAAAGGATAGATAGGATGATGATACATTGAATCATAGAACTGTACAGTTGGAAGGGACCCCGACAGATTGATCCTCATTACCGAGTAACAATTCTCTGTTTATGTGGAGCTTTGCTGGATGTTGTGACCGACTGATCTGGGGTCCCCTCTCCCCTGAACGTTTAGCATGTTCCTCCAAACCTGGGAAGAAGAAGTTTCTCAATCTTCTTCCAGCTGCTGGAGTGTCGTTGGCCAATTGCTTCTGGCATGTTCCAAGATCAATATCAACAGGTGAGGTTCAACGTGACCCACTTAAGCCTGTGGCTTCCTGGCACCTCACCGCAGAGTACCTGAGTGGAACATCCAAATCCAAGAACAGTTTGGCCTAAAGCTGGATGACTTATTCATTCCAAACATGGCAAGCCCGCAGGAACATTCCATTCCAGTTCCCATCCCAACCTGCCTCCTGCTGCCAAATAATTCTCTCTCTCTCTCTCTCTCTCTCTCTCTCTCTCTCTCTCACACACACACACACACACACACACACACCCCTTGACTGGTGGAGGTTGTTCCTTCTTTTTGGCACTAGAGGGAGAAGGAGACAATGAAACTTGGAGAACACTTGCAGCATAAAAGAGTGCTACATCGCAGTTAACATAGTTTATTATTCATTCGTTTATTTATGCAATCATTAAATTGGTATAGCACCCTTCATCTGAAGAACACAGGTCAGTTCACAACATATAATAGACACAAAAAGACCTCTGCTGGGTCAAGCCAAGGGTTCATCTAGTCCCGTATTCCATACCCTCCAACATTCCTCAGATGAAAATAGGAACATTTCTCCCTCCCCCCAACTGACTCTCCTCGACTCACCATTTTCGTGTGTGTGTGTGTGTGTGTGTGTGTCCCACCCCCCTGACAGAGCATTTCTTGTCAGAAGAAGTGCCGACACCACTTCACCAACAGGACACATGCCCTCCACAATCCTGAGGGAGAAAAAAACCTAAATCCCAATATTATTATATTTTATTCCAGGCATAGGCAAACTCCAGCCCCTCAGATGTTTTGGAACTACAGTTCCCATCATCCCTAGCTAACAGGACCAGTGGTCAGGGATGATGGGAATTGTAGCCTCAAAAAATATGGAGGGCCGGAGTTTGCCTATGCCTGTTTTATTCTTTGGTAGATCTACAAAAGGAAAAAAAAAACACACACCAATAAATAAGTATCAGAAAGAGGCCTGATTAGATGCAGACACTCAAAGCATTTTTTGAAATATAAAGAAATCAAGACTCGTTGCACTTGGCTCCTGCTTTCTTCCCGCCCAGGGCGGCCCTGCCCTTTGCTTGCCCCTCAGAACCTTATTAGTATTAAAACATACAATGCAAAAGGTATCAAAGTTTGTAAATAGTGTCTAAACAGACAAATACAAAAATCCATACTTACAATTTACATGTTACATCTCATCTAAACTAGAACATCTAGTCTTCTTTTTCTTCAAAAAATTCTTTCTCAAAGATTTGGTACATTTGCACACTTTCACTGGTGATATAAACCAAACCTAGTTAATATTTACACATTCATTATATGAATAATCAAAAATTTCTATATCATTACTGAAAAGATAAATGAATACAGGAATCAATATTGATTCCTTATTCATTTATCTTTTCAGTAATGATATAGAAATTTTTGATCATTCATTTGTAAGTATGGATTTTTGTATTTGTCTGTTTAGACACTATTTACAAACTTTGCCCCTCAGAACCAGCACGTCATGTGGTGCTGGGCCTCAGAGGCGGCAGCCTCTCCTCTTCCTCACTGGCTCTCCAGCAGCCACTACAAGTTTCCCTAGAGAAGAGGCAAGCAGCAGCGGCCATGGAGAAGCCATGAAGAGGCAATGGGCTACTCCCTCACCGCTGCCACTGGCTCATCTTACTCCCCATGCTCGGTGGCGGCAGCACTGGTGAGGAAAATAGGCACATTCCAGGATCAAATCAGAAGCCGGGGTGGCTTTCCTAATGCCAGGACTGTCCCTGGAAAATTGGGGCACTTGGAAGGTATGGGATCCAGTTCTCCCAGCAGCTTATTGGAAGCCTACAAGAAAGAGCCGAGTGCAAGAGCAATCTTGGATGAGTTGGAGGGATTTGTAGCTGGTTGACTGGCCGAATTCCAAGAGTGCTCACAAATAGCTGCTCATCATTCCGAAAAAGTAAAAAAAAGGCAAGTGGGGCACTGCAGGGTTATGTCCTGGGCCTGTTGTTGTTCAACGTCTTCATATAAATGATGTGGATGAAGGAGTTTAGGGATACTAATCAAATCTGCAGATGACTGGGAGGGGTTGCTAATGCCAAAGAAGACAAAATTAGGATTTAAAATGGCCTTAACAGATTGGAGAATTGGGGACAAACTAGCAAAATGAACTTCAATTGAGACAAATGTCAGGTTCTTCCCCTAGACAGGAAGAACCAGATGCACAAATGCAAGATGGGGGACACCTGGCTTTTCAGTAACACAGGTGCTCTCTCTTCAGTCCATAACAAAAAATACTGTATCCAAAAAGATTCACAACCAGAATTGATGCTCTGGGGATGGCAGGAGGCTGGAAGATGTGCAGGAAAGCAGCTGCTGCTGCACCACCCCACACATCAGCTGTTAGGCGGGGAGGCAAAGCAGCCCAAACAAAGCCCCGCTGCACCTCAGGTCTCTTTGGGGCTTCCTTTGCCCTCATTGACATATCCTTCGGGCTCTGCAGAGGGTCTCCTCATGAACCACAAGGACTCTCCAGCTTGCTTCCACAATTTCTGGGTTTGCATTCAATTATTTAGTTATTATTTTATTATTTCCTGGTGCCACATGAATACACTGAGCGATACACCATACATGCTGCCTTTTCCTTCCCCCTGTGCTGTCTCCTAAGTTGCTGTGATTTCCCATAGCCTAGCTCTTTATTCTTCCCCTTTCCTTTTACCTCTCCTCTATCATGCATTCCTTCCTCTCTGATTGGAATGTGCTGGCTTTTATCTCCCAGCTGGTTGAGCATGTGTGGTTTTTTTTTTTCCTTTGGACCCGCCCTGCACAGACTCTTCTGGTCAACTCACCTCTACAGCATGAGCATAAGAACTGAAGAAATTAAAGTAGCCTGCTGGATTAGGCCAATGACTCATTTAGTCCAGCATCCTGTTCTCACAGTTCCCCAGATCCCTCAAGAAGGAACCCTCAAGAAGGACTCAAGCACATCTGTGGTCCTTGAAGCTGATATGCAGAAGTATTACTGCTGGCTAAGCCAGGTGAGAGCAGCTATTGGTACTCTAACCCTCTGCGAGTTAGGGACTTCTCCTGCATACAAAGACAGTCTCCGGCAGATGGACTGGAAGAGACCTATAGTGGGTCCAGTGGTCAAGAAGGCTGTTTCTGCATGTGCTGTAGAGGGAAGTGAGGGGCAGATGGAACTGGTCAATGTGGCAAGGTAGCCCATCTAGGAGAAGGAAAACTCTGATTCTAAACCTCCACTGCCTTCCGGGATATCTTCAGGAGAAGAAAGGGCTAAGGAGTAAAACCTATACAAATCCAGATCGGAGTCCCTTAGATGATAGGATGGTGCCAAGTTTGCCTCCTTCTGGCAGCCAAGCTGGTGCCAAACATATAGCTCTGCTTTCCTTTGGACCACATAAGTGAGGCAGACAGGGGAGTCTTGTCATCTGGGCAGCCTGAGACCTCAATACGCACTGCCCAGGCTTGCACCCCAGGGAGGTCGCTTTGTTGCTGCTAACACAGCAGATTAACTTCACTCCGGAGGCGCACTCTCAAATCACACGGATGCCAACTGCCACTTAGTGTGGAGAGGTGCAGCACAGTCATCATGGCTAGCAACTATTGATAGCTTTCTCCTCCACAATTTTTTCCACGAATTTTAAAGCCATCTAGGTTCTTGGCCATCTTTGCCTTCTGTTACAGATTTTAACTGTGCTGCCCTGAATATTGCAACATTCAACTTTATTGTATATCCGTAAGTTCTAGTGCTATGAGAAAGTGAGAAAAAAACATTTTTTATATATAACTGTTGCACCAGCTGCTCCCGACAGTGATTTTATTACTGCATTGTGGGAGGTTTTTTTTTTTTTAAAAAAAAAAAAAAAAAACTTTGTTTGGGATAATGTTGGAAATTCCTTAGCAGGAAGTGGTGTACAAATTTAATGAAGCTGAACTTAAAAGAGGCATGTGCCAAACAGATTGTGACAATGGAATTGGGGTGGTGGAAAAAAGACATCATAGATGTGTTGATTCTGAGATAAGCTTTATTCTCTCCCATTTATTAAGGGAAGTTGAAACAAGGAAATTGGCAGAGGTGAGTGGATGAGGAAACTCCTATCCACCACAGACACACAGACAGACACACAGACATACACACACACACACTCATAAATTACGTTGAAGAATGAACCACACATTGAACATTAAATGCTATTGAAGAATGAAAGGGTAAAGCAACATGCAGAAGTGTCCTTGGCTTAACATGTCGTTGTCAGGATGCTGATGCGAGCTAGCAAAGTTAGATTTTCTTGGGTTGCTTGGCAAATGTTGCGTTTTACTTGATGCTTGGCAATGGGCAGACCTGCTTCGTTTGCCCGATGCATGGTGGGACGACAATGGGGCACTTGGTCTGTGAGGATCCGCCTCCAGATCCACCGCTGCTGCAACAGACAGCTCCGCCACTGCCGCTGCTGCAGCACACAGCTCCGCCACTGCCACTGCTGCAGCATACAGCTCCTCCTCCACCACCACCACTGCTTCCACCAGGTACGACAATGGTTTTCCCACCTGATCCTCCACCTCCTCCACCATATCCTCCTCCAATAACTTTAACCCCACCTGAGCTTCCACCACCGGATGAGCTACAACAAACTGCACCACCACCACCACCACTGCCACCAGACGAGCTGCAACACACTGCACCGCCACTGCCGCCGCTAGCTCCACAGCAAACCCCTCCAGATCCTCCACCAACTACTATGGGGATCTTTTGCTGGCCACCTCCATATCCACCACCCATTCCACCTCCAACGCAACACCCAGAAGACTGGCCGCCGCCACCGCCGCCAGATGATCCACAGCATACTGCGCCGCCGCCACTGGCTCCGCAGCAAACCCCTCCAGATCCTCCGCCAACAACCATTGGCATCTTTTGCTGGCCGCCTCCATATCCACCTCCACTTGGTATTATGATGACTCCACCGGAACCGCCGCCGCCATATCCTCCTCTGCAGCCGCCTCCGCCTCCGCCTCCACCTCCGCCTCCAGAGCAGCAGCAGCAACTGCCCCTTGAACCGCCGCAGCAGCAACAGCTGCCCCCGCTTTGTCTTTGCTTGCTCATCTTTCGGCTTTTGTGTGGTGCGTTAGACCTGGAAAGTGGACAAAGCATAGTTAATGGACACTGCTGGCTGCAATGCTCATTTCTCAAACGGCCTCATTCTCACGGTGGTCAACTTGTGTCCAGGTTGCAGCACCAGAGAGTACAGGTGGCGACTGGCGGTGTGTTGGATCACATGGCTGAATGCATTCTTGTATTGTATACATAAATACACACACAAACACACCACCTTACTTCATATTTTCATCTGAGGAATGTTGGAGGGTAGGCCACTTGGGTAATGTTCATAAAGAAGAAGAAGGTGGAACAAGGAGCCTGACTCAGGTGAAAACAGGAAGAGGAGAAGGAGGCCATAAGCAGAAACTCAACGTGTGAAGAGACACCGCCCCCTACTGGGATTCAGCCAAGCAGCAGACCCCTCCATCTGCACTCGCACTCGCACTTGCACTGCGCCTCAGCCGCAGCTCTGTCGCTATCCCTCCTATGCCCCAACTAACCATAGAAGGCTGTTTATTCCCTAGTGTCCCCTTCTTTGTCAGGGCCATTTTTCAATCAGACCACTTCCCCTCCTTCATTCATGGATTCCATGCCTCCCCCTGGGATCCAAATTATTTCCCCCCACCTCTTCTCCGGTTACTTGGCGGTCGGTTCCCCCTACATGAAAGTCACTGTTGAAACAGAGGATTCTTATCACGGAGGATCCTACCATTAGGTGATCCTGGCCCTGTGCTTTGTATTGGTGCAACTCAGACATTAATAGACCACCTCCAGAATCCCTAGCTTCGACTGTCTTGTTTTCTGTACTTTCTGTCTTCAATCTGTTTCCTCAATGCTACCTGCTTGGCTGTCAGCTAGCAAGCCAAACCATATACCTGGTGAAGATATGGAGGCCAGATAATGAGATGACATCGCTCCCCTGCACCAGCTAAGCAGGTCGGGCCCTGCAAACTGGGCATGGATGTAAGGCATCTTCTGGGAACAATTCCTCAGTGAACCTATGTCTGACAGATTTATCCCTTGATAATCATAAAGGATTAAGGTGCCTCTCGGAACAGGTTTAGGGCAAGATGTACTCTCTGGCTTAGCTGCAGCTATCATTCAAGCATTGCTGTTGGGGAGGACACACCAATTCATTTGCTGTGACCTCAGCTGCTCAGGTACCATCACCCACCCCCAAATACAACAATCTTCTGCATGTTTGTGGATACAGTAGCTACACTGGATGCTGTCATTTCACCTCCAAACCTTAGCAGCAAATACATATTCCCAGAAACAAATCTAGGCTCCTTTGTGCCCTAGGTATGGAGCTGTATTGGTGCCCAACCCCCATCTCATGAAAAGAACAAAAAACCACGTTGTCATCATAAATGGCTCTCAAATGGGACATTTAACAGAACAAGCCTATAAATGACTACTCAATGGCAAATCCCACAGAGTTCAATGGGGCCTACTCCCTGGAAACTGAGTACACAGGACTGCAGCCTAAATCTGGCAAGCCAGAGACAGAACCTCTGGCAACATTTTCAACTGCCTGTTTGTTACCTTTGACAAGGTGCCAGCAGAAAGGCACTAACTTGGAGGTTGCACACTTTTCTCAGAAGAAAGTCCCACTTAAATCAACGGTCCCTATCTCCCTGGCAAACCTGCAACGGTGTGTGCTCGTCCTGGAAATTGGTCGAAGTGGGAAAGAGACCAGGGAAAGCAACTCGGCTAGGGTAAATTAAGAGGTTCTCCTGACATTTCTCAGCCAGCACATCAACTGAAAGGCTGCTCTCAGGGCAAGCAGGGGGAGTGGAGTGCGGGAAGAGCAGGCATTCTAGGATGTATGACTCTATAACACTGCACAAGCTAACCACCAGCTTTGCCAGCCAACTGGGGAAGGGACTGCACAGGGCTTCTGCGGTACCCAGTGCAAGCAGCCAGATTCGTCCGCCGAAACACCAACGGAGGCGAAATTTTGTGCACCCATAGTCTGGGCCATGGGTGGGGGCGACCTAGCCAACCTCTAGGTTTTTCCCTGCCTGGACTAGAGAACAGAAGAAGAACTCTCAACAGATTCTCCTGTTCCTCATTTAAATCTAGAAGGATGTCCCTCTCCCTCCATTGAGCGTAAGGAATTCTACACTGTATCAAGAATCCAGATCAACCCTTTGCACCATGATGCTACAAAATGAATAGCATATTTGTTAAAGCTGCCGACGGTTCCATGCATTGAAGAGAAGGAAGATTATCAAGGATCTAAGCCTTGAACTTACCTCGTTGGACAAATGTGGCAGAATGAAGGCAACGTCGCAAATGGATTCGAATGATGAGCTTGCAAACCAGAGCTCCTTTTTATACCCATTTTCTGGCCGCTCCTATGGGAAGTGAGGCACCCCAGGAATGGTGAGTGACACAGTTAGAATCTCCCTTAACAACCGGCCTCATCAATCCCAAGATGCCAGACACGTCATAGGAGATCCATATCTCTCTTTTGTATCACTGGTTATTTTATGGGATGTAAACAGCTTAATGAAGGTGCTACACCTAGTGAGTAAGTTCCTGCTTTGTAGCGGTGCCTCATATATTTGTGGGGGCTCTTGATGGGTGACATACGCAAGGACTGGTTTTCTTTAGAAGGGGGTGGCTTCCGACAGGTTTAGGTAAATCAGTCAAATTAGGCAAATGAACAAGGTCCCCCCCCCTGGAACTCAGTTCCGGCACCTCTCAGGTGGGTGCCAATGCTATTCGAAGAGAACGAGGGTGGTGTTAGTGGCGAGTTCCGGCAGCTCTTTTTCTAGAAAAAAGGCACTGGTTATTACCGCACTTATTTTTCCATACGTTAAGAGACAGAGGTAGTGTGATATTTACAGGTGAAACTCGAAAAATTAGAATACCGTGGAAAGGTTCATTTCTTTCAGTAATTCAACTTAAAAGGTGAAACTAATGTATGAGATAGACTCACAATCTCAACTTTGGGGTTTTCATCAGCTGTGCGCCATAATCATCACAATTATAACAAGCAAAGGCTTGACATATCTCGCTTTGCATGTCATGAGTCTATCTCATATATTAAAGTCCAGCAGCTAATGAAAACAATTGCTTACATAAATGGACTTTTCTATGATATTCTAATTTTTCGAGTTTCACCTGTAGAATGTCAGACTAGGACCTGGTAGACCAGGGTTCAAATCTCCACCCAACTCTGAAGCTCACTAAATGTGACCTTGGGCCAGCCACTACCTTGCAGGTTTGTTGGGGGGATGGAATGAGGAGGGTGAGGACCTTGTAGGCCATCTTGAGCTCCTTAGAGCAAAATGAGAGATATAGATGCAACCAACCAATCAATCAAATCTCTTCCCTGCCATTTCCACGCTAATCTGCATTAAGAAAGAAAAAAGAGCAAGTAGATTTGCCGTTAAAGACATTAAGGATGTACCTGATTAGATTCTGCTTAGATCAAAGAAAGAGAAAAGATCATTAACAATGTACCCCCTCACAGCGGCCAGAATTCTCATAGCAAGGAATTGGAAGAGTGAGAACAACCCTACAATATATGATTGGCAAGCTCTAATGATGGAATATATGAAGCTAGCAGCAATGACGGGAAGAATGAGAGGTCACTTTAACCAAAAGGCACAAAAAGAATGGGAAGTCTCTCTCTCTCTCTCTCTCTCTCTCTCTCTCTCTATATATATATATATATATATATATATATATATATATATATATATATATATGAATTTATTAATTTTTCCAATAAAACAAACAAACAACAACAACAAACAAAAAAACTACAAAACTACAAAAATATAAAAATTCTAGCAATCTTTATCATAATCATAACATAATATTGGGACCTCCTCACATCCTCTCTTCTGCGTTCATTTCTAATCTTCTTTAGTAACTTTGTAACATTGTAAAATCCTCTTTCTCACCTAATCTTATCATTATAAACCTTAATCAACATTTAACTCTATTATAATCCTAATAAAATCCACATAACATAATTCTAACTACTTCTTATATCCTATTTTCAACTAACTTCTAAAAATACTGTAGCCTAAAATGTCCTTCTGATTTCAATTTCAAATGTCTATCTTTTCACGTCGTTTCAAATAATCTTTGAATTTCTTCCAATCCTCTTGCACCATTTCCTCCCTCTGGTCTTGGAGTTTCGCGGTCAGTTCTGCGAGTTCCATGTATTCAATCAACTTCATCTGCCAATCTTCCACTGTTGGTAGTTCTTCAGTTTTCCAATTTTTAGCTATCCTAGCAGCTGTAGTGGCATACATAAAAAAATGTTCTGTCTTTGTTGGGAATTTCATAGTTGGTCATGCGCAGCAGAAAGGCCTCTGGTTTCTTAGTGAATGTGTTTTTCAACACCTTTTTAAGCTCATTATAAATCTTCTCCCAGAAGTCCTTTACCTTTGGGCACGTCCACCACATATGAAAGAAGGTACCTTCTACTTAAGAATGGGAAGTCTTTATAGATTATTTAAACCAGTACAACAACATCAAAATTTCTTGGTAATAGGAAGGTGAGTCTTGTGTATGAATTGAATATCAATATACTATTAGATAGAAACACAAGACTAAATTGGATGTAACAAGACCTGTGTGGGAAAAAGAAGGTTTAAGATAAAGGAACAAAGAGTACAAACAGAAGTCAAACTTATTTCTTTGTATATTAATGTTGTAAGTTGTAACTTCAATGTAGATTTCTTTTCTTCCTTTCCCCCCTCCCCTCCCCTTCTCCCTCCCTCCTTCCTCCCCTCTATTCTCTTTTCATCTTCCCTTTTCTTTTGGCCCTTTCCCATGACTTTTCTTTTCTCTAGTCTTGTTAAATTGTGTAATAAGTACCATGTTAGGTTAATGGGCTGTATGTAGAAGCGTGTGTGTTTTGTGTTGTGAAATTGTCATGTTGTGTTTTATTGAGTCATGTATATGATGTGTTGTCATTTTGTTGTTTAATAAAAATATTTTTAAAAGATTATGCTTAGATTAAACCTATTGAAAACAGAGGGCATAAATATCAGTTGGTGTACTTTGAATATGACTAACATTGGATTATCTGAGGCAAAGGATATGTACACACATTTCACAGAGCGCAAGTGCCAGCTGCTTCTACATACGTACACTGGTTGTGTGAAAGAGTGTGCACTTGTTAATTTGTACGGCTCAGCAACTGTGTACACAGATACGTTGCCTGTGTACTAATTAAATGTTGCATATGCATGTGCAGACCAACTGTTTGTGTGCGTGGATACACAGATTGTGCGGACAACCCTAATGTCCTCCAAACGACAGAGCAGGTCCAGCTACTTCTAATAGAGTATGAATCTGAAGTGGGATAATATGAAACGGACACATATAGTTTAATTGGGTATTTTTAGAACTGTGCCAGCCCCGGGTATGACTTGGAGCCTGATTGAGTGCAAAGCTGAACCAAACTTTTTTTTTTGGGGGGGGGGGTTCCTCACACAGTTTTAATTAGGGTTTGACCCCCTAATTAAACATGTGAGGGTAGTGACACAGCCTGTTTCATAGTCTCTGACTCTCCTGCTGTTTAACAGTCCTAAATCACTCCAGTTGGACATGATCTGACCCAGGGTGGTTTGTGGTTTCCTCAACCTTCTCTGGCTGAATCTCAAGTTGATCTAAACTGGCCCAATTCAGTTCAAGATCTGGGATCACAGCCACACATTAATGCTTTTGAATAACAGTCGCTCAAAATCACAGAAGGGGAGAGTGCTGTTGCATTCATGTCAATCTTCCACAAAACTAAAAGGGAACACGGCAAGAAGATAGGACATTGAGTTTTTGCTTACATTATTCACATTGCCATCAAATACATATGTATTTTGTTCATTGCGTGCCCCCCAAGCATATTTTCCAAAGATTAATGGGATATGTAGAAAATTAATTTGGGGAAATGGTCCACTTCCTTTTTATTTGAGAGAACGCAGCTGCCAATAACAGAATGAGGTTATTCATAGAATCATAGAATCATAGAGTTGGAAGAGACCACAAGGGCCATCCAGTCCAACCCCCTGCCAAGCAGGAAACACCATCAAAGCATTCCTGACAGGTAGCTGTCAAGCCTCTGCTTAAAGTCCTCCAAAGAAGGAGACTCCACCACACTCCTTGTGTGTGTGTCTGTGTGTCAATCTGGTCTAAGTCTCAGAGGTGGTGGCTCTCAAATCTTTTGCAGACTTTGTGGTACCCTAAGGCTGCTGATGCCCACCTCTTGTCTGTGGATAGTACCATTGCCACCATACTAAAGAAGACTCGAGACAAGACAATGTCCCCACTCCTGAGCCAACTACCAGCTGTGCTCTATGACCATGCAGTGAGGCTCAAGGAAAATCTCCCCCACCCCGTGTGCATGAACCTGACAGGTGCATCATAGCCCTGTTGGTCAACATTCACTCCAGTGTGCCTGCCAAGATGCTTTCCAGCAGCCTTAACAATGGCTTCCTCTTCCCTTGAAATGCCTTGGAAATTTATGTCTCAAAGTGTTGCTTTTCCTGAATGTGCATATCAATTCTCATCCCAGATCTCAGCTTGTCTCATTGCACAGTGAGTGCTTTCAATTACTTCTGTCCCTCAGTAATGCATCTAGTAAAGGCCGCAAGTGGAGGACAACCCACACTGGCACTTGAATAATGACCTATATACATGTCTTGCCCACATATAGGCACAGAGAACAAAGGCACAAAACAACAGTGCATGAATTATGGGCCACAAATTTATGAGCCTGGTGTGCAGCATTCTTGACTAGTTCAAATATATATTTCTAAACTCAGGGCAGGTATGCTTTCTCCCAGGGGGTAAGACAATCAAAAGAATCGCCAGAATTGCGGGAATAATTTTCCTCCAAGGATCATAGAAAGCTGCTTTATAAAGTCGGATCACTGGTCCATCTATCTCAGTATCGCTTTACAGATCAACAGCATCTCCCTATGGTTTCAGGTGTGGGGCATTCCCACACCTAAAGCAGGTATACCATAAAACAGTGGTGGCCAGTGTTATGTCTGCCAGATGTCTGTGGACTGCAGCTCCTACCATCTTGACTGATGACCATCCTGGCTGGGGAGTGATGGGATTTGTAGCTCCTGCCATATGGTGTTTGTTTGCGTAAGCCATGCTTTTACACTCTGATGTACTCTGGTGTTAGCCATGGTCTTCCTGGGATTCTCCTTCAGTTGACACTAAACCATCTTGAGCCAGCATGTTGGACTGCGAAGTGGGAGATCTGGGTTGTAATCCCCATTAAGTCATGAAGCTCACTGGGTGATTTTGAGCCAATCATCCTATTTTGTGGCTACTAGCAATAATGGCCAAGGTCCTCTTCCATGGTTGGAGGCAGTAGTGCTTCTGAACACCAGCTGCTGGAAACTTCAGGAGGGCAGGGTGCTTTTTTGTTCAGATTCTGCTTGGAAGTTTCCTGATGGGGCAGCTGGTTGGCCACTGTAAGAAGATGTTGGACTTGATGGGCCTTTGGTCTGATCCACTAGGCTGTTGTTGTTGTTGTTGTTGTTGTTGTTGTTGTTGTTGTTGTTGTTGTTGTTACAATTCATACTTGTCTCTCAGGTCACAAGGCACGCTACAACAATTTAAACACAACATTAATATTAAAATATAACATTGTTGTTGTTGTTCAGTCGTTCAGTCGTGTCCGACTCTTCGCGACCCCTTGGACCAGAGCACGCCAGGCACACCTATCCTTCACTGCCTCCCGCAGTTTGGCCAAACTCATGTTAGTAGCTTCGAGAACAATGTCCAACCATCTCATCCTCTGTCGTCCCCTTCTCCTTGTGCCCTCCATCTTTCCCAACATCTGGGTCTTTTCCAAGGAGTCTTCTCTTCTCATGAGGTGGCCAAAGTAGTGGAGCCTCAACTTCAGGATCTGTCCTTCCAGTGAACACTCAGGGCTGATTTCTTTAAGAATGGATAGGTTTGATCTTCTTGCAGTCCATAGGACTCTCAAGAGTCTCCTCCAGCACCATAATTCAAAAGCAACAATTCTTCGGCGATCAGCCTTCTTTATGGTCCAGCTCTCACTTCCATACATCGCTACTGGGAAAAACATAGCTTTAACTATTCGGACCTTTGTCGGCAAGGTGATGTCTTTGCTTTTTAATATGCATGTCTAGGTTTGTCATTGCTTTTCTCCCAAGAAGCAGGCGTCTTCTAATTTCGTGACTGCTGTCACCATCTGCAGTGATCATGGAGCCCAAGAAAGTAAAATCTCTCACTTCCTCCATTTCTTCCCCTTCTATTTGCCAGGAGGTGATGGGACCAGTGGCCATGATCTTAGTTTTTTTGATGTTGAGCTTCAGACCATATTTTCCGAAATATAACATTACATAATATTTAAAAAAAAACAGTTCAAAACAATTTAAAATTGGAAAAAATAAGGTGGGTCTTGAAAATATACAAATGTTCAGCCTACAACATAATATTATTGAATGAAGACAGCGAAAGGGTGGGGAGATCTGACTTGGTGGACAAGTGGGATAATAATAGTGAACTCCCTTGTTTAGTGTATGTTTGTGTGTGTTAATGACTTTCCCTTCCAGCTTATCATCATCAGATTATCAACACAGCTCAAAGTAGCAGATAGACTGGAAGCAACTTATCTCCTCAAGAATCTTGGAACTGGCCTACCTCAGGAATGGCAGTAAGGAGAGGCAATTGAAGTTGAGCACACTTAACTTTCTGATGGAGGTTGTGGGATACAAACGGGAGCAAAAGATCTCACAAACACCTGAAGCATAACAACAGAGGAGAGCACTCAAGCACACAAAGCAGATTCCTACATCCTAGACCCTCTAGATATTGCTGACACACTTCACTTGTGACTTTTACCAACCTCAAGGAGAATGATATTCTGGTTACAACTTAGCTTTTAACCCAACACTCAGGGGACTCAGCTAGATTGGTAAATAAAAAGTGTTTTATATGCATTGTATATGCAGTATAACACTGTGACACCAGATGGTGCTGTGGAGTCCCATCTTTACCTACTGGATTTCCCTGTATGAGTTTGCAATGTGTTTAATTGAATCCCTTCTTTGACGTGTCTAGATCCAGTCCTTTCTCTACCCCTCACTTATTTCCTTGACTCCCATTCACCCAGCCCCATCGTCCCTAGTCCCCTTCCCAACATCCCAACCCTTATCTCCAACGTCTGCATTCCTTTAAGCCCTCCCCTCCTTCCCTCCCTCCCTTCCCTACCCCCCACCCCTCTTGCAAAAGAAGGACTTCTGTTTTTCTATCCTTCAAGCCATACTCTGCTACGCTGTACTGTATCGCACTATATTCAATCACACCAATTGCTTAGTTCTGAAATAAGGGCACCTCCCAGTGTGGTGTAGTGGTTAAGAGTGGTAGACTCGCAATCTGGGGAACCAGGTTCGCTTCCCCACTCCTCCACATGCAGCTGCTGGGTGACCTTGGGCTAGTCACACTTCTCTGAAGTCTCTCAGCCCCACTCACCTCACAGAGTGTTTGTTGTGGGGGAGGAATGGAAAGGAGAATGTTAGCCGCTTTGAGACTCCTTGGGGTAGTGATAAAGCGGGATATCAAATCCAAACTCTTCTTCTTCTTCTCCCACAGAGGGAATGTGCTTTCTCCAGTCAAAACCAAACAAAGTGTAAAGTGAAGTGGGCAACAGCTGAGCCCATGGTGAAGACCAACATCCTGGGTCAGGACAACGCCAGCACTCCACGCATCACTGCTGGAGACCACACGCTTATGGTGGTAGACAGGGGTGTCGCTGGGGGGTGGGGGCGGGCCGCCCCGTGTTCCAGGGGAGGGGGGGATGACACTTGGGCCGCCCCGCCCCACCAGAGGCCCCCGAGCAAGTTACAGAGTGAGGCCGCTCCGCCCCACGGCTCGTGCAGGGCCCGCCTGCCGGCACCGCTATGGGGCTGCCCCCCCTGCTGCACGAGCAGCTGCGGAAGCGGCAGCACTGGCCCAGATGCAAGTGCGCATGCGAGCCCTCTGAGTGAAAAGGCAGCTGCGGTGGAAGGCCAGCGACGGAGTGTCACGCGTGCGCACTCTGTCTGGGCCAGCGCTGCCCCTTCCGTAGCGACGTTGCGAGCCCTCTGAGTGAAAAGGCGGCTTGGGGGGCTGCCACGCGAGATCGGCAGCTGCCCCCAAGCTGCCTTTTCACTCAGAGGGCTCGCAACATCACCGCGGCAGCAGCGGGAGCCCAGCGACAGAGTGCGCACACGCAACATTTTGCGCATGCACACTCAGTCCTGACGTTGTGTCGTGACGTCACAACGCAACGTCACGACGCCCCGCCCCCAGGGGGGTGCCTCCTCCGCGCTGTCGCCCCGGGCAGCGCGGAGCCTCCCTCTGCCCCTGGTGGTAGATGATTTTGTCTGGTTGATCTAAATTTAAATTTAAACATAAATTATTCACCTCGAACCCGGCTTCCACATTCATCATATTACCAACACTGTATTGTTTCCATGTTATATTTCATCGTTACAATGCCTTATTGGTAACGTAAGAGGGGAAATGACTATTACTCACACTTAATCTAAGCACAAGGGATTCTAATTAGGCATTTCAGCTATGCAATGTTGAATGCTTTCTGTTAGCCCTGTCCTATCCTGTTCCTGCCCTGTTTTCCAACTTAAAATCCATTGCTGTATATTGTTTTAAATGTTTGTTTTGCTTTTGGGATTGTAGTTCCATTTGTGTTTCACACAAATAAATTTCATAAGCATAAGCCCTGTTTTTCTTTTTTTCTTTTTAAATTTAAGCAACTCCATGAACGAAGAACTTGTACATTGACTACTAATAATTGGCAATACGTTGTAGATATCATTGCGAATTTATTGTGCTATTTTTGTGATGTACAAATGACGTAGAAGACTATTTTTCATTTCTTATTCCTATGATCCCTGTTTAATAAAAGGTCCTTGTTTAAAAGGTTTATATACATTCAGGCTATATTACAACATAATGTTGTTGAATGAGGACAGTGAAAGGGTGGAGAGATCTGACGTGAAGGACAAGTGGGATAATAATAGTGAACTCCCTCTTCCTACTGATATTACGCTCATCTGGTGCTGATATTTCAATTGGACTATTGATAGATGTCATGTACACTCAAGCATTCCACAAATGTTTTTTTGGTTCCTCCATCAAAAAAATGTGTTTGCCGTGACACTGCCGCTATGTTTGAATGACATTCATATCTTGCAGTGATATTTTCATATCAAAAATGCACACATGCCTTCACACCCTTGACTTATTGGCCTCCCCAAAAATGATACTGATGTTTATTGGAATATCAAACCTTCCAAGTTGCTGACTATCATTTTCCTTGGCCTGAAAGAAGAAGAAGAAGAAGAAGAAGAAGAAGAGTTTGGATTTGATATCCCGCTTTTCACTACCCGAAGGAGTCTCAAAGCAGCTAACATTCTCCTTTCCCTTCCTCCCCCACAACAAACACTCTGTGAGGTGAGTGGGGCTGAGAGACATCAGAGAAGTGTGACTGGCCCAAGGTCACCCAGCAGCTGCATGTGGAGGAGCGGAGACACGAACCCGGTTCCCCAGATTACGAGTCTACCACTCTTAACCACTACACCACACTGGCTCTGCGAGATGAGCAGCGCTATCCCATAGTCATAGTGCTCACTGGAAGGACTGATCCTGAGGTTGAGGCTCCAGTACTTTGGCCACCTCATGAGAAGAGAAGACTCCCATAAAAGACCCTGATGTTGGGAAAGATGGAGGGCACAAGGAGAAGGGGACGACAGAGGATGAGATGGTTGGACAGTGTTCTCGAAGCTACTAACATGAGTTTGGCCAAACTGCGGGAGGCAGTGAAGGATAGGCATGCCTGGCGTGCTCTGGTCCATGGGGTCACGAAGACTTGGACATTACTGAATGACTGAACAACAACAAAATCCCATAGTCACATTTGACTGGACTTAACTGTCCAGGGGTCCTTTACCTTTTTACCTTCACTTGTAATTAACAGATTGATTAATGTATATAAAAATAATGAAAAAAATGGCTCCCCCCCAAAAAATGTTTTTATTAAAGATTTGCTTGGGTTACAGAAGTACAAATATAGTCTGTTTTCAGATCATAAAGTTCCTTCTACAGATTCGATGTGAGACATTGATGTTGTATATAAGAGCGGGGAGGTGGAGATATGGGGTAGTAAACTTTCATTCTTTTACATAGTGTATGTGCAAAGTTTTGTGTCAGCATCATGTGGGTAGGTTCTCTTTCTATTCATTTACTAGTTTTCATTGGTGGTGAGAGAGATAAGGGGGAAGGCCATGGTTGGTTGCCTATCATTGACTGCAGTGAGTTGTGATTGTGTATGCAAGAGGGAGGGGGGTTGTTGGGTCAACTTAGCCGTATCGATTTGTATGCTGTTGGTGGGTTCTTGTTCTTGTCTTGTTGGGCTGTGTGTGTAATAAAGGGGAGCCACGCCAGGAGGCAGGAGGCATGAGGAACACTTGCAAGGACAACACTGAGACTAAGGAGAAGGGAGCTGGCAATTGGGGCCATTCCAGACTGGATCTCCACTGGATCTCCCTATTCATCTATTCCATTTGTGGGATACAAAGTGAAAAATGGTCATTTTGGAAGGGAAAACCATTACTCTTGGTAATGTCTTCTTCTTTGGCAATCTCTCGTAGCCAAGTAAGATTGTCTTCCATAAACTTGGTGCTATAGTATTGTGGGGCTCCTTAGGCTTCAGTTTAATCCTCCACGCTGTCTAACATCTTCATGAAGCTGCTGAGTGGGGTCATTTACTCCCCATGTGAAATAACTCAGACCCTGCAATCATCATCTGAGGCCTTTCTTCATGTGCCTCCTCCACGAGAGGTCCGGAGAGCAGCAAACTTGAGAACAGGCCTTTACTGCGTTGGCTCCCTGCTTGTGGAATGCTATCCTGGGAGTCTCATATGCCACTCTTGTTGCATTTCTTTAGGCGCCAGTCGAAAACATCACTCCTGACTCATTACACAATCGATGATCTTTTAAACTTCGCGTTGGGGGGGTATTGTTTTTGCTCATTATTGCGGTATGTACTTATATATTTTTTATATTGTAAAGTGCCCTGTGATATTCAGATGGAGGGTGGCATAGAAATTTAATTGTTATTTTTATTAATAATAGCAACTCTCCACACTTGGGATTCCTCGCAACTAGTATTCAGAGGCATATTGTCCCCAGCTGTGCAGGCGGAGCATAGCGATTGTGACCAGCAGTCACGAGAAGTTAATAGAGAAGGAATGTAGCTTAGTTAGTGGCCATGCCTATTGGAAGCCCAATGATAGATTCTAAGATGGTGTGTCCATAGTCTTGCTGACAGATCTATCCTCATTACCAAGTAACAATTCTCTGTTTATGGACATGCGGAGCTTTGTTTGATGTTTGTGACTAACTGATCTTGTGTCTCCTCTTGCCTGAGCAACCAGCATGCTCCTCCAAACCTGGAAAGAAGAAGTTTCTCAGTCTTTTTCCGGCTGTCTAGCATCACAGCTGCTGGAGTGTCATTGGCCAATTGCTTCTGGCTTCTGGGATGCTCCAACTTCAACATCAACAGGTGAGGTTCAACATACCCCACTTAAGCCTGTGGTTTCCTGGCACCTCACCACAGAGTAAGTACCTGAGTGGAACATCCAAATCCAAGAACAGTTTGATCTGCAGCTGGATGAGTCATGCATTCCAAACATGGCAAGCCAGCACCATTGTCTGGTTGCTGAGACATTCCATTCCCACTCCTGACAAGCCTCCAGCTGCCAAATGATGTGCGTTTTTCATTCGCCGCTTGATTGGTGGGAGTTGTTCCTCCTTTTGGTCGCTAGAGGGAAAAGGAGACAATGAAGCAAAGAATCATAGAATTGTAGAATTGGAAGGGACCCCATGGGGCATTTATTCAATTTGTATTGAATTGGATACCCGAAGATTGCAGGGCAGTTCACAATGTAAAATGACACAAGAAGAGCTCTGCTGGATGTGGCCAAAGGTCCATCTAGTCCCCTATCCTGTTCTCACAGTGGTAAGCTACAAACCTATTGGAAGCCCAGAAGCAGGACCCAAGAGCAATTCTGGATGAGGTAACTGTTAGGTAGATTTATAGCTGGTTGACTGTCAAGAAGAGCATTTATGTGGGGAAGATCCAAAACCACAAAGATCAAGTATTGGAGTAAAATTTCAATTTATTTAAAAGACCACTGTAAACAGGACGTAATGATACTTGTAGTGTGGAATTAACTACGGTAACTATGGGCATAAGGGACTCAGGTGGCGCTGTGGGTTAAACCGCAGAGCCTAGGGCTTGCTGATTGGAAGGTCGGCAATTCGAATCCAATACTTTGGCCACCTCATGAGAAGAGGTGGAAAAGACCCTGATGTTGGGAAAGATGGAGGGCACAAGAAGAAGGGGACGACAGGGGATGAGATGGTTGGGCAGTGTTCTCAAAGCTACCAACATGAGTCTGACCAAACTGCGGGAGGCAGTGGAAGACAAGAGTGCCTGGCGTTGCTCTGGTCCATGGGGTCACGAAGAGTCAGAGACAACTGAACGACTGAACAACAACAGACTTTAAATCATGGTAATTGTGGTTGTGCTATCCCTAGGGAGGCTTGCCTGGTGCCCTCACTAAACATCTTTAGGCACTAGGCAAAAACATTTCTCTTCTCCCAGGCCTTTGGCTAATTAAACGATCTATGGTCTTTTAAACTGTCTGTGGTGGGTTATTGTTTTAGTTTGCTATTACAGTGTGTTTTTATTTTGTAAAATGCCCTGTGGGTGAATGAGACGCTTCCCTACCAACCTCAGTCTCTGTAGTCTCCCACATGTCTGCATACAAGTCCAGGGGGATGCCCTGCTTGTCAGCTTCCTCACCCTTTGCCATCAGTGCCATCTTTGTAGGACACAACAAGGAAGGCCCTAGCCTCTGTGGTTTAACCTATAGCGCCACCCATATACAGCTTAGGAACCACCTAAGCACACCACCTTTCCCCAAATGCAGCTACCCAGACACTGAGATCATTAACTGACGTCCTCCTTTTCCTGCCACCTCTGAGAGAAGTCCATAAGCAGGTATGAGGAAATGGATCTTCTCTGTGGTAGTCCTCCATTTATGGATTTCTCCCACTATAGATTCCCACATGGCAGCTGCTTGGCTTCCTTTTGGTACAAAGTAAAGATTTGTTGTTGTTGTTGTTGTTGTTGTTGTTGTTGTTGTTGTTTTAGAGGATTGGCAGCTGAAATTGATGGAATATGCAGAATTGGAAAGTTTAACTAGGAGAATTAGATACAGGTGGGTAGCCGTGCTGGTCTGCCATAGTTGAAACAAAATAGAAAATTCTTTCCAGTAGCACCTTAGAGACCAACTGGGTTTGTTCTTGGTATGAGCTTTCGTGTGCATGCACACTTCTTCAGATACACTGAAACAGAAGTCACCAGATCCTTAAATATAGTGAGGGAGTGGGGAGGGGTATTAGTAGAATTAGAGATAACTAGTCGAATTAGAGATAAGGATGAGGCAGACTTTAAGGAGTTGTGGGAAATGTTCATAGAATTTTTTTTTTTTATGAAAAAACCCTACGGTAAACTTGTTAAAACACAAGTATGCTTTGAATAAGAACAGCAGGAGATCTTATCTGAGAAAATTGTGTTGAAGCTAAGGTGTAGAATAACTATAATATGCAGCAACATTTGAAAATTTGGGGGAACCATGGAGGTGTGTTGAATTATGACAATGACAATGAGGTGGGGGAAGAAAACACGGCAGATGTGTTGATTCTGAAATAAGTTTTATTCTCTCCCATGCGTTATGGGAAATTGAAGCAAGGAAATCAGCAGGGGTGGGTGGATGAGGAAACTCCCATCAACCACAAACACACACACATTCATAAGTTACACTGAAGAATGAATCACATACTGAACATGCAAACATAAAATGCCATTGAAGAATGAAAGGGCAAAGAAAGCAACATGAAGAAGTTAACATGTTGTTGTCAGGATGCTGATGCGAGCTAGCAAAGTTAGATTTTCTTGGGTTGCTTGGCAAATGTTGCATTTCACTTGATGCTTGGAAATGGGCAGACCTGCTTTGTTTGCCCGATGCATGGTGGGACGACAATGGGGCACTTGGTCTGTGAGGATCCGCCTCCAGACCCACCGCTGCTGCAACAGACAGCTCCACCACTGCCGCTGCTGCAGCACACAGCTCCGCCACTGCCGCTGCTGCAGCACACAGCTCCTCCTCCACCACCACCGCCGACAATGGTTTTCCCACCTGATCCTCCACCTCCTCCACCAGATCCTCCTCCAATAACCTTAACCCCACCTGAGCTTCCACCACCAGATGAGCTACAACAAACTGCACCACCACCGCCACTTCCGCCAGAGGAGCTGCAACACACTCCACCACCAGATCCCCCACCACTTCCTCCGCCTATGATGATGGTTTTCCCACCTGATCCTCCACCTCCTCCACCGGATCCTCCACCGGATCCTCCTCCAATCACCTTGACCCCACCTGAGCTTCCGCCACCGGATGAGCTACAACAAACGGCACCGCCACTGCCACTACCGCCAGAGGAGCTGCAACACACTGCACCGCCTCTGCCGCCGCTAGCTCCACAGCAAACCCCTCCAGATCCTCCACCAACTACTATGGGGATCTTTTGCTGGCCACCTCCATATCCACCACCCATTCCACCTCCAACGCAAGACCCAGAAGACTGGCCGCCACCGCCACCGCCGGATGATCCACAGCATACTGCGCCGCCGCCACTGGCTCCACAGCAAACCCCTCCAGATCCTCCTCCAATAACTACTGGGATCTTTTGCTGGCCGCCTCCATATCCACCTCCGCTTGGTATAATGATGACTCCACCGGAACCGCCGCCACCATATCCTCCTCTGCAGCCGCCTCCGCCTCCGCCTCCGCCTCCAGAGCAGCAGCAGCAACCGCCCCTTGAACTGCCACAGCAGCAACAGCTGCCCCCACTTTGTCTTTGCTGGCTCATCTTTCGGCTTTTGTGTGGCGCGTTAGATCTGGAAAGTGGACAAAGCATAGTTAATGCACACTGCTGGCTGCAATGCTCATTTCTCAAACGGCCTCATTCTCATGGTGGTCAACTTGTGTCCAGGATGCAGCGTTTGAGAGTATAGATGGTGGTTGGGGGAGCTGGATCACATGACTGACTGTGTGTGTTTGTGTGTAAAGAGAGACAGTTCAGGACCAGATTCCTTTCTCCATAAATGCCCATTCCTTTATACACTTTGATCTCTGAAACTGGCACTCTTATGGACGCCACAAGGTACTCATTGCATATTTCTAAGAAACTGATATTTTAGTGTTGCACCACGCACATTTTGGAAATCCCTGCCAATTGATATCAGGTAGGCATCGTCGCAGTAGCATTTTCTGCCCCTGCTAAAATATCTTTGTTTAATCCAGCCTACTGAGAAACAATGATGGTTTAATGCGGCTTTTTAGCTTATGGGTTATTTTAATTATCCTTTGAATGTTTTTATTTTTTAAAAAACTGAAAGAATTTACTGTTTGATTTTTTTAAAAAAAATAACCCTCTTTTGCAAACAATTGAATAGCATACAAATTTTGAGAGCTATAGGTAGGTAGGTAGATGGATGGATATGATTCTAGCTGTCGTGTAAATGTATCTAGCCAGTGCAAAAGATTTCCCCACATGTAGAACATAAGCATGTCTTGGCAGAAGGTTGTAATCTAGTCTACTCACTGACGTGCCATGTTTCTTGGATTGTATTTTATCTATTTTGTTCATGCTTTGCAGTGATGGAACTCAGACACTGATTGACCACCTCCAGAATCACTAGCTTCAGCTGTTTCCTGTACTATCTTCCTTCAATCTGCTTCCTCAGTGCTTACCTGCATGACTGCAAGCTAACAAGGCAAACCGTTTATCTGGTGTAGACATGGAGGTCAGATAATGGGATAACACTGCTCCTCTACACGAGTTAAGCAGGTCTGGCCCTGCAAACTGTGCATGGATGTATAAGGCCTCTGTCGGAAACAATTCCTCGCTGGATTTTTGTCTGACAGTTTAATCCTTTAATTTAAAAGGATTAAAATGCCTTGAAGAAAACTTTGGCTTAGCTGCAGCTATCATTCAAGCATTACTGTTGGGGAGGACACAATTCATCTGCAGTGACCTCTGCTGCTCAAGTTGTTGTTGTTGTTCAGTCGTTCAGTCGTGTCCGACTCTTCGTGACCCCATGGGCCAGAGCATGCTACGCACGCCTATCCTTCACTGCCTCTCGCAGTTTGGCCAAACTCATGCCAGTCGCTTCGAGAACACTGTCCAACCATCTCGTCCTCTGTTGTCCCCTTCTCCTTGTGCCCTCCATCTTTCCCAACATCAGGGTCTTTCCCAGGCAGTCTTCTCTTCTCATAAGGTGGCCAAAGTACTGGAGCCTCAAGTACCATCACCCAACTCCAAATACAAGCTTCTGCATGTTTGTGTATACAGTAGCTACATAGCTGTCAACCTTCCCTGCTGTTTCCCAATGCTATAATAAGGGAATTTCCCGCAAAAAGGAGAAAGGTTGACAGCTCTGAGTAGCTACACTGTGCACCAATATTTCACCCCAAACCTTAGCAGCAAATACCCAGAGAACAAAGGAAGAACTCCCAACAGATTCTCCACTCCTCTCCCTCCATTGATTGGAAGGAATTGCACACTATATCAAAAACCCAAATCAACCCTTTGCGCCATTAGTCTCCTACCCAAATAGCATTATTGTTACATCAGTGCATAACTGAAGATGTTTCCATCCATTCAAAGGAAGGAGGACTATCTGAGCATTGAGCTTACCTTGTTTAGCAGATGTGCTGGAACGATGGAGAAGTCTCAATGGATTCGAATGATGAGCTTGGGAACCAGAGATCCTCTTTATACCCATCTTCTGGCCACTCCCATGGGAAGTGAGGCACCCCAGGAATGGTGAGCGACACAGTTACAACTTCCCTTAACTGTCAGCCTCATCAAACCCAATATGCCTGACAAATCATGAGATCCATATCTCACTTTTGTATCACTAGTTATGTTACAGAGAGTAAACAGCTTAATGAAGGTGCTCCACCTAATGAGTAAGTTCCTGTGATGCTGCCTTGTAGCGGTGCCTCACATATTTGTGGGGGCTCTTGATAGGTGACGTATTCAAGGGTGGGCTTAAGCTAGAGATAAGCAAATCAGAATATAAGGTAATGGTAAAGGGACCCCTGACCATTAGGTCCAGTCGTGTCCGACTCTGGGGTTGCGGCGCTAATCTCATGTTACTGGCCGAAGGAGCCGGCGTACAGCTTCCGGGTCATGTGGCCAGCATGACAAAGCTGCTTCTGGTGAACCAGAGCAGCGCATGGAAACGCCGTTTACCTTCCCACCAGAGCAGTACCTATTTATCTACCTGCACTTTGACGTGCTTTCGAACTGCTAGGTAGGCAGGAGCTGGGACCGAGAAACGGGAGCTCACTCCATCACAGGGATTCGAACCGCCAACCTTCTGATCAGCAAGCCATAGGCTCAGTGGTTTAACCCACAGCGCCACCCGTGTCCCAATCAGAATCTATCCTGTCCCAATTGCTACTGCACTTGTTTATCCATTGGTTGAGAGACTGTTCTGGCACTGTCTTTAGAGTGTCGCACTAGGGTGTGGGAAACCAGGGTTCAAATCCACTTTTGACGATGAAGCTCACTGAGTGTGACCTTGGGCCAGTCACTGCCTCTCAGCCTAACCTACCTCAAAGGGTTGTTGTAGGGATGAAATGAGGAAGGGGAGAACCATGTAGGCCACTTTGAGTTCCTGTTGAAAAAGGAACAATATAAATGCACTGTATCAATTAATTAAGTCTGTTCCCTGTCGTTTCTATGTTAATTGGATTTTTTTTTTTAAGTGTGTGGATTTGTTGATAAACACGCAGGGTTGTACTTGTCTAAGTTCCACTTGGAGCAAACCTATTGGAAACAAGCAGCCTAAATGAGTTGTGAAGGGATCTACTCTGAATAGGAATAACGTTGGGTTCTTTGTAGCAATGGATGTGTACACACATGATGTTGAGCAGAAGTGGAGGCTCTTTATACACCCGTACATCAGTTGGTGTGAAAGAGTGTACACTTGCTATATACCCTATCAGAGCAAAACAGCAGCCAGTAGGCTGGGTCTTTATTGAAGAACTGTCGCAACAGGACCTCCATCCGCCACCAGGTGAAGCAAGATGGAAGCCCAGAACAAAGGATGGCTCCCACTTTTAACAGTTTTACAAAGATACCCACAACACCCCTAAAATTACATCATGTATACACTACAAATTTAGAGGGTCTGATGACAGAAACCTGAACATCAGGTTTGCCCCCATCCTTCCCTTGACCTCCAACATACACCCATTAAGTAAGACAAAAGAAAAAACAAGTTCCTGGTTTCTTCGTCCTGACCACAGACCTAATCCATTCCTGGATGGTTCACCATTGTCCATGGGATGCTGAAAATTGTAGAGAAACAAGAACTCAGGCCACAACAATGATTTAAACGATTCAGGTTTTTCAAGTCTCTTACGGATAGATTTATTTCTTAAAGTTTATATGCCAGGTGAAATTAATGTGCCAGGACAAGGCCCTGTTTTGGAGATTCTTCTTCAGCTAATAGAGTCTTAAAGTTTCAAGGTTGACGTGTACTGGTTGCTTAGAGTTGCTCCATACTGGAGTGATTTTATATGACTTTGTAAAGTTTTCCATATAGTTAAAGCTATAGTAGTTTTCCAAGTAGTTATGTATGGAAGTGAGAGCTGGACCATAAAGAAGGCCGAACGCCGAAGAATTGATGCTTTTGAATTATGGTGCTGGAGGAGACTCTTGAGAGTCCCATGGACTGCAAGAAGATCAAACCTATCCATTCTGAAGGAAATCAGTCCTGAGTGCTCACTGGAAGGACTGATCCTGAAGCTGAGGCTCCAATACTTTGGCCACCTCATGAGAAGAGAAGACCCTGGAAAAGACCCTGGTGTTGGGAAAGACTGAGGGCACAAGGAGAAGGGGACGACAGAGGATGAGATGGTTGGGCAGTGTTCTCAAAGCTACCAACATGAGTCTGACCAAACTGCGGGAGGCAGTGGAAGACAAGAGTGCCTGGCGTGCTCTGGTCCATGGGGTCACGAAGAGTCGGACACGACTGAACGACTGAACAACAACAACAACAAAGCTAAAGTAGTTTTCCCAGTAGTTATGCATGAAAGTGAGAGCTGGACCATAAAGAAGGCCGATCGCTGAAGAATTGATGCTTTTGAATTATGGTGCTGGAGGAGACTGTTGAGAGTCCCATGGACTGCAAGAAGATCAAACCTATCCATTCTGAAGGAAATCAGCCCTGAGCGCTCACTGGAAGGACAGATCCTGAAGCTGAGGCTCCAATACTTTGGCCACCTCATGAGAAGAGAAGACTCCCTGGAAAAGACCCTGATGTTGGGAAAAATGGAGGGCACAAAGAGAAGGGGACGACAGAGGACAAGATGGCTGGACAGTGTTCTCGAAGCTACCAACATGAGTTTGACCAAACTGCGGGAAGCAGTGGAAGACAGGAGTGCCTGGCGTGCTCTGGTCCATGGGGTCATCAAGAGTCAGACATGACTAAACAACAAAAGTTTTCCCAGTGAGCCAGCACATATATACGTCCATCAGTGAATTGTCACATCTAGTAATGTGCAGCACAGGCGCCTTAAATAGACAGGAAAAACTGTGATGAAGTGCTCTGTGGGGACACCTGCAGAAGTGATTGCACCGATCTTGGTAGTCTGGTTGTTTGTGCACAATATCTGCTGGAGGGGCAACCCCCCCCCCCCAACCTTTACATAAATTCCTGCAACAAAACGATGTACCAGTAGGTGTTTGAACAATGCTTGCTGTTGGGAATGACCAAGGGTGGAATGGACATGTGAAATGTCAATTGTTTATGTGACCTGATGGGTTTGAGAGACATGGCAAGGCAGGTTGAAAATAAGAGAGAAGGGTTGCTGTAGAGGCAATGGAACAGAGTCTACTTTGAAGGTAAACTGATAAACGAAAATGTTGCTTTTCATGAGTGTGCATGAGCAATGTAAGCAATGATGTGAAAAAAAATATAACCAATCAGCTTAAAGTTATTTGTTTGAGAAGATGTTAATGGGTCCTTTGTACTATGCTCTGGGCATCTTTGGCCCCCCACCTTACCTGGTGGGCGAGGGATTCTACAAAAGCACTGAAATAAAGACCACCCTCTTGAGTGCCTTGAGTGCCTTCAATTTGGGCTCTGTCTATTTGTATAGTCCCAACCGGAAAACAGACATTGGTGGGTAGGGAGATTTCTCACTACAAATATATTCCCTCCTTCAAAATTCTGAGAGCAGGAGTCTCCAAAGCCACTTTAATAAAGACAAAAATGTATGGGTGATCGAAACACCCCCAAAAAATGTATACAGGTCTTCACACCCTTGTCTTTCTGGCCTTTAAAAAATGGTATTAATGTGGAATATCAAAATCCACACAATTTTCTAATTAAATTTTCTAATTTACATTTCGAAATATTCATCAGTGACTTCCCTTCTTCTCTTTCCAAACATCCCTGCATTTTACATAAACTAAACCATTCAGTAAACCATTATTACAGCCACCAAAATTTATTTATACTGTCGAATTTATCTTAATGCTGCCAGCATTTTCAAATGAACACAATTTCCACCCATATTTTCAGTAAACATTTTCCAGTCTTCTTTAAATGTATTTTCTTCTTCTTCTCTCATTCTGTATGTTAAACCTGCAAATTGTGTATATTCCACAGTTAAAGTTGCCATTCTTCTTTGGTTGGAACCTCACTCCTTTTCCATTTGGGGGGTAACAAAACACGGGTCTCAGTAGTAGCATACATAAATAATATTTTTTGACACCTGTGAATTTCCCTCTGAATTATCCCCAACAAAAAGGACTCTGTTTTGGGGGGAAAGATACTTTTAAACATTTTTTTTCCAATTCATTATATATCATTTCCCAATACTCTTTTACTCTTTTACAAGTTCACAACATACGAAAGACTTTTGATGACTATTCTTCAGAACATTTATCCTCCTTCTCCTCCTCTTCCTGTTCTCTCATTGGATTCCTTACCTGCCCAAATTAAATGACATCATATATTTTTCTTCTCTTTTTTTAAATGCCACTTGATACAGCCCAAAAGCTACATTTCCTCTTGTAGAACTTCTCAGGGACTACATGCCAATGGTGGGCAGGGCCAGACGCAAGATTAGATGTGAATTTTACAGACCCAGCATACCTGAAGGAGCATCTCCACCCCCATCGTCCATCCCGGACCCTGAGGTCCAGCACCGAGGGCCTTCTGGTGGTTCCTTCCCTGTGAGTAGTGAGGTTACAGGGAACCAGGCAGAGGGCCTTCTCGGTGGTGTTCCCACCCTGTGGAATGCCCTCCCTTCAGATGTCAAAGAAATAAACAACTATCTGACTTTTAGAAGACATCTGAAGGCAGCCCTGTTTAGGGAAGTTTTTAATGTCTGGTGTTTTGTTGTAATTTTAATATTTTGTTGGAAGCCTCCCAGAGTGGCTGGGGAAACCCAGCCAGATGGGTGGTGTATAAATAACAAATAACAAACTAACAGACTAGACTAAACGACTAGACAACAACAGACTCTAAATCATGGTAATCGTGGTTTTGCTATCCCTAGGGAGGCTTGCCTGGTGCCCTCACTAAACATCTTTAGGCACTAGGCAAAAACATTTCTCTTCTCCCAGGCCTTTGGCTAATTAAACGATCTATGGTCTTTTAAACTGTGTTTGGTGGGTTATTGTTTTAGTTTGTTATTACAGTGTGTTTTTTATATTGTAAAATGCCCTGTGGGTGAATGAGATGTTGCCCTACCAACCTCAGTCTCTGTAGTCTCCCACATGTCTGCCTACAATTCAAGGGGGTTGCCCTGCTTGTCAGCTTCCTCACCCTTTGCCATCAGTGCCATCTTTGTAGGACACAACAAGAAGAGAATGAGGACCAAACTATCATGCAGTGGTGTCAAGTATCCCGTATTGGCCGGGATTCCCCCGTTTTTAAATGCGTTTCCCGCTGCTGTCCCGGATGACTCAAAAACCCGTATATTCTCGGGTTGTGTGAGAAAGTGAATGGGGTGCTTTGGGGCAGCGCCCCAAGAAACGTGCCCCCCGCTCAACAGCTTGTTTTGCTCCCCTCCGGCCGTGCGCCTTGCAGGCCTGCTGAGCAACGCGCTGTGCGCCCCCCGCCCCCCATGGGGCAGGGCGCGGCATGCCGGCCAGGACTTTGGGTGTTCCTGCCCGGCAGAGCCAGCCCCTTCTCAGCCCACAAACTTCTTGCCGGGGGAACAAAAGGCTGCACGGCGAGGCTCGCTCGGATGGAGGGATGCAGAGCGCACGACGGCTGGCTGGCTGGCAAGTCGCTGCTCTGCGGACACCGGGGGTGGGTGGGGAGGAGGGCGATCTTTTTTAGTCCAGAGTCATCGGAAGGCCAGAGGGGAGGGGGGAGGGGTGGCGCGGAGGATCAACAGGGCAGCTTGAGAGAGTCAATCCAATTCATCGCGGCGAGCTGGGCGCACTCCCGGCAGTGGTACCTCCCTCCATCCCATTGCCACAAGGCAGGGGGGGGGAAGGGTAAGCGAGCCAACTCTCGTCCGTGCGAAGCGAGCGGTCCCTCGTTGTGCTCCGCAGCTGTGTTTCCTTCGGCGCGGGGAGCGCGCGCCCTCGTTTGCTTGCTCGCTCTCACTTCCGCGCCCGCCGCAGCAGCTTCGGTTAGCCCTCCACTGGCAAAGCGAAGTTAACTGAAAACCAAGAAATTCAAAACTTGACAGCTATTCTACCATGTTCTTCCATATGTGGTAAACTTGTAAAAGGGTAAAAGAGTATTGGGAAATGATCCATAATGAATTGGGGATGGGGTGTTTAAAACCCAGAGTCCTTTCAGTCGGGGATAATTCAGACTGAAATTCCCAGGTGTCAAAAAAGGTTGTTTATATGCCATTACTGCGGCTCGTGTTTTGCTAGCCCCAAAATGGAAAATGAACGGGGTCCCAACCAAAGAAGAATGGCAACTTGTTGACAGAATATGCACAGGTTGCAGACTTAACATGTAGAATAAGAGAACAAGAAGAACTTACGTTTAGAGGAGAATGGAAAATGAAAGATACTCGGAGTCGAGTGTGAATTTCATGCTCTTTATTCAGCTCATAGTAGTGAGGAATCTAGTTCCCCCAAAACGTTTGCTTTATATACACTATTTACACAATGGGCCCCATGTGATTGGCTAATTCAGGGATACTCCTGTATGCCAACCAGAGTGCAGATTCACTTCCACCTGGAGCTGGATTGGGTGGCTCCTGCGGACCAATCAGACTGCTGCAATCTCAATCCTATTGTTCTGGGACCAGTCAGACTGCTGCAATCTCAATCCTATTGTTCTGGGACCAGTCAGACTGCTGCAATCTCAATCCTATTGTTCTAGGACCAATCAGCCTGCTGCAGTTTGGATCCTATTCAACTCAGTACATAACACCCCTCCCCTCTAAGTTCCAGTAGTGCCTGGGAGGTTGCATCCATAGTCCTCAAGGTACGCTGGTCGCCTACGTGTGCGTTGCGGCCTGGGCTGTTCCCTGGTCAGGGGTTCTGGTTCTGGCTCGTGTTCCGAGGCTGCTGGTTGTGATGGGGCTGTTTGGTCTGGCGCAACCAGCTCGCTCTGTCGTGGCTCTGGTTCCGGTGCCCTTTCGGCCTCGCGGGTCCTCTCAGTATTTACTGATTCTGCCTCCCCTGCCAGCCCCTCCTGCTCTACGGGTCTCAATGCCCCACTGTTCCCTTGGGACTCCTCTGACCTGTCCTCCTCCTGGTTTTCTCCTGGGAATCGTCGCCGTAGCTGGTCGCAGTGGCGGCGCCAGCATTGCCCCCCCTCTGTTAGCACCTCGTATGACACGGGGCCTGTCACCCTGGTGACTGTGGCGGGTACCCATGCCGGGCCTGCCCCAAAATTCTTTGCGTACACTGGATCCTGGGCCACAAAGGTCCGGGGGTTCCTGCCTTCACCCATCACTACCTCATCCTGAGCTCTGTCGGGGTGGAGGCGGTCCAGTCTGATTGCAAGGCGCCGGCCCATTAGTAGTTCAGCGGGGTTCCGGCCAGTCGTTGAGCTGGGGGTGCTGTGCTGTGCTAGAAGGAATGTGGCAAGGCGGTACTCCCAGTCCCCTTGCGTCATGCGGCATAGGTTGTCCTTGGTGGTCCGCACCATGCGCTCTGCTTGGCCATTGGTGGCAGGGTGGAATGGTGCTGAGCGGATGTGGCGGATGGCATTCTGCGCTGTGAAGGTCTGGAATTCTTCTGACGTAAATGCGGTTCCGTTGTCTGAGACGAGAGTGTCAGGGAGTCCATGGGTTGCAAACAGCCTGCGTAGTACCCGGATGGCTGCGGACGTAGAAGTGGATGGTACCAGTGCGACTTCCAGCCATTTGGTGTAGGAGTCCACCACTATGAAGAATGTTTTCCCCTGGAAGGGGCCCGCGAAGTCCATGTGCAGGCGTGACCATGGTGCTCGGGCGGACTCCCAGGACTGCACTGGGGACCTTGGGGGATCTGGGCGGGATTCTTGGCAGGCCTGGCAGTGTTTGACCCAGGTCTCTATCTCTCCGTCAATCCCTGGCCACCATACATAACTCCTGGCGAGAGCCTTCATTCTCACTACCCCTAGGTGTGTCTCGTGAAGGGCTGCAAGGACCCTTTTGCGAAGGGGTTCAGGAACGACGACCCTGCTTCCCCATAACAGGCACCCCTTGTGGGCCGACAGTTCATGTTTACGGGTTGTGTAGCCAGCGAATTCTGGCCCGGGGCTGCTGCTGGGCCATCCCCTCCACACCCAGTCCAGGACCCGGGAGATGACCCTGTCTTTCTTGGAATGGTGTGCAACTTCTTGTGCCTGAATAGGGCGGTCGGGAAGCAACTCCAGGCTCATAACCTCTTGTGCGGGTGCTGGGTCGGGGCCTGTTTCTGGTAGTGGTAGCCTGCTGAGGGCGTCTGCGTGGCCCATCGCTTTCCCAGGGCGGTGAATCAGTGCATACTTGTAGCCGGCAAGGAAAATTGACCACCTGAGGACACGAGGAGACAGCACTTGGGGGGTCTGCTTTTCGGGGGCAAACAAACCAAGCAACGGCTTGTGATCAGTCACCACGGTAAAGGGCCGCCCGTACAAGAAATCATGGAATTTTTTTACTCCCTTCACGATTGCCAGACCTTCCTTGTCGATTTGCGAGTAGTTCCGCTCGGCTGCGGTGAGTGTCTGGGAAAAGTATGCCACTGGCACCTCTCTTCCATCTGGGAGTTGGTGTCCAAGGACAGCGCCGATGCCGTAGGGTGAGGCGTCGCATGCTAGCACCACCGGCAGCCTCTCATCGAAGTGTGCCAAGACAGAGTTTGAGACGAGCAAGTCCTTGACTGCCTGGAATGCGGCCTCCTGGCGCTGGCCCCACACCCAAGGGGCCCGCTTGTCCAGGAGTCTGTGTAGGGGCTCTGCTACTGCTGCCTTATGGGGAAGGAAGGCATGGTAAAAGTTCAATAGCCCCAAGAAGGCCTGAAGTTCAGTCTTGCCCTTGTGCGCTGGGGCATCACAAATGGCCCGTACCTTGTCCCCAGTCGGGTGGACCCCTTCTGCATCCACCATAAATCCCAGAAAGTCCACCTGAGGCACTCCTAGTAGACACTTTTCCCGCTTCACCTTGAGACCCGCCGTCTGGAAACGGTGCAGAACGGTGCAAAGGCGGTCCTCAAACTCCTCAGCCGTGGGCCCGGCAATCAACACATCATCGAAGAAGGGGGTGACGCCAGGAATCCCTTTAAGCAGCGAGTCCATTAGATTCTGGAATATGCCTGGTGCCACGCTGACACCGAATTGCAGCCGCTTTACCTTGAACGCTCCCCTGTGCATCACAATCGTCTGTGCCTCTGCTGTGGCTTCATCTACTGGCAGCTGTTGATAGGCTTGGGCCAAGTCCAGCTTGCCAAAATTTTTTGACCCAGCCAGGGTGGCGAGGACATGGCTGACCACTGGCACTGGGTATGCGTGGGCCATGAGGGCCTTGTTTATGGTACATTTGTAGTCTGCGCAGATGCGGACCGAACCATTAGGCTTGACGGGTGTGACGATCGGGGTTTCCCAGGTGGCATTAGGCACAGGCTCCAGCACTCCTTGCTCCACGAGCCGGTCCAATTCCTCGTCTATACGGGGTTTCAGGGCGAACGGGACCCGGCGGGCCTTGAGCCTGATAGGTTGTACTGCGGGGTCCAGCTGTAGGGCAATAGGGGGGCCCGTATACTGTCCCAATTTCCCATCGAAAACCGCTGGAAACTCCTTGCATATGGCGTCCACATCCACTTGTAAGCTAGTGCGGTTCACCCCGGTGACGGCTAGCCCCAGTGGTCCAAACCATGCCAATCCCAGTAAGCTAACGTAGGAGCCCTTGACCACGAGCAAGTCCAGTTGCCGCGTCCGCCCTCGATATTGCACCCTGAAGGTCCCCACCCCCATTGTGGGGACCTTATGTTTCTGGAAGTCCCGGGGGGTGAAAGGGGCTGGCCTGAGTTTGGGACCCCCACTAGGGCACAGTTTCCTTAAAGTCCGTGCCGAGATTATGGATAGGGTTGAACCTGTGTCCAGCTCCATGCGGCACGGGGCCCCCTCTATCTGTACCTCTACATAAATTTTCTCTATGTTGGGGTGGGGCAACTGGTATACCTGGTAGTCTGTGGTCTCTGTCGAGTTGCCTTGGTGCGTTGGGCCCCGCGACCTGGGGCTCTTGGGGCGGTCATCTGATGCCTGGCGTCGGATGGGCCGAGCCCGACACACCCGGGCGATGTGGCCTGATTTTCTGCACTGCCTGCACTCGGCATTGCGGAAACGGCAGGTCCTCCTCTCGTGATTCTCCCCGCAGCTTGCGCAGTTCCCTCCTTCTGGTCGAGGGAGCTGTGGTGTGTGCACGGCTTGAGTGCGCCGCTGTACTCTGTGCACCTCCTCCCTGTCTGATCCTGCATCGTCGATGAGGTCCTCGTGGTGGACCCTTGGTTGGGACGACATGCTCGGCCGTGCCTCTTGCATCGACCTCTCGGCGGCTTCTGTTGCCAGGGCCTCCTCCAGAGTGACCTGGAACGTTAGGTCCTTCTTGGCATAGAGGCGTCGTTGCAGCTTCTCGTCCCTCAGGCCACCGACGAGGCGGTCACGCAGCATGTTCTCCAACTCTGAGAAGTTGCAGAACCGAGCGGCTTGGCGGAGGGAGGTCACAAACCCCGTTATGGTTTCCCCAGGGGCTTGCCGCTTTGCATAGAAGGCATTTCGACGAGCCACCACCGAGGGCTGTGGAGAGAAGTGCCCCTTCAGCCGTTCCATTACTGTTTTGTAAGGAACAGTAGCGACATCATCAGGCGCAAGGAGAGCCCGGGCGATTTCGAATGTCTCCTCTCCGCAGACGCTGAAGAATATCGCCCTCTTCTTGGCATCATTGGTGACCCCTTTAGCTTCTAGAAGAAAGGTGAAACGGGTGGCGTATCCTTCCCAGTCTCCTGATGCTGGGTTGAACGGCGAGAAGCTGCTGTCCGTTGCCATCTTGAGTTCCTTGGGACCCGGAGCTGAAGCCTGGATACACAGTGCGAGGCAGCTGTGCGGCAGGTGGCGTTGCTGCGGTGCTGTGTGTGGCAGTCAGCTCAGCGGGATCCCACCTTCGTCGCCAGTGAAAGATACTCGGAGTCGAGTGTGAATTTCATGCTCTTTATTCAGCTCATAGTAGTGAGGAATCTAGTTCCCCCAAAACGTTTGCTTTATATACACTATTTACACAATGGGCCCCATGTGATTGGCTAATTCAGGGATACTCCTGTATGCCAACCAGAGTGCAGATTCACTTCCACCTGGAGCTGGATTGGGTGGCTCCTGCGGACCAATCAGACTGCTGCAATCTCAATCCTATTGTTCTGGGACCAGTCAGACTGCTGCAATCTCAATCCTATTGTTCTGGGACCAGTCAGACTGCTGCAATCTCAATCCTATTGTTCTAGGACCAATCAGCCTGCTGCAGTTTGGATCCTATTCAACTCAGTACATAACACCAAACCTTTTTAATTATATGCGAATTATATGCGAAATAATTGTGTACAGCTGAAATCGTTGGCAGCATTAAGATGAATTCAACAGTGTAAATAAGTTTTGATGGATGCAATGATGGAATACTGAATGGTATAGTTTTTGTAAAATATGCAGGGATTCATGATACGTAAAATGAACCATGGAAAGAGAAGAAGGGAAGTCATTGATATTTTAGGGATGTAAAAATGAGTATTTTAAATTGTAAAACAGAAAAGTTAATAAAAATTATATACGAGAGAGAGAGAGAGAGAGAGAGGACCAAACTAGGAAGGATTGACTCTTCCTGACTGACTCTGACACAGTCTACTGGAGGCTTCCCAGTCTTCTACCCTACCAGTTCCATTGGGGACCAATAACCACTGCTGTCTAGGGTTGATGGGAGTTACATATGGTGAAAGTTGCTCCACTGACCTTTAACATCCAGATGTAATCTGTTATCACATGTTGTGTCATTGAGTGATGGACATTCTTGTGTGGAATAGATTGAAACTGCCTGAGTTGTGTGTGTTTCCCTTACTTCCTGAGTTTGGAACTGGATCAAAGTAGAGAGGTTCCTTCAATTCCATCAGGATTGGTTCCAAATTTTACAATTATATACAGCTTAGGGAAAGGTAAAGGGAGCCCTGACCATTAGGTCCAGTTGTGTCCGACTCTGGGGTTGTAGCGCTCATCTAGTGTTATTGGCTGAGGGAGCCGGTGTACAGCTTCCGGGTCAAGTGCCCAGCATGACTAAGCCGCTTCTGGCGAAACCAGAGCAGCACATGGAAACGCCGTTTACCTTCCCGCTGGAGCAGTACCTATTTATCTGCTTGCACTTTGACATGCTTTCGAACTGCTAGGTTTCGAACTGCAGACACTGAGATCATTAAGTGATGTCCTCCTTTTCCTGTCACTTCTCAGAGAAGTCCATAAGCAGGTATGAGGAAATGGATCTTCTCTGTGGTAGTCCTCTATTTATGGTGGAGCCTTATTTGCCCCTACGGGTTCCCATGGTTGCGCCCGGTGAGAAAACATGGAAGCAGAAAAACACCTAAGGCTACTGGCTTCAGAGAGAGAAAGATTTATTTTCTGCATACAGAGGTACCTGCTGTGTTCAGACAGCTAAGCAAGTACAAAACTAGCCAATTTCCAGACAGTTCTTATAGACAGTTCTCTGGCTCTGCCTCTTGTACATCCTTGTCCATTTAAGGAACATTTCCTGTTGTACATATAAGGCAAAAGGACTTTTAGCCCTGAGTTGGTTCATGCATACTCCAGCAAGGCCATCCTATCTCTGACCTTGGCAACAGTTCCTCTCTGTACAAGGACAGTTACTCTCTGTGTTATCTCCAGACACTTAGTAAGGCAAAGCTTGCAGATCAAAGTTCACAGCTTTTACAGAGATGTTTCATACAGAAAAGCTTAAAAAGTTCTTTTATACTTCTGGACTAACAATACATTCAGGTAAATACATACAGGTTAGCTAATTAACTCCTTCCAATGGATTTCTCCCACTATAGATTCCCACCTGGCAGCTGCATGCCTTCCTTTTGGTACAAAGTATAATATTTGTTGTTGTTGTTTTAGAGGATTGGCAGCTGAAATTGATGGAATATGCAGAATTGGAAAGTTTAACTAGTAGAATTAGAGATAAGGATGAGGCAGACTTTAAGGAGTTGTGGGAAATGTTCATAGATTTTTTTTAAAAGAAAAAAACAAAAAACCTACTGTAAACTTGTTAAAACACAAGTATGCTTTGAATAAGAACAGCAGGAGATCTTATCTGAGAAAATTGTATTGAAGCTAAGGTGTAGAACAACTATAATATACAGCAACATTTGAAAATTTGGGGAAACCATGGAGGTGTGTTGAATTATGACATTGACAATGAGGTGGTGGAAGAAGACACGGCAGATGTGTTGATTCTGAAATAAGTTTTATTCTCTCCCATGCGTTATGGGAAATTGAAGCAAGGAAATCAGCAGGGGTGGGTGGATGAGGAAACTCCCATCAACCACAAACACACACACATTCATAAGTTACACTGAAAATGAGTCACATACTGAAAATGCAAACATAAAATGCCATTGAAGAATGAAAGGGCAAAGAAAGCAACATGAAGAAGTGTCCGGGGTTTAACATGTCGTTGTCAGGATGCTGATGCGAGCTAGCAAAGTTAGATTTTCTTGGATTGCTTGGCAAATGTTGCATTTCACTTGATGCTTGGAAATGGGCAGACCTGCTTCGTTTGCCCGATGCATGGTGGGACGACAATGGGGCACTTGGTCTGTGAGGATCCGCCTCCAGACCCACCGCTGCTGCAACAGACAGCTCCGCCACTGCCGCTGCTGCAGCACACAGCTCCTCCACTGCCACTGCCGCTGCTGCAGCACACAGCTCCTCCTCCACCACCACCACCACCGACAATGGTTTTCCCACTGCCTCCACCTCCTCCACCAGATCCTCCTCCAATAACCTTAACCCCACCTGAGCTTCCACCACCGGATGAGCTACAACAAACTGCACCACCACCGCCACTGCCGCCAGAGGAGCTGCAACACACCCCACCACCAGATCCCCCACCACTTCCTCCACCTATGATGATGGTTTTCCCACCTGATCCTCCACCTCCTCCACCGGATCCTCCTCCAATCACCTTGACCCCACCTGAGCTTCCACCACCAGATGAGCTACAACAAACAGCACCGCCACCGCCACTGCCGCCAGAGGAGCTGCAACAAACTGCACCACCACGGCCGCCGCTAGCTCCACAGCAAACCCCTCCAGATCCTCCACCAACTACTATGGGGATCTTTTGCTGGCCACCTCCATATCCACCACCAGATCCACCTCCAACGCAACACCCAGAAGACTGGCCGCCACCGCCGCCACCGGATGATCCACAGCATACTGCGCCGCCGCCACTGGCTCCACAGCAAACCCATCCAGATCCTCCTCCAATAACTACTGGGATCTTTTGCTGGCCGCCTCCATATCCACCTCCGCTTGGTATAATGATGACTCCACCGGAGCCGCCGCCACCATATCCTCCTCTGCAGCAGCCTCCGCCTCCGCCTCCGCCTCCAGAGCAGCAGCAGCAACCGCCCCCTGAACCGCCGCAGCAGCAACAGCTGCCCCCGCTTTGTCTTTGCTGGCTCATCTTTCGGCTTTTGTGTGGCACGTTAGACCTGGAAAGTGGACAAAGCATAGTTAATGCACACTGCTGGCTGCAATGCTCATTTCTCAAAGGGCCTCATTCTCATGGTGGTCAACTTGTGTCCAGGTTGCAGCATTTGAGAGCATAGATGGTGGTTGGGGGAGCTGGATCACATGAATGACTGTGTGTGTGAGTGTGTGTGTCTCTGTGTGTGTTTGTCTGTAAAGAGAGACAGTTCAAGACCAGATTCGTTTCTCCATAAATGCCCATTCCTTTATACACTTTGATCTCTGAAACTGGCACTCTTATGGATGCCACATGGTACTCATTGCACATTTCTAAGAAACTGATATTTTAGTGTTGCACCATGCACATTTCAGAACTCCCTGCCAATTGATACCAGGTAGGCATCGTCGCAGTAGTATTTTCTGCCCCTGCTAAAATATCTTTGTTTAATCAAGCCTACTGAGAAACAATGGTGGTTTAATGCAGCTTTTAGCTTATTGGTTATTTTAATTATCCTTTGAATGTTTTTATTTTTTAAAAAAACTGAAATTTTTTACTGTTTAACATAAAAAATAACCCTCTTTTGCAAACAATTGAATAGCATACAAATTTTGAGAGCTATAGGTAGGTAGATGGATGGATATGATTCTAGCTGTCGTGTAAATGTATCTAGCCAGTGCAAAAGATTTCCCCACATGTAGAACTTAAGCATGTTGGGGAGGAAGGTTGTAATCTACTCTATTCACTGATGTGCCATGTTTCTCAGATTGTATTGTCCTGGATTCCCTTATTATCTACCATTTTGTTCCTGCTTTGCAGTGATGGAACTCAGACACTGATTGACCACCTCCAGAATCACTAGCTTCAGCTGTTTCCTGTACTATCTTCCTTGAATCTGCTTCCTCAGTGCTTACCTGGATGACTGCAAGCTAACAAGCCAAATCGTTTATCTGGTGTAGACATGGAGGTCAGATAATGGGATAACACTGCTCCTCTACACGAGTTAAGCAGGTCTGCTCCTGCAAACTGTGCATGGATGTATGAGGCCTCTGCCAGAAACAATTCCTCGCTGGATTTTTGTCTGACAGATTAATCCTTTAATTTAAAAGGATTAAAATGCCTCGAAGAAAACTTTGGCTTAGCTGCAGCTATCATTCAAGCATTACAGTTGGGGAGGACACAATTCATCTGATGTGACCTCTGCTGCTCAAATACCCAGCAAATACCCAGAGAACAAAGGAAGAACTCCCAACAGATTCTCCACTCCTCTCCCTCCATTGATTGGAAGGAATTGCACACTGTATCAAAAACCCAAATCATCTCTTTGTGCCATTAGTCTCCTACCCAAATAGCATTATTGTGACATCAGTGCGTAGCTGAAGATGTTTCCATCCATTCAAAGGAAGGAGGATTATCTGAGCATTGAGCTTACCTTGTTTTGCAGATGTGCTGGAATGATGGAGAAGTCTCAATGGATTCGAATGATGAGCTTGGGGACCAGAGATTCTCTTTATACCCATCTTCTGGCCACTCCCATGGGAAGTGAGGCACCCCAGGAATGGTGAGCGACACAGTTACAACTTCCCTTAACTGTCAGCCTCATCAAACCCAATATGCCTGACAAATCATGAGATCCATATCTCACTTTTGTATCACCAGTTATTTTACAGAGAGTAAACAGCTTAATGAAGGTGCTCCACCTAATGAGTAAGTTCCTGTGATGCTGCTTTGTAGCGGTGCCTCACATATTTGTGGGGGCACTTGATGGGTGACGTATTCAAGGGTGGGCTTTTGCTAGAGATAAGCAAATCAGAATATAAGGTAAAGGTAAAGGGACCCCTGACCATTAGGTCCAGTTGTGTACGACTCTGGGGTTGTGGCGCTCATCTCATGTTACTGGCAGAAGGAGCTGGCGTACAGCTTTCGGGTCATATGACCAGCATGACAAAGCTGCTTCTGGCAAACCAGAGCAGCGCACGGAAACACCGTTAACCTTCCCGCTGGAGCGGTACCTATTTATCTACTTGCACTTTTGATGTGCTTTCGAACTGCTAGGTGGGCAGGAGCTGGGACCGAGCAACGGGAGCTCACGCCATTGTGGGGATTCGAACCGCCGACCTTGTGATCGGCAAACCCTAGGCTCAGTGGTTTAACCCACAGCGCCACCCGCGTCCCAATCAGAATCTATCCAGTCCCAATTGCTACTGCACTTGTTTATCCATTGGTTGAGAGACTGTTGTGGCACTGTCCTTAGAGTGTTGGACTAGGATGTGGGAAACCAGGGTTCAAATCCACTTTTGACAATGAAGCTCACTGAGTGTGACCTTGGGCCAGTCACTGCCTCTCAGCCTAACCTACCTCACAGGGTTGTTGTAGGGATGAAATGAGGAAGGGGAGAACCATGTAGGCCACTTTGAGTTCCTGGAGAAAAAGGAAGAATATAAATGCACTATATCAATCAATTAAGTCTGTTCCCTGTCATTCCTAGGTTAATTGGATTTTTTTTTTTAAGTGTGTGGATTTGTTGATAAACACACAGGGTTGTATTCATCTAAGTTCCACTTGGAGTAAACCTATTGGAAGCAAGCAGCCTAAGTGAGTTGTGAAGGGATCTACTCTGAATAGGAATAACGTTGGGTTCTTTGTAGCAATGGATGTGTACACACATGATGTTGAGCAGAAGTGGAGGCTCTTTATACACCCGTACATCAGTTGGTGTGAAAGAGTGCACACTTGCTACATACCCTATCAGAGCAAAACAGCAGCCAGTAGGCTTGGTCTTTATTGAAGAACTGTCACAACAGGATCTCCATCCGCCACCAGGTGAAGCAAGATGGAAGCCCAGAACAAAGGATGGCTCCCACTTTTAACAGTTTTACAAAGATACCCACAACACCTCTAAAATTACATCATGCATACATCAGAAATTTAGAGGGTCTGATGACAGAAACCTGAACATCAGGTTTGCCCCCATCCTTCCCTTGACCTCCACCATACACCCATTAAGTAAGACAAAAGAAAAAACCAAGTTCCTGGTTTCTTCATCCTGACCACAGACCTAATCCATTCCTGGATGGTTCGCCATCGTCCATGGGATGCAGAAAATTGTAGAGAAACAAGAACTCAGGCCACAACAATGATTTAAACGATTCAGGTTTTTCAAGTCTCTTACGGATAGATTTATTTCTTAAAGTTTATATGCCAGGTGAAATTAATGTGCCAGGACAAGGCCCTGTTTTGGAGATTCTTCTTCAGCTAATAGAGTCTTAAAGTTTTAAGGTTGACGTGTACTGGTTGCTTAGAGTTGCTCCATACTGGAGTGATTTTATATGACATTGTAAAGTTTTCCGTATAGTTAAAGCTATAGTAGTTTTCCCAGTAGTTATGTATGGAAGTGAGAGCTGGACCATAAAGAAGGCCAATCGCTGAAGAATTGATGCTTTTGAATTATGGTGCTGGAGGAGACTGTTGAGAGTCCCATGGACTGCAAGAAGATCAAACCTATCCATTCTGAAGGAAATCAGCCCTGAGTGCTCACTGGAAGGACTGATCCTGAAGCTGAGGCTCCAATACTTTGGCCACCTCATGAGAAGAGGAGACTCCCTGGAAAAGACCCTGGTGTTGGGAAAGACTGAGGGCACAAGGAGAAGGGGACGACAGAGGACGAGATTGTTGGACAGTGTTCTCGAAGCTACCAACATGAGTTTGACCAAACTGCGGGAGGCAGTGGAAGACAGGAGTGCCTGGCGTGCTCTGGTCCATGGGGTCACGAAGAGTCAGACATGACTAAACAACAACAACAAAAGTTTTCCCAGTGAGCCAGCACATATATACGTCCATCATTGAATTGTCACATCTGGTAATGTGCAACAAAGGTGCCTTAAATAGATAGGAAAAACTGTGATGAAGTGCTCTGTGGGGACCCCTGCAGAAGTGATTGCGCCGATCTTGGTAGTCTAGTTATTTGTGCACAATATCTGCTGGAGGGGCAACCCCCCAACCTTTACATAAATTCCTGCAGCAAAATGATGTAGGTGTTTGAACAATGCTTGCTGTTGAGAATGACCAAGGGTGGACTGGACATGTGGAATGGCAACTGTTTATGTGACCTGATGGGTTTGAGAGACATGGCAAGGCAGGTTGAATATAAGAGAGAAGGGGTGTTGTAGAGGCAATGGAACAGAGTCTACTTTAAACTGATAGATGAAAATGTTGCTTTTCATGAGTGTGCATGAGCAATGATAGCAATGATGTGAAAAAAATATAACCAATCAGCTTAAAGTTCTTTGTTTGAGAAGATGTTAAAGGGTCCTTTGTACTATGCTCTGGGCATCTCTGGCCCCCACCTTACCTGGTGGGCGAGGGATTCTACAAAAGCAGTGAAATAAAGACCACCCTCTTGAGCAGTGGCGTAGCGTGGGTGGTGCTGGGGGGGCCAGTGGCACCGGGTGCAAGATCACCCTCTTGAGTGCCTTCAATTTGTTTAGATTTGGGCTCTGTCTATTTGTATAGTCCACCTGGAAAACAGACTTTGGTGGGTTGGGAGATTTCTCACAACAAAAATTTTCCCTCCTTCAAAATTCTGAGAGCAGGAGTCTCCAAAGCCACTTTAACAAAGACAAAAATGTATGGGTGATTGAAACACCAAAAAATAAATAAATGTATACAGGTCTTCACACCCTTGACTTTCTGGCCTTAAAAAATGGTATTAATGTGGAATGTCAAAATCCACACACACACACACAATTTTTAAATTAAATTTTCTAATTTACATTTTGAAATATTCATTAAAACAACCTTAAATCAGTGACTTCCCTTCTTCTCTTTCCGTGGTTCATTTTGCATACCAAACATGCCTGCATTTTACATAAACTAAACCATTCAGTAAACCATTGTTACAGCCACCAAAATTTATTTATACTGTCAAATTTATCTTAATGCTGCCAGCATTTTCAAAGGAACACAATTTCCACCCATATTTTCAGTAAACATTTTCCAGTCTTCTTTAAATGTATTTTCTTCTTCTTCTCTCATTCTGTATGTTAAACCTGCAATTTGTGTATATTCCATCAGTTAAAGTTGCCATTCTTCTTTGGTTGGAACCTCGCTCCTTTTCCATTTGGGGGGTAACAAAACACGGGTCTCAGTAGTAGCATACATAAATAATATTTTTTGACACCTGTGAATTTCCCACTGAATTATCCCCAACAAAAAGGAGTCTGTTTTGGGGGGAAAGGTACTTTTAAACATTTTTTTCCAATTCATTATATATCATTTCCCAATACTCTTTTACAAGTTCACAACATACGAAAGACTTTTGATGACTATTCTTCAGAACATTTATCCTCCTTCTCCTCCTCTTCCTGCTCCCTCATTGGATTCCTTACCTGCCCAAATTAAATGACATCATATAATTTTATTCTCTTTTTTAAATGCCACTTGATACAGCCCAAAAGCTACATTTCCTCTTGTAGAACTTCTCAGGGACTACATGCCAATGGTGGGCAGGGCCAGAGGCAAGACTAGATGCGGATTTTACAGACCCAGCATACCTGAAGGAGCATCTCCACCCCCATCGTCCATTCCGGACCCTGAGGTCCAGCACAGAGGGCCTTCTGGTGGTTCCTTCCCTGTGAGAAGTGAGGTTACAGGGAACCAGGCAGAGGGCCTTCTCGGTGGTGGTGCCCACCCTGTGGAACGCCTTCCCTTCAGATGTCAAAGAAATAAACATCTATCTGACTTTTGGAAGACATCTGAAGGCAGCCCTGTTTAGGGAAGTTTTTAATGTCTGATGTTTTGTTGTAATTTTGTATGAATAACAAATTATTATTATTATTATTATACTCCGCCCATCCGGCTGGGTTTTCCCTGCCACTCTGGGCGGCTTTTAACAAAGATTAAAATACATTAAAATGTCACACAAATGTCTCCCCTAAACAGTAGTTCTATAGGCTACATTCACACCAGAGGTTTTCTACACATACACAATTTTACCATCTGAAATAGCTTTTGTTTTATCATGGACTTCGGTTGTTGCCTTTATCCATTATAAGTAATTGATTCATTAACAAGTAATGCGGTCAATGAAAATCAGATGGATTGAATGGATCAAATAAATGACTGGCTTTGTTGTTGTTCAGTCATTCAGTCATGTCCGAATCTTCGTGACCCCATGGACCAGAGAACGCCAGGCACCCCTATCCTCCACTGCCTCCTGTAGTTTGGCCAAACTCATGTTAGTAGCTTCGAGAACACTGTCCAACCATCTCGTCCTCTGTCGTCCCCTTCTCCTTGTGCCCTCCATCTTTCCCAACATCAGGGTCTTTTCCAGGGAGTCTTCTCTTCCCAAGAGATGGCCAAAGTACTGGAGCCTCAACTTCAGGATCTGCCCTTCCAGTGAGCACTCAGGGCTGATTTCTTTAAGGATGGATAAGTTTGATCTTTTTGCAGACCATGGGACTCTCAAGAGTCTCCTCCAGCACCAGAATTCAAAAGCAACAATTCTTCTGTTGCTGTGTACACTGGCAGAGGAAGGAAGTGCAGGGAGTGCGCTGAGCACCAGGTGTCAACCGTGAGGGCAGGTGACATTGCTGCACCACACATAACCTGGTCGCCACGTGGGTGGCACCCCGGCCGCTTCCCACGTGGACGGTTAGCAGCACCCCCACACTCGCCACGCGGGCAGCTAAGTATGCTCACCATGTGGGCAGCTAGCCCCGCCCCCATGGGCCAGATAGCCCCACCCCCACACTGCTCCGGGTGCCGGGACAGGTAGCTCCACCCCTGGTTGTGTACCGCTGCTGCCACTACCCCCTCACTGCTGCTACACTGTCACTGTGTGGTGCCTTAACTGTGAAACGGGTGCCCACCACAGCCTATGGAAGGCTCACTGGTGCTTGTTGGGGCCTCTGGAAGGCCTGACGAGGCTCGTTGGGCCTTTTGGAGGCTGTGGTGGGCCCTGTCGGGCCCTCATCAGGCCTCATCAGGCCTTCTAGAGGCCTTTATGTGTCCCACTGGGCCTTTTCCTACCATATGATGTCACACTGTGCGCCGTGTGTGACATCACAGGCCCAGCGCCTCTGACATCTGCGATCCCTTTCTCCTAATTCAAGTGTGAAGATGTGAATAAATCAGATTTCAAACCATACGTTGACCAGGTGTTTATGAAATATTGGTGGACATCAAATTGTATAATGAGTGCTCTTCCATTTGGAAGTTGAAGTCAAATTCATAAATGGAATGCTGTGTAACAGTTACAACTCCCCAGCTGCTAACAGATAAGCATCTTCTTCCTGTATTCTTAACTATCAGGAAGAACTTACTTCCTCAACCACAAAAAACACTTCTTGTATCTCAGACAGTTGCACCACTTAAAATTGCAGTGTAAGCTTCTGATAACAGGGAGCTGTTTATGTTATCATGTTTATTCCAATTCCTCCACCTCCTCTTCCATTGGATTCCTTACCACTCCTTCACCATAAAGCCCCATAGTTAGGCTTGCCATATGTCAGGAAAATTCCTGACATGTCCTGGTTTTCGGGTGTAAACATGGCATCAGGGGAGAATGTTGCCGAATCAAAAAAAATGTCAGGGAAAACCCAATGTATGGCAACACAATGGGGGCAAAAACAGCGGAAAGAGCTCCATAATTTTGCTGGTTTCCTTTAAATAATAAAAAAGCAGTCAATAACTTTGTAGGTGTCAGGAATTTTACTCCTTGAAATATGGCAACCCTAACCATGGTGGTTTCCAAGATTTTTTTAAAAAAACACAAGATTAGAAACAGTTAAAAGAATATATATACAATCAGAAGGACGTACGATGATCTCTTAGTAGAGTCAGAGAAAGGCTGGAAAATCAGACCATACGAACAGATAGCCAACAAATTGACAGGTTGGATACAATATTACCAGGTTTACAATTTATTTAATGAAGACAAAAGGAAAAACAATTTCGATACAAAAAAATCTAAATTTCAAACTGATATATTGGAGGGAAAGAAAAAATTATTATCAAAGATGTACAATTTTTTATTGGAGTGGTTTACAAAAGATGAGGAAGTAAAAGAGGTTATGATTAAGTGGGCGACTGACTTGGGATATAATATACAATTAGAAAAGTGGGAAAGGCTATGGAATCACCACATAAAATTTACGGCTTGTATGAACCTGAAAGAAAATTTAATGAAAATGATGTACCGTTGGTACCTAACACCGGTTAAAATAGTTAAAATGTATAAGAAGGGCAGTAAAAAATGCTGGAAATGCGATCAGAAAGATGGAGATCTCTACCATATGTGGTGGCTGTGTGACAAAGTTAAACTGTATTGGGAAGTAATATATAATGAGATAAAAAGAATTTTGCAGTATACATTCCCTAAAAAACCAGAGGCGTTCCTACTTGGCCTGGTTGGTGAAGAGATTAGAGGGAAAGACCAGAGATTTTTCCTGTACGCCACCACAGTGGCCAGAATTTTATTGGCTCAGAATTGGAAGTCGAAAAGTATGCCAACGGTAGAAGATTGGAGAATAAAATTAATGGAATATTCGGAATTAGCGAGATTGACTGCAAGAATTAGAGACCAAAGAGATCAATGGGTTCAGGATGATTGGAGTAAATTTTTGAGATATTTAGAAGTTTACAATTATGTAAATCACTAACAGGGGTGATAGAACACTTGCAACCTAGGAAAAAAAATATATAACCAAAGATGGAGGTATTATAACTGAGAAAATGGAATGTGAGATATAAGGGAAAGAGGATGAATGATGTAAATTAAGAAAACTAAAGCAGAGATGGAGGGAAGTCAAAAACTCGGCGGAGTTTCTGTAATATTGTAAAAGTTATATGTGGCAAATGTTTGTTAAGTTTTGTTGAAAATAAAAATATATTTGCAAAAAAAAAAAAGGAAAGAGCTCCATAATTTTGCTGGTTTCCTTAAAAAGAAAAAGCATTCAATAACTTTGTAGGTGTCAGGAATTTTACTCCTTGAAATATGGCGACCCTAACCATGGTGGTTTCCAAGATTTTTTTAAAAAAAACACAAGATTAGAAACAGTTAAAAGAATATATATACAATCAGAAGGACAGAGGGAGTCATATATGCAACTTAGATGGCTTTTGGAAAGTATTCACCAAATTCATGGTACATAAAGCTATCAATGAAGACTGCTAACATAGCATGTACAGTGGTACCCCGCAAGACGAATGCCTCGCACAACGAAAAACGAGTTTTTAGTTGACTTGCGAGACGAATTCGTCTATGGCCGTGCTTCGCCAGACGAATTCGTCTGGCGAGGTACCACTGTAAGCCGGCACCGGAGCCGCGTGGCGCCGCGTTTTAAGGCTGCAGCGAGCGAACAAAATTAATTAAATTTTAATGCGTTCCTATGGGAAACGGTGCCTCGCAAGACGAAATTTCCGTAAGACGAAGAGTCTTGCGAAACGAATTAATTTCGTCTTGCGAGGCACCACTGTACAGTGGTACGTTGGGTTACAAACACCTCGGGTTACACACACTTTGGGTTACAGACTCCGCTAACCCAGAAGTAGAAACTTGGGTTAAGAACTTTACCTCAGGATGAGAACAGAAATCGTGCGGCGGCAGTGCAATGGCAGCAGGAGGCCCCATTAGCTAAATTGGTACCTCTGGTTCGTAACCAGAGGCACCACTGTATATACAGACTCAGAGTTGCCAGATGATTTGTGAGTAAGGCATCTCCTTGCAACTGGTGTTATGGTGTGGTCTAAGAGGCCAGAGTAAATAAAATCTCCCTCTGGACCCTTCTCAATTCTGGAAGCAAAATGGGACTCTGGCTTCTGGTGCTTCTGGACTTTGCCTCTGGATGTCAATGATTTTGACCTGGACTGATTCTCTGTGCTTGATGTTGACTTGTTTGGACTGCATTGCATCTCAAACTCTGCATTTTTTTTGGCGAGCCTATTGCCAAGAGGTTTATACGTTCTAAGACTGGGAAGCTAGCCCCTAAGTATAACTGAAGTATACCATAATTCAGCCCAGACACTGAGATCCAGCGCCGAGGGCCTTCTGGCGGTTCCCTCACTGCGAGAAGCAAAGCTACAGGAAACCAGGCAGAGGGCCTTCTCGGTAGAGGCACCCGCCCTGTGGAACTCCCTCCCTTCAGATGTCAAAGAGATAGACAACTACTAGACATTTAGAGGACATCTGAAGGCAGCCCTGTTTAGGGAAGCTTTTAATGTCTGATGTTTTAATGTATTTTTAATCCTTTGTTGGTAGCCGCCCAGAGTGGCTGGGGAAACCCAGCCAGATGGGTGGGGTAGAAATAACAAATTATTATTATTATTATTATTATTATTATTATTATTATTATTATTATTATTATTATTAGATCCATGGGCGTGTGGCATTCTCCCCACTCTGGGTGGTCCTATTAGGCAGCACAGCGCTCTTCCACTCAGAACTGGTTGGTGGCCCTTATGACTGGTGCCAAACAGCTTTCACTTCAAATTCCAAGTGTCTGAGCTTCGTAGGAAATATAAAATGGTGGTCTATTACTGGGGCTCCACAGAGTTCTCACCATCATTGAGCTTGTGCTAGGGCACAGGGGACCTAGCAGGTACCTGAGAATGCTAGGCACTGATGGTTCTAACCCTGTAGATCATAGTCCTTGACAATGTGTCATAACTTGTACAGGCTTGGCCTAACTGCTGTGTTAATCACAATAGAACCCTTTTGTTAGGAGGCAGCATGACAGCAACAATGCACTTGCCTCCGTGTGACCTTGTCACACGTTGACTTGTCACTTGATTTAATGTAACATGAAGCTCCATAGACCAGAGCAAGCTTGGTCACGTTCCTGATGATCATCAGATGATGATCTGTGCTCCGGATGATGACCACATATGCTATGCACCTGAGCAAGCTGGTAAGGGCCACTTGACAATGGACAGACATGGTTCCATCCCTGAGAACCTCCAGTTTAAAATGACCCAGGGAAGAGGAGTGATGGAAGAGCTCTCTCTGCTCTGAGACTTGGTGATGGACCATAGCTTAGTGGTAGAGCATCTACTTTGTTTGAAGGAGATTCCAAGTTCCATCTCTGATGTCTTCAGGTAGGTCTTCAACCCTGAAGAGTTACTGCTGGTCAGCTAAGACACTACCAAGTATATTAGCCAATTGTCTCTAGTCCAGTGAAAGGCATATTCCTGTGTGACCAAGTGGCTGACTAGAAGTTCAATTACATTCTTCTTGGTCAGGAGAGTGAGCTGTGAGCATCCAGATGCCACTCCCAAGTCCCATTATCCCTGACCATTGGCTGTTCTATCTGAGGCTGGAGCTGGGCTCCAAAAGCATCACATTAGTCACCCCTGTTCTAATCACTAGACCACACTGCTGCTCCCCACTGTTGTAAACTTTCCATCCAGTCTTTGGGTGTTTTATGTGCCACCCCATTGAAGGAATTAGGTGTTTCACATTTTTTTAAAAATAAACTAGGTATGGACTTGCCCTTGCATATATATTTCTATTACCTTATATTCAACACGGGAAATGCTTTTGATTCAAGTAATGTTTGAACGTCGACCTAGTCGTGTCTCATTTAGTTCCTTGTAGCTTCCATCTTTTTTATGAGGAGCTGCGGCAGAAATAATCAACTCTCACTTCAATTGCCTGATCCTCCCCCACTCCCCAAGACCAATTTGGGTAGTGGCGTCGAAAAGAAAAGAAAACACAGGGATATGCCTTATGTTGAGCCAGGCCCCTGGTTCATCCAACTCTGTATTGTCTCTCCTGATTAACTGTGGTTCTACAGAGTTTAAGGCAGAGGGATATTCCTAACTGGAGATACCAGGAGTCAAACATTAGGGGCTTTCCTTATCTTCTTATTATCCTGCCTTCCAATTTACTCTGCAATTAAGAGTCTGTATCAAGGGTGGGAAACCTTTGACCTTCTAGATGTTGCTGAACTGCAAGCAGAGCTTTTATCAGCCAGAATTTACTGGAACTCAGTTCCAGCACCTCTTCAGTGGGCGCCATTATAAGAGAACAAGAGAGGTGTTCAATGTAAGTTCAGGCACCCTTTTTTCTAGAAAAAAATAGCCTTGACTATAAGTCCCATCATTCCTGGCCATTGGCCATGCTTGGTGAGGCTGTTGGGAGTCCAATATCATCTGGAGGACCAAAGGTTCCTCACCTCAGATCTACAATGAATGCTTGCAGCTTTTCACAAAGCTATCAGGTTGGTTTACAGTGGGTGCTCTGTTAGAAGGTTGTGAATATATAAATAAATAAATAAACGAATCAATGTTTGCTTGTTTGCATGTTATGGATAATTGTTTGTCCCAGTGGACAAGTCACACACAAAGAGAGAGAGACACAGACACTCACATGAATGTTTTTCCGTATGTATCTGAAATAGCTCTACCCAAGCACAAGATGGCGCCAACATCATTATGAGGACAATCTCAAGCTCTGGAGAAGAAACTTTAAAAGAAGAAGAGAGGGAATGCAAAGAAAATCTCTAGAAAACAATACAAAAAATCCAGGGAGAACAGAGAATGCATTGCAGATGTGAATGCTGTCGGTTGGCATGAAAGAGAGAAAAAAAATAATGCAACACAGTGGGGGGGGGGGAGAAAATGTGGAGTCTCCTGGATGAGATCATGGCTGGATGGCAAACTGAAGAGGAATGATCCACAAAGCAACTTTTTGTTGCTGTGCATACTAGACACGGAGGACTTTTCTTTTCTTTTTTCATTTTTTGAAGCAACAAGATCTAGTTTTTCAATCTTGGGTTTATATATGGGTCAAAAGCTTCATAACAACTGGATTCCACAATTCTCTGAGACTCCATCATGAGAACTGTAGGTTGTAAAGGCTGCTGAAAGTTGTTAGGAGGGCCCTATATCGCTCACAGAGCTATGATTTGCATAGTTCCTAGGAAGGTAGATAAATTGGTAAAACTCTCTGGAAATGGTAACTCTCCAAGGGGAGCAAGGACCTCCAAATGACAAACTACAACTTCCAGGAACTGTAGGGTTGCCATATTTCCAAAAGTAAAAATCCTGACAAAAAAGGTATGCCCCCCCCAAAAAAAATTAACCCCACCAAAACCCCAGACATTTGCTTAAAATCGTAAAAATCCCCCTGGATAGGCATGTAGGCCCCCCAAAAGAGGACATGCCCAGGATTTCCCAGACTTATGGCAACCCTGCAAAGTGCAAATCACACACACACACACACACACACACACACACACACACACACACACACACAGCAAAGCCCTGTTGCCTGACCCTATGTGGTGAGATATTGAACTGCAGGTGACAGCATCCTTGAGGAAGTACCTTCAGGCCCTGGGCTAAATCTGCCCACATAGACTGACAGTTGAGCACTTCTGGGCTGGAAGGAGAAGAAGAGGGCTTCCTACTCTACTTAACACTTGCTTGGAAAACATGGTTCTCCTGAGGTTTGGCGTATGCCTAGATCTCTGGTTCTTCATTGGTCTTGACTTCTACATGGTCCTACTTTGTCCTTTGATTCTCTTTTGTCCTATGAGCTCACTCAACAATCCTGCTGGTGGATCTTTCTAAGAACATAAGAACATCCTGGCTCTGCTGGCTCTGCTGGATCAGGTCAAGGATCAGCTTGGAGAAGAGAAGTGTGACGTCAACACATGTCTCTCACATCAGATGCTTATCGCTTTCATTTCCGGCCTCACCATCCCTGTTATTAACATGGCTTAACTTCAGGCAACAATGGGGCTGATGGAGACATTGATAGCCTGTTCCTCCATAAGGTTGTCCAATTCTCTTTTAAAGCCACCCAAGTTGGTGGCCATCACTGCTCCTGGGGGGAGTGAGTTTTACAGTTTAACTATGTGCAGTGTGAAGAAGTCCTTCCTTTCTTCTGCCCTGAATCTTCCAAAATTCAGCTTTGTTGGATTTCCACAAGGTATGAGGCGGTGGGGGGGGGGAGAGAACCTTTCCCTAAACACAACAGGGAGGAAGAGTGAAATGTGAAATGATATTATATGTGCCTCTGTGAGAGGGGGGTTTGGATTTTTGCTCTCCTTGGTGGGAGAGGGGGGAATATGAAAAAATTTAACCATGTAAGGATTTTTGTTTTAAGTTGAAAAATCTTATAAATTTTTAATAAAAAAAATAAAAAATAAAAGTGGCGCTAGAAGAAGAAGAAGAAGAAGAAGAAGAAGAAGAAGAAGAAGAAGAAGAAGAAGAAGAAGAAGAAGAAGAAGAAGAAGAAGAAGAAGAAGAAGAGACAATTGGCTGGCTCTGCCTGTCATTAGCTCCAGTTGCATCTACTGCAAATCTAGCCTCACCTGTCCCAGTGGGCACAAGCCACCATGCAACTGAGCCACGTGAAAAATACAACTGCCACCCATGAAATAAATGTATTTTTAACTTAGGACCGCAAGGGACTGCCTTTTTAAAAAACTGCAACAGCAGCATCCCAACTTTTGTTTACTAGGCTCTCTGCCGTGCTTGTAGTTATCAATGAAGAACCACCTTGACCACTGCTTATAGATCATTCCTAGTTGGCCAAACTGCGAGAGGCAGTGAAGGATAGGCGTGCCTGGCGTGCTCTGGTCCATGGGGTCACGAAGAGTCGGACACGACTGAACGACTGAACAACAACAACAACAACAAGTTGCCAACCAAGACAACAAATATACAGAAGATCTGACTGGATGGAGTGGAGGTTCTGCTCAAGACTCAGCTCAGTAGTCATCTGCTGTAAGGATCCATGCCATTGTCTTTAAGAACATAGTTTCAGCAGATAGCTGTGCTTAACAACACCTTTCTATTCCCCCCCCCAAAACCAGTTGTGCCTTCTGCTATGCTTTTCCACAGGTCAAAGGAATCACTGGCCCTCCAGATGTTGTTGGGTTCCATTTTCCATCAGTCCCATTGGTCATGCTGATTGGCAGTGGAGGCTGGTCTATTTGGGTGAATGGGACATTGACCTCTCCAACCTCAGTCTCCATTCAGCCAGCCCCCACATGTCTACCGACATGTCCAGGAGATTGTCCTGCCTGTAAGCTTCCTCCTCCTTAGTCTCTATGCTGTCCTTGTAGGACCCAGGAAAGAAGAGGGCGGGGGCAAATTTAGGATGAATGGACTCTTCCTGCCATTGACTCTGGCTCCACCTACTGGTATCCTTCCTGCCTTCTGCCCCATCAGTCTCATTCTAGGAGCTGTTTTTTTGTGTTTATGTGATTGTGAAAGCTTTCACTCTACCATTATGGCTCCTGATAGCCTTGGAGCTTCTCTTGCCTTCAGAACAAAAACCCCTGGTGAGCTCTACACTCAGAGGAACATAGAGCCCTTCTTGTCTTGAGAGAGAGAGAGAGAGAGAGAGAGAGAGAGAGAGAGAGAGAGACCAAGAAGAACTGAAATTGACAGATCTGTTAATTATCACACTCCATTTCTAGGATACACAGCAGCTGCAGGAACAGCACCTCTGGCACAATTGTAGGCAGAACATGGGACCTTAGCATGAGCTTATGCCTGTGAGTTTTTGGCCCATTTCTCCAGTCCTTCCACTAGGGAGTGAATCTGGGACATTGCGAATTCAGAGCCTTATCACTGAGTTGTGAGCTCCCCTATCAGAATTATGCTTGGAAGTGACCGTGGGTCCATTTGAATATATATAGCTACCTTATACTGGGAAAGCCTATGCGTTTGTGAGAGCTTACAGCCACCCACTATGGATCCTAAGGGTCTTCAGAGCAGGAGGAGCATAAGATCATAAAAAGAGCTTGCTGGATCAGGGCAATGGCTCATGTAGTCCAGCATCCTGTTCTGTAAGTTCCACAGATGCCACAATGGGAAACCCTCAGGGAGGACTCAGGCAGAAGAGTCCCTTCCTCATCTGTGGTTTAAGGAAGTTGGTATTCAGATGTAGTACAGCCTCTGAGCTTGAAGGGAGAACACAGTCATCATGGAAGGGCCATTGATAGTCTTCTCTTCCACAATCCCCACCCCACCCCATCATCAATGAAAGCCATTCAAGTTGGTGGCCATCACTGCCATTTCTGGGAAAGCGTTCCAAAATTTAACTATGCTGCCCTGAATCTTCCAGTGTTCAGCTTCACTGAATGGCCACAAGTTCTAGTGTATTGAGATAGGGGAAGGACCTTTCCTCTAGCTGCTCCATCAGCTGCTCCTGACAGTGATTTCATAATTGCTTTGGGTTGGTTCTTAAAAAAAAAAAAAAAAAAAAACACCTTTGGTTGGGATAATTGTGGGACTTCTTTAGTGGGAAGCAGTATACAAATTTAATAAAGCTGAACTTAAAAGAGGCATGTGGCAGGTGGATGATTGTGATAATGGCAGTGGGGTGAGGGAAGAAGACACGACAGATGTGTTGATTCTAAGTAAGCTTTATTTAATCCCTTGCATTAAGGGATATTGAAACAAGGAAATCAGCAGCAATGGGTGGTTGAGGAAACTCTCATCCACCACAAACACACAAACATTCATAAATTACATTGAAGAATGCGCCACACATTGAACATGCAAACATAAAATGCCATTGAATAATGAAAAGGCAAAGAAAGCAACATGCAGAATTGTTTTGGGCTTAACATGATGTTGTCAGGACACTGATGCGAACTGGCAAAGTTAGCTTACATCTTTGGTTGCTTGGCAAATGTTGCATTTTACTTGATGCTTGGCAATGGGCAGACCTGCTTCGTTTGCCCAATGCATGGTGGGACAACAATGGGGCATTTGGTCTGCGAGGATCCACCACCAGATCCACCGCTGCTGCAGCAGACAGCTCCGCCACTGCCGCTGCTGCAGCAGACAGCTCCTCCTCCTCCACCACCACCACCACCACCACTGCTTCCGCCAGATACGACAATGGTTTTCCCACCTGATCCTCCACCTCCTCCACCTCCTCCACCAGATCCTCCTCCAATAACCTTAACCCCACCTGAGCCTCCACCACCGGATGAGCTACAACAAACGGCACCGCCACCACCACTGCCGCCAGAGGAACTGCAACATACTCCACCACCAGATCCCCCACCACTTCCTCCACCTATGATGATGGTTTTTCCACCAGATCCTCCACCTCCTCCTCCACCTCCTCCTCCACCGGATCCTCCTCCAATCACCTTGACCCCACCTGAGCTTCCACCACCGGATGAGCTGCAACAAACTGCACCACCACCACCACTGCCGCCAGACGAGCTGCAACATACTGCACCACCACCACCACTGCCGCCACTAGATCCACAGCAAACCCCTCCAGATCCTCCCCCAATAACTACGGGGATCTTTTGCTGGCCACCTCCATATCCACCTCCATATCCACCACCAGATCCACCTCCAGAAGACTGCCCACTGCCGCCAGATGATCCGCAGCATACTGCACCACCGCCGCTAGCTCCACAGCAAACCCCTCCAGATCCTCCGCCAATAACTATTGGGATCCTTTGCTGGCCACCTCCATATCCACCTCCATATCCACCTCCATATCCACCTCCACCACAACACCCAGAAGACTGGCCGCCTCCACTTGGTATAATGATGATTCCGCCGGACTGTCCGCCGCCGCCGCCGCCACCACCACTGCAGCAACAGCAGCCGCCAGATCCTCCACCGCCAGATCCTCCACAGCAGCCTCCTCCTCCACGGATTTGCATCATCCCACCGCCACCACCACCGCTGCCACCGCAGCAGCCACCAGATCCTCCGCCGCCTCTTCCGCAGCCGGATGAGCCTTGGCCTCCGCCTCCACCTCCGCCTCCAGAGCAGCAGCCGCCGCTGCCTCCACCGCCGCCCCTTGAACCGCCGCCGCAGCAACAGCCGCCCCCGCTTTGTCTTTGCTGGCTCATCTTTCGGCTTCTGTGTGGCGGTTGCTTCTGTGAATTAAGCCTGAAATAGGAGCAAAGAATGGATACGGCACACTGATGACTGACTGCGATGCTCATTTCTGAAAGGGCCTAGTTCTCAGGGTGGTCACTCAGGCTGCAGCGTCAGGTGGTGGTTACCTGTGCTGGATCACATGGCTGAATAATATATGTAGCTCAGGACCAGTTTCCTTGTGAGATTCCCTCTGTATACATCCACTCAACCCCTTTGATCTGTGAGACTGGCACTTTCCCAGGTACCATGTAATACTCATTGCACATTTGTAAGAAATGGGTCTTTAGTACAGTCTGCCCTTGCCTTAAATGTCATTGTTTAAGCCAGCCTACCCTGAAACATAGAAGGTTGGCGTGTGTTTTAACCTGGCTCTTAGCTTATCAATTATTATTTTATTATTCTTCGAATGTTCTTTAAACAGCTGTTTTTAACAGATTTTTTCCCCCTGACAGCTTTACTGTTTCATTCTTTTTGTAAACCTCTTTTTGTAAAGGATAAAACGGTATGTAAATTTTGCGAGCTATGGATAGATAGACGAGTGGATTGATATGATTCCACCTGTCGTGTAAGCATATGTAGGCAGTACAAAATCAATCAATCAATCAATCTCACACATTTTTTTATTAAATCAGCATGTCAGCGTGGAAGGTTCTAATTAACCCCCTGGACTGCTATGTTTCTCTGATTTTATTGCCCTAGATCACTGCTGCATTTCCCCCCCTGTTTTGCAGAGTTTTATCAACATTCTAATGTTTTGTTTAAAAATATATATTAAGGGTTCGAAACATTTTTTTGCCATTGGTGTTGTTATTTTCTGTGCAACCTACATGAAAGGCAATGTTGAAATTAAATTATTTTTTTAAAGCGGAGGATCCTTCCATTTGGTGATCCTGCCCCGGTGCTTTTAAATGGTGCAACCCAGTGACCGATTGACCACCTGCAGAATCCCTAGCTTCATCTCTCTGCTTTCTGTACTTTCTGCCTAGAATCTGTCTCCTCAGTCCTACCTGGTTGGCTGCCAGCTAGCAAGCCAAACCATATACCCGGTGAAGATATGGAGGCCAGATAATGAGATGACATCGCTCCCTTGCACCAGCTAAGCAGGTCGGGCCCTGCAAACTGGGCATGGATGTAAGGCCTCTTCTGGGAACAATTCCTCAGTGAACCTTTGTCTGACAGATTTATCCCTTGATAATCGTAAAGGATTAAGGTGCCTCTTGGAACAGGTTTAGGGCAAGATGCACTCTCTGGCTTAGCTGCAGCTATCATTCAAGCATTGCTGTTTGGGAGGACACAGAAATTCATTTGCTGTGACCTCAGCTGCTCAGGTACCATCGCCCATTCCCGAATGGTTCTCCATTCCTCATTGACATCTATAAGAATGTCCTTCTCCCTCCACTGAATGCAAGGAATTGCACACAAGAAGCCAAATCAACCCTTTGACCCTCCTACCCAAATAACATTACCGCTGCATCAGTGCATAGCTGAAGATGTTTCCATCCATTCAAAGGAAGGAGGACTATCCTAGCATTGAGCTTACCTTGTTTAGCAGATGTGCTGGAACGATGGAGAAGTCTCAAAGGATTCGAATGATGAGCTTGGGGACCAGAGATCCTCTTTATACCCATCTTCTGGCCACTCCTATGGGAAGTGAGGCACCCCAGGAATGGTGAATGACACAGTTACAATCTCCCTTAACAGGTGGCCTCTTCCAACCCAAGTCGCCTGACAAGTCATAGGAGATCCATATCTCTCTTTTGTATCACTGGTTATTTTATGGAATGTAAACAGCTTAATGAAGGTGCTACACCTAATGAGTAAGTTCCTGCTTTGTAGCAGTGCCTCACATATTTGTGGGGGCTCTTCTTGATGAGTGACGTATTCAAGGGTGGGCATTTTTTAAGGGGAGTTGGTGGCTCCTGATAGGCAAATCAGTTTATATCCAGTCCAAATTATTACTGCACTTATTTACCCATAAGTTGAGAGACATTGGTCATGTAGTGCTTAGAATGTTAGACTAGGACCTGGGAGACCGGGGTTCAAATCCCCTTTTGGTGATGAAGCTCACTGTTGTGGGGATGAAATGAGGAGGGGAGAACCATGTACAGGTGAAACTCGAAAAATTAGAATATCGTGGAAAGGTTCATTTCTTTCTGTAATTCTACTTAAAAGGTGAAACTAATATATGAGATAGACTCATGACATGCAAAGTGAGATATGTCAAGCCTTTCTTTATTTGTTATAATTGTGATGATTATGGCGTACAACTGATTAGAACCCCAAATTCACAATCTCAACTTTGGGGTTTTCATCAGCTGCACGCCATAATCATCACAATTATAACAAATAAAGAAAGTCTTGACATATCTCGCTTTGCATGTCATGAGTCTATCTCATATATTTAACTCCAGTAGCCAATGAAAACAATTGCTTACATAAATGGACTTTTCCACGATATTCTAATTTTTTGAGTTTCACTTGTATACTACCTTGAGTTCCTGGAGAAAAAGGAAGGATACGAATTCAATATGTCAGTCAACCAAGTGTCTTCCCTGCCATTTCTATATTTATCCAGCTAAGTTCTACCTTAAAAAGGTAAAGGGACCCCTGACCATTAGGTCCAGTCGCTTACGACACTGGGGTTGCGGCGCTCATCTCGCTTTACTGGCCAAGTGAGCCGGTGTACAGCTTCTGGGTCATGTGCCCAGCATGACAAAGCCGCTTCTGGGGAACCAGAGCAGTGCATGGAAACGCCATTTACCTTCCCACCAGAGCTGTACCTATTTATCTACTTGCACTTTGACGTGCTTTCGAACTGCTAGGTTGGCAAGAGCTGTGACCGAGCAACAGGAGCTCACCCCGTCACGGGGATTCGAACTGCCGACCTTCTGATCAGCAAGCCCTAGGCTCTGTGGTTTAACCCACAGCGCTACCCCCATCCCTAAGTTCTACCTAGAGCCCATCTATTGAAAACAGTGGACTGAAATTCATCTGCCTGTCATAAATAGGACAAGGACTGCATTATCTGTCCCGACAAGTGCAAGTTGCTTCTACATGCACACACCAGGTTGTGTTAATTTGCACCACTCAACAATTGTGTATATTGACACACTGGCTGTACAATAGGTGAACATTACATTTGAAGAATTTCATGAATGCAGAGACTGTTTGTGTACACAGGTTCAGAGACTGTACAGTTGTTGAGTGTAATGTGTGGACACCCCATATCACCTCAGTGTTTGAGCAGGAAGTTCTCTGCTAGCCTTGTGGCTCCAACGTAATTCCAGTAAAATAGTGAAAATAAATAGACATAGCCAATTTTGTGGGATCATTTTCCAGCTCCAGCGACTTATACTATAGTATGAAACTAATGTGAGATAATATGAAACTGAACCTACAGTTAAATGGAGTATTTTTTTAAGTACTGTGCGTGCGCACACGTACACAAACACCCCGGTACGACTTGCTGCCTCATTTAGGGCTTTGGAGTGGCCCCAATCTGAACCAGGACAATCTGGGGCTTACCTGACCCAGATCCAGATCTCAGACCAGACACAAACTGGGAGTCTTTGACAGTCTTTAATTATGGTTTTACTCCCTAATTAAACGTGTGAGCAGGGAGACAAAGCCTGCTCCTCAATGTCTGGCCCCCTTGCAATTTTAAAGCCCTGGATCACTCCAGTTGGACATGATCTGAACCAGGGTGATCTGTGTTCTGTGGTTTCCTCAGCCTGCTCCAGCTGAATCCCATGTTGACCCAAATTTACCGAATTCAGTTTGAGATCCTGGGTCACAGCTACACATTAATGTTACTGAATAATGATTGTTGGAATCCACAGGAGGGGAGAATGTTGTTGAGCTCATGTCTACCTTTCACAGCACAAAAAGTGAACATGGGAAAGAGGCTGGGACATTGAGTTTTTGCTAAAGCGTGTTCTCCTTCATGGAGAGCACGTGTTGCGGTGGGGGCTAAAAAGTCACCCCTCTGCTGCTGGGCAGGTTAGTCTGGATGGCCACAACTATGATTGGGCTCTGGCTGTCATTGGGGAGATTCATATGTTGCAACTTGTTGATGGACAGCCCAGAGCCTACAAATTACCCTGCATGCAGCGTCGGAGCTCTCCTGGCTTCCCTCCCTGTTATTAGGCCTCTGCATTGACCTTGCTATGCCTGTCATGGGGTCGTCTGCTTTTGGGGCAGGGGCCTGGTAGGAATTTTTCCATTTGGCTGATTGGCTGGTGCCATCTGGTTTTCGCCCACTGCATAGCAATTAGTGACAACTTGTAAGGTTGGCCGTTAGGCATTGGTTATAAATTGGTTGGAGGAGGGGCAGAGTTGGCTGTGCTTGCCCCTCCTATGCTGCGAAGGGGCAGGTTGGCTGTGGTTGCCCCTTCAGTGCTGCTGCTGCAAGGGGAATTCCGTTAAAGGAATCCAGGGGCTCACCATGCTTGTCCGTATCCCCCGGTCTGGGGCCAGGGCCCACGCAAGAGCCGCTGGGAGCATTAGGGGAGAACGGGCGCACACTCTCTCCCCAAAGTGTTTTCCCCTATACTGACTCCACAGGCGGGTGGAGGTCAGTTCTGTCCCCAGAGGGACAGATAGTCTTAACCAATGCCTAAGCAACCACTCACTTATTTTGTATTCAATAAAGTTGTGGCCAAAATTAATGCCAAAAACCTTTAACTTATATCTGGTGTGAAGTATGTTTTATTTGAGGGGTGGTTTGGGGACCTCGACGCACAACATTGTTCACATTGCTACAGATAGTATATGTACCTTGTGGTATTTCATTGCATGTTTCCCAAGCATATTTTCAAAAGATTAATATTTAGGAAGATAATTTGGGATAATTGTGAACTTCATTTATTTTATTTAAGAGAGTGCAGCTGCCCATTTAAGAAGGAGGTTGTGCCAGACATTATTTTATAGCTTATTAGTTTAGCCAATGTGGTGTATTGATTAGAGTCTTGGACTAGGACTTGGCAAACCAGGGTTCAATCCTCATTCAGTCATCAAGCTCACTGGGTGATCTTGGGCCATTCATTCATTCTTAGCCTAGACTTCTTCACAATGTTGTTGTGAGGATATATATGCCACCTTGAGCTCTTGGAGGAAAAGTGGGATATAAATGCAATAGATAAATAAACAATACATAAAATGAATGAATGAATGAATGAATGAATGAATACCACAAAGCATATACAGATGATTGCCAACTTTCTTCTTCATTGAATAACCCAACTTGGGTAATTGTAAACTTGGTTTATTTAAATCCCCTCTTTGGATGACTTGTGTTAGGGTCTACAAAACAAGGAACCTCCAACACATTCAGTTTTAGCAACTAGAGAGATGCAGCGTATATTGTCTCAGCAGCAACAATTTGTCCCAAATGCCCATTTTAAATTTACTTTATGCTGTAATCCAGATTTGAAGATAAAGATTTGTGTGTATAAGAAATGGTCTGAATATGAGATGCATACATTAGATCACCTGTTTAGATGGAGAATTATTGTCTTTTTCTTATTTTGTGGCTTAAATATAAATGACAGGTGAGTGCAGAATTCAATTGCCAACATCTTCTGGGGTCTATTTATGGTCTATCTGCTTTAAAACCTTCACCACCTCATACTATATTGGGGGGAATTACTGGATCCTTGCAGAATGCTAAATCCACACCTGCAGTTTATAAATGCTTTATGAATCTTTTAAATATTAATGTTCAGGAACTCAGAGAGAAATGGAACAGGGAATTATAATGTGCCACGCAGCCTAAACGATGGAAAATTGCTTTGGAATCTGAAGTATTTGAAAAATCTCCTTACTTTAAATTGTGTTTTATGCAGCAAAAATTAAACGTTATGAGTATGTTACTCCAAAATGTTTGTATAAAAAAGTATAGAGGTTGTCACTTCCATGTTGTCATCTTGGGGAGATGGGCCCTAGGACAGAAAGGAAGGGTAGGGTGCTTCTTTTTTTTTTAAAAAAAAAAAAAAAACATACACACAAATATCCAGTGGATATGGAGTCTTCCTTGTTTATGGAAAGTAGGAACCATCTAAATGACTGGTGGTGAGCATCAAACTCAGGGACCAAATGTGGGCCACGAAGACCTCTCTATGTGGCTCTCGGGACTCTCCCCAGATTATACCTTTTATTGAGTGTTTTTCCCTGGTTGTGATGTGTCATTAAACTCTGATAATGCCCTCTTACTAGCCGCAATGGAGAGTAGAGCAAGTGGAAGTATTTTGGTAGAAAGCAGCCGAGAGCACAAAGATAAAATTCATATTTTTTCCTCTGTCCACTGTTACCTCTGAGTCTGCTTCCAACTGGTGAGTGGCCCCTGAAAGGTTGTCTGGAAAGAGCAATGTCCTAAAGATCTCATTTGTATATCTATATATCCTTATCTATATAGCTCTAGATATCTATATAAGCCGGTCAACCGCAAACAACAGGTAGATCTCCAGGGTGCTCCAGGTCGATCGCGGAAGATCGGCGGTGCTGCTGTGAAGGCTTGTATTTCATGTGTCAGCAGCATAGTGGGGGAAGGAAGTCAATCCTTCTTTTAAAAAGCTCAACAAATCTGGTCAATCCTTCCTAAAAGGAGCTCAACAACTCTTTCCAAAAAAAAAAAAAAAAGCTCGACAATTATGGGCAATGACAATGGGTAGATTTTATTATACTGGGAGTAGATTGCAGCCTCTATAGAGTTGGACGTGCCTGATCTATATGATTGAGAGAGTGTGTTATAAAATCAGCAAACAGCACTTTATCCAAGCTTGCTCTCTATCTATCTAAGGTAAAGGTAAAAGGTATAGGACCTCTGGACTGTTAAGTGCAGTCAAAGGCGACTATGGGGTTGTGGTGCTCATCTTGCTTTCAGGCCGAGGGAGCCGGCATTTGTCCACAGACAGCTTTCCGGGTTATGTGGCCAGAATGACTAAACTGTTACTGGCGCACAGAGGACCATGAGAAGTGCCAGAGTGCACAGAAATGCTGTTTACCTTCCCGCCACAGTGGCACCTGCTTATCTACTTGCACTGGCATGCTTTCGAACTGCTAGGTGGGCAGAAGTTAGGTCAAAGCAATGGGAACTCACCCTGTTGGGCGGATTTGAATGGCCAACCTTCCGATCTATCTATCTATCTATCTATCTATCTATCTATCTATCTATCTATCTGTATGTGAAGTTTTAAATTCTTATAGCAAAACGTTTCAGCTTCTACCTTCATCAGTGATTAAGTGATTAATTATCTTAGTGATTGACTCCATCCTCCCAGGATCCAGAACAAAGTTGAATGGAGTGCTGTTTAATACTTTCACCACAGTCTCTCTCTCTCCCTCTCTCTCTCTCTCTCTCTGTGTGTGAGTAACAGATAGGGACATGGATGGTGCTGTCATCTAAACAACTCAGGCTCTCAGGCTTGCTGATCAGAAGGTCGGCAATTTGAATCCATGCGACGGTGGTGAGCTCCTGTCACTTTGTCCCAGCTTCTTCCAACCTAGCAGTTCGAAAGCACACCAGTGCAAGTAGATAAATAGATACTGGTGCAATGGGAAGACAAATGGCATTTCCATGCACTCTGGCACTCGTCATGGTGTCCCGTTGCACCAGAAGCAGTTTAGTCATGCTGACCACATGACCCGGAAAGCTGTCTGTGGACAAATGCTGGCTCCCTTGGCCTGAAGTGTGATAAGTGCCACATCCCATAGTCACCTTTGACTGGACTTAACTGCCCAGGGGTCCTTTACCTTTTCTTTACCTTTTACCTTTTGTTGTAATTTATTTATGTGGCAAAACAGCTCCCCCAGCCATTCAAGGGTGGTATGGAATGATGGCTAAATAATGATCAGCACTCGCAGCCTGAACTTTGGGAAAAGAGGGGATGACAAATCTTAAGGCAATCTAGAGCTACATAGAGTAGACTTGCCCTGCCACATTTTGGGAAGCCTTTCTGATGGTTTCTCCTTCCCTTGAAATGCCTTGGATGTTTGTTGCTTTTGGTTAAGTTCAGTCTCAACTCTCTTCCCAGGTCTCACCATCAACTTGGCTCATTGCACGGCTGAATGTGTTAAGCAACTTCTGTCTCTCAGCAACGTATCTGGTGAAGGCAACAAGTGGAGGACAGCCTACACTGGAACTTGAATTATGACCTACATACGTGCTTTGCCCACACATAGATGCAGAGGATGAAGACACAAAACAACAGCGCATGAATTTAAATATGGGCCACAAATTCATAAGCCTGATATGCAGCATTCTTGACTAGTTCAAAGCAAATTTCCCAAACTTAAGGCAGGTATGAATGCTCCCAAGGAGGAAAAGTCAATCAAAAGAATCACAGGGGCTGGAAGAACTTACCTCCAAGGATCAAAGAAAGCTGCTTTATAGAGTCAAATCAATGGTCCATCTAGCTCAGTATTGTTTACACCAGTGCTGGCCAAACTTGGCCCTCCAGCTGTTTTGGGACTACAACTCCCATCATCCCTAGCCAACAAGACCAGTGGTCAGGGATGATGGGACTTGTAGTCCCAAAACAGCTGGATGGCCACGTTTGGCCATCACTGGTTTACACAGATCAACAGCATCTCCCTATGGTTTCAGGTGTGGGGCATTCCCATACCTCAAGCAGGTATACCATAAAACAGTGGTGGTCAATGTTGTGTCTACCAGATGCCCATGGACTACAGCTCCTACCGTCTTGACTGATGACCATCCTGGCTGGGGATAAATTGGGGTTTGTAGCCCCTGCCATATGGAGTTGGTTTGCGTAAGCCATGCTTTTCCACTCTGGTGTACTCTGGGGTTGGCCATGGTCTTCCTGGGACTTTCCTCCAATTGAAACTAGACGTGCACAAGCCAGCATGTTGGACTGGGAATTGGGAATCAAGAGTTGTAATCCACACTTGGTTATGAAGCTCACTGAGTGACCTTGAGCCAGCCGTCCTCTTTCATGGCTATTAGCTATGATGGTCAAGGTCCTCTTTCATGGTTGGAGGCAGTAGTGCTTCTGAAAACCAGCTGCTGGAAACTACAGGAAGGGAGACGGCTCTTATATTCAGGTCCTGCTTGTGAGCTTCCTGATGGGTCATCCGGTTGGCCACTGTGTAAAAAGGATGCTGGACTAGATGGGCCTCTGGGTTGATCCAGTAGGCTGATGTTGTTGCTGCTGCTGCTGTTACAATTTATTACCTGTCCTTTACTGTAAGGTCCCAAGACAAGTTACAACAATTAAAATACCACGTTAATACTAATATATAATATCACATATTATTAAAACCACTTAAAATTGCAAAAGTAAGTTGAGTCTTGAAAATATACATTTGTTCAGCATAAGCCTACAACATAGAATCATAGAGCTGGAAGAGACCCCAAGGGCCATCCAGTCCAACCCCCTGCCAAGCAGGAAACACCATCAAAGCATTCCTGACAGATGGCTGTCAAGCCTCCGCTTCAAGACCTCCAAAGAAGGAGACTCCACCACGCTCCTTGGCAGCAAATTCCACTGTCGAACAGCTCTTACTGTCAGGAAGTTCTTCCTAATGTTTAGGTGGAATCTTCTTTCTTGTAGTTTGAATCCATTGCCCCGTGTCCGCTTCTCTGGAGCAGCAGAAAACAACCTTTCTCCCTCCTCTATATGACATCCTTTTATATATTTGAACATGGCTATCATATCACCCCTTAACCTTCTCTTCTCCAGGCTAAACATACCCAGCTCCCTAAGCCGTTCCTCATAAGGCATCGTTTCCAGGCCTTTGACCATTTTGGTTGCCCTCCTCTGGACACATTTTCAGTATCCTTCAGTATCCTTCTTGAACTGTGGTGCCCAGAACTGGACACAGTATTCCAGGTGAGGTCTGACCAGAGCGGAATACATAATATTGTTGAATGAAGACAGTGAAAGGGTGGGGAGAACTGATTCGGGGGAAGTGGGATTATGATAGAGGCAACAGAGCAGGCACCAAACCACATATCGACCAGGTCTTTTTTAAAATAGTGATGGACAACAAATTATAGGAGTGCTCTCCATTTGAAAGTCAAAGTCAAATTCATGAATGGAAAGCTGGGCAACAACCAATTATAAGTCCCCAGCTGTTCAGAGATAAGCATCTTCTCTCTGTATTCTTAACTATCAGGAAGAACTTCCTCAACCACAAAAAACCCACTTCTTGTATCTCGGACAGTTGCACCACTTGAAATCGCAGTTCAAGCTTCTGAGAACAGGGAGCTGCCTTATTTATTTGTTATCATGTTTATTTCAACTCCTCCACCGCCTCTTCCATTGGATTCCTTACCACTCCTTCAGCAAAAAAGTCCCATGGTGGATAGGAAGGTTTTAAAAACACAAGATTAGAATCAGTTAAAGGAATATACAATCAGAAGGATGGAGTGGGTCATACATCTAATTTGGATGGCTTTTGAAAAGGATCCAGAAAATCTGTGGTACATAGAGCTATCAATGAAGGCTGCCAACATAGCATGTGTTGGCAGACTGAGAGTTGTCACATGATTCATGAGTAAGGAACCCCCAATGTGTCTTCTGGTGTTATGGTGTGGTCTAAGAGGCCAGAGTAAATAAAGTCTCCTTCTTGACCCTTCTCACTTCTGGAAACAATATGGCCCTCTGGCTCCTGGTGCTATTCGCCTCCCTTTCCTTGCCGTGTGATGCCTTCCGTGTACTCCACTTGACAATGACCGTGGACTGTATTGCATCTCGAACTCTGCCTTCCTCGACAAGCTCTTTGCTAAGAGGTTTATACTTTCTCTTAGGTTGGGAGACTAGCCCCTAAGTTGATCCATGGGCGTGTGACATTCTCCCCACTCTGGATGGTCCTATCAGGCAGCACAGCGCTCTTCCACTCAGAACTGGTTGGTGACCCTTATGACTGGTGCCAAACAGCTGTCACTTCAACTTCCAAGAGTGTCTGAGCTTTGTAGGAAATATAAAGTGGTGGCCTATTACTGGGGCTCCACAGAGTTCTCACCATCAGTGGGCCCAAGCAGGTACCCGGGAATGCTGGGTACTCATTGTTCTAACCCTGTAGCTCACTATGTGAGTCCTTCAGAATGTGCCATGACTTGTATAGGCTGGGCCTAGCTGCTGTGTAAATCACAACAGAACCATTTTGTTAGGAGGCAGCATGACAGCAACAATACACTTGCCACCATGTCACTCAGTACCTTGTCACACCTCGACTTGTCATTTGATTTAATGTAACTTGAGGCTCCATAGACCGGAGCGAGTTTGGTCAGGTTCCTGATGACCATCAGATGATGATCTGTGCTCCAGATGATGACCAGGTGCATTATGCATCTGAAGAAGCAGGTTGAAGCCAAGTAACAATGGGCAGACATGGTTCAATCCGTGAGAACCTCCAGTTTAAAAGGACCCAGCGAAGAAAAGCGATGGAAGAGCTCTCTACTCTGAGACTTGGTGATAGACCACAGCTTAGTGGTAAAGCATCTACTTTGCTTGAAGGAGATTCCAATGTTACATCTCTGGTGTGTTCAGGTAGGTCTTCAACCCTGAAGAGTTACTGCTGGTCAGCCAAGAAAGTAACAAGCAGATTAACCAATTGTCTGGTCCAGTGAAAGGCAGATTCCTTTGTGACCTAGAAGCCAGCTGGGACTGAAGGGCATTGGAACTCCAGTTGTATTCTGGTTGGTCAGGAGAGCAACCTGTGGCTATCCAGATGTTACCCCTAATTCCCATCATCCCTGACCATTGACTGTGCTGTCTTGGGCTGATGGGAGCTGAAATTCAAAAGCTTCTGCATGACTCCCCATTAGCCACCACTGTTCTAATCACTAAACCAATCTTTAAGTGTTTTATGTGCTGCTCTGCTGAAGGAATAAGGTGCCTTGTTTTTTTAAAAAATAAATGAATGAATGAATGAATGAATGAATGAATGAATGAATGAATGGGGTGTAGGTCTACTTATGCATTTATCTTTCTATTGACTCATTTTCAACAGTGAAAATGCTATTAATTCAGGTGAGATCTCATTTCTTTCTTTATAACTTTCATCTTTGTTATGTTGGGCAAGGGCAGGATTGCTTAACTCCCACTTCAAGGGCCTGATCCACCATGCTTGCTGGGGCTGATGGGAGTTACAATCCGGTAACATCTAGAGGAACAAGAAGTTCCCCACATCTGACCTACATCGAACTCCTACAATTTTTCACACAGATTATCAGATTGGCTACTTTGAGTGCCCAATCAGAAAGCTTGGGCATATCTACATGTAATAAATGAAGTGATGTTTGTTTGTTTGCTTGTTTGTATGTTATGGATCCTAAGTCATTTTTGTGTGATATGTTACTTTACTGTAAATCAGGTCCTCCAGTAAAAGAGGGCACATGTTGTGGTGCGACCGGCAACCCAACACAGTGTTGTGGGGGTAATTGGAAATCATGGCCACAACACCTGATAGGTCGGTCCCATGTTGCTGGGGTGAAATCAGACCAATGGTGTATCGTAAAATACAGGAACGGGGGACCTATTTGAGCCCATGCGAGGCTGCTGAGCTTCCTCTTTGGGGCCTTTCGCATCGAAACACCTGCCCACCTCACCCAATATTTAGGGCTTGCGCTTGACCTTGCTATGCCATCATGTGTCGTCTGTTGTTGGGACAGGGGCACGGCAGGAATGTTCCCCACTTGGCTGATTGGCTGGTGCCATTTGGGTTTCACTTGCCGCGTAGCAAATAGTCACAACTTGTAAGTTGCAGATAGGCTCTGGTTCAGGTGATAGGCATGGCATGTGATGTGGCCATGCCTATGCAAATGCAGGATATTCCAGTACAGGAATCCAGGGACTCATTGGTTTGTCGGTCCCCAAAAGGGGTCTGGCTGGTGCCCGAGTCCCAGGGACATCAGGACAGCTGATAGGTACCCCTACCAATAGCTGTCCCTGGTGTTCATCCTTGGTTGTTCGAACGTGGCTCTGGGACAGTTCTGCCTGCAAGGGTGCAGGGAGATAGTCGGACCAGAACCTATGCAACCACTCACTTGGTTGTAATCAATAAAGTTGTGGCCTAAATTCTGCCAAAAACCAAACCAAATATCTGTCTCTTGTGTGAATTTATTTGGGGAGGGTTAAAGGTCTGAACATGCAAACAGCACAGTGGACCCTTTAGGAAATTTTTAAACCACCCTTCATCAAACAAACAAACAAACAAACAAACAAATAAATACTTCTCCCTGTCTGGAATGATTCATTGAAGCGATGGTTCTTCATTGCCATTGCCACCTGCAGTTCTGTGGTTTCCCACAATGGGGCAGTCACACACACACAAGCAGAGACACAAACACACACTTGAATGGTTCTCTTTATGTATCTGAAACCACACTACCCAATCCCACTGCCTCCCCCCAGAGGATGCTACCACCAGAGGCATACCTAGGCTCCCTTGCAAACTCTGCAAGGAGGTGTGTTGGTACCCTCCATTCCCACTGGTGCCTTGCACCCTTGGCAGTTGCTGGCTCTCTCCATCTTCCTTAATGATTTTTGCACCCCCTGGACCTGTAACCTTGGTGGGGGCCAACTTGGTCAATCCCTCGATATGCCCCTAGCTACCAGCTACTTTGGGAACCGCCAGTCTAGCTGGTGAAGAGTTAGACGAGGGTCAGAACTTTCTTCATTAAGAAGGCTGCCTTCTGCAGTTCTGTGGTTTGTCACATGAGGCAGTGAGGGGTAGGGGGGTGTATCTGAAACAACACTACCCAGCACTACCCAAGTGTCATCATTGTTAGGGAAACCCAAAGGTCTGGAGAAGTGCCCAAGAAACTTTAGAAGGAAAAGGGGGGACCCAAAGGAAACCCCCAGAAAAAAATACATTGGGGAAAAAAATGCAGTGAGGATCGAGAATGCTCTGCAGGTGTGAATACTATCAGTTGAAGTGTGTGAGAGAAAAGAAATAATGGATAGATAGGAGAAGAAAATGGAATCCCCCCATGAGATCATGGCTGGCTGGCATCCTGAACAGGAATGACCCACAAGCAAGTTTTTGTTGCTGTTCCTACCAGGGATGGAGGACATTTTTTGAAGCAACCAGATCAAGTCTGTCAGTCCTGGGTTCATACATGGATCAGAAGCTTCATGTTAACTGGGTTCAACACTTTTCTGAGGCCCCATCCTGGGAACAGTAGCAAGTTCAGAGTGATGAGAGTTCTTAGGAGGCCCCAGTTCCCCTCACAGAACTATCATTCCCAGAGCTCCGGGGAAGATGGATTGATAGTTAAACCACTCTGGCAATGCTAGCCCTGTGAGGGGAGCAGGGATCTCCTAATGGAAAACTGTGGCTCCCAAGATTCTATGGTGGAAGGCATGACTGTTTAAAGTGGTATGATACAGTGCAGACGGACACCTGAATTTTAGGAATGGAGATTCATTTCAAACAACTGCCTGCGGAAATTCATGTTTTACACAGAAATTGTGGCGAAAATGCTTATTATGAGTGCAGAGAACGTGTACCAAAGCATACAAAAATGAGTATTTTAGCATAAGGTGCATATAATGGGCTCACTAGAAGGACAGATCCTGAAGTTGAGGCTCCAGTACTTTGGCCACCTCATGAGAAGAGAAGACTCCCTGGAAAAGACCCTGATGTTGGGAAAGATGGAGGGCACAAGGAGAAGGGGACGACAGAGGACGAGATGGTTGGACAGTGTTCTCGAAGCTACTAACATGAGTTTGGCCAAACTGCGGGAGGCAGTGAAGGATAGGCGTGCCTGGCGTGCTCTGGTCCATGGGGTCACGAAGAGTCGGACATGACTGAACGACTGAACAACAAACCATATAATGGAAATGAATGCTTATATATACAGAAAGTGGGATGGATGGATGGATGGATGGATGGATGGATGGATGGGATGGAATGAGTGAACATATCTGAAATTAACATTTCCTGTTATTTTGCTCTTTATACAGAGATTTGCATAAAGAGTTAATCTTCCCACTGTAATGATTTCATCTGGAACATACACCTATGGAAAGCTGTCTGGTTTTCATAAGCCCGAATTTGATAATTTATTTCGACAGCAGTCTGTCACAGTAACCTCAGTGTCCTGGATTCCTAAAGAGGGTTGCTAGCAGCAGGTTTTAATTTATGTACTATTACCATGTGAAATGTTGCCTCCTTGGCCACACCCATCTAATAGAATGATTACTTAGATCAGGAGTGAGGAATTGGATCCATCCTTCAGCCCAGAGACTTAATCCCCCTGTCCACGCAGGCCAACTTTAGCAGGAGGGTGTGTGGCTGCTTCCCTGAAACTGTCACTCAGGGTTAGATCATTTGCGTTCCATGCAGAACATCCTGGGTTCAATTCTGGGGAAACAGTCCTGTCTGCAATCCTGGAAGACCAGGCCATGAGGGCAATACTGACCTAGATGGACCAGGGGTATGACTCAGTATAGCACAGCTTCTTTTGTTCAAAAAGCCTTGCTGTTGGGGCCTATTAACTGATCAGCAGTTACAGAGTAGGGTTGCCATATTTTGAAGAGTAAAAAAAGAGGCCACATCTATCAACTTTTAACTATGGTTAAACACATCTATCAACTTTTAACTACTGCTTTTAACTATGGGTCACTGTGACGACTTTCATTTTGAATACACCCCCCCTACTGTCAGGGATAGGATGCGGGTGGCGCTGTGGTCTAAATCACTGAGCCTAGGGCTTGCCGATCGGAAGATCAGCGGTTCGAATCCCCGTGATGGGGTGAGCTCCCATTGCTCAGTCCCTGCTCCTGCCAACCTAGCAGTTCGAAAGCATGAAGTGCAAGTAGATAAATAGGTACCACTCCAGCAGGAAGGTAAACGACATTTCTCTGCACTGCTCTGGTTTTGCCGGAAGCGGCTTAGTCATGCTAGCCACATGACCCGGAAAAAACTGTCTGCGGACAAACGTCTCTTCCGCTTCCTCTGTCTCTGGGTGGTTGCAAGGCTCTTCAACATCCCCGTACCCCTGTTCTGCCTCCCCTGTCCATTGCTCCTCCGAATCCTCCCTGACAAAGTGGACATTTCCCCCCTCTGCAGAGAGTGCGCGGAGAGGGCTAAATGTTCAGACTTGACTTGGATCTATACTGTGGATGCAGCTGGACAGAGTGGTTTTCATTGACTGTGCTGATGGGCTGATCAGCATTGGGCTGCAAACTCCACTAGGCTGCAGTAGTAAGTGCCCAGGAGCTTGCTGTTGACACCAGTCACCTGGTTGATGCTGTCAGAGAGCGCTGCTTTCGAAGCAAGCGCAGGGAGCTCATGTGAAGACTCCTGATTATTCCTTGGCAACCATGTCTTTGCCTGTGCCACCTCTGATATCACATATGAAGGCAGGTGTGGCTGTGACTTAGTGATGACGATGACGATGATATTAATAATAATAATAATAATAATAATAATAATACCCCACCTGAAAGATACTCAGAGTCCACTGTGAATTTCATGCTCTTTATTCAGCTCATAGTAGTGAGGAATGCAGTTCCCCCAAAACGTTTGCTTTATATACACTATTTACACAATGGGCCCCACGTGATTGGCTAATTCCGGGATACTCCTGTATGCCAATCGGAGTGCGGATTCACTTCCACCTGGAGCTGGATTGGGTGACTCCTGCGGACCAATCAGACTGCTGCAATCTCAATCCTATTGTTCTGGGACCAATCAGACTGCTGCAATCTCAATCCTATTGTTCTGGGACCAATCAGACTGGTGCATTTTGGATCCTATTCAACTCAGTACATAACACTACCCATCTGGCTGAGTTTCGCCAGCCACTCTGGGCAGCTTCCAGCAGAATATTAAAATACAATGATACTTCAAATATTAAAAGCTTCCCTAAACAGGGCTGCCTTCAGATGTCTTCTAAAAGTCAGATAGTTGTTTATTTCCTTGACATCTGATGGGAGGGCCTTCCACAGGGAGGGTGCCACCACTGAGAAGGCCCTCTTCCTGGTTCCTTGTAACTTTGCTTCTCGCAGGGAGGGAACCGCCAGAAGGCCCTCAGCGCTGGATCTCAGTGTCCGGGCTGAACGATGGGGGTGGAGACGCTCCTTCAGGTATACTGGGCCGAGGCCATTTAGGGCTTTTAAGGTCAGCACCAACACTTTGAATTGTGCTCAGAAATGTACTGGGAGCCAATGTAGGTCTTTCAGGACCGGTGTTATGTGGTCTTGGCAGTTGTGCTGACACAGGAAACATGCGCTACAGTCTCAGGACTTGACGATCTCCTTTTGCTGCATGTGCCGGATAGGTGAAAGGCTCATAGTCATAATTAACCAACTAAAGTTCTATTGCCATATGGTGAGAACCAGAGAGGGCATCAACTAAATAATGTGTTCATTGAGAAATTGAGTCTTTTTGTGACGTACTGGAGTAATAAGACACAGGATAATAATATAAGCCCATTTGTGTTTGTTAGAACCTTGTGATAGTAATCTTGAGGACTGATTCTGCTTTGGAAATGTGTTCCTATAAATATGTTCCTATAAATTTTGTTCCGGATAATCCCTTCTACTTTTATTTAATTTTATTTTGCATCTGTTGTTATTCAGTCTGTTAGGTTTTATTATGAATAAATATATGAAATGAATTAAATTTTCTCGTCACAATGGATATATGTGACTTCCTGGTTCAGAGGTGGGTTAAAAAAAATGTCAAGAAAGAAGAACAGAGAACGGCTGGTCTCTGTGTGCCTTCCCTATGGGCTTCCCAGAGGCATCTGATTGGCCACTGAAGGTAACAGGTTGTCCGGACAGTTGGGCCTTTGGTCTGATCCAGCAGAGCTCTTCTTAGAAAGAAAGAAGGAAAAACTCAACAGTGGTTATTTTAGTTCTCAAGAAAGCTTTATTATCTCCCATGCAGTAGTGGAGACTGAAACAGGAAACTGTAGGGGCATTCTGTCAATACCGCTTCAGCATAAATAAACATTTCTTTCTTTCTTGGACAATAAAACATTGCACATGCAATAACAAACCAACACAATGAAATGCAGAAGATACAAGCAAGAGATGGTGACTGAGACTGAGAAGAAGGCATGCAACATGCAAAGCTGTTCCACGTTAAGGTGGGATTTCACATCAAGGAGAAATAAACTGGCACTTCGGTCTCATTTTCCTTCCGGAAGAACACATTGTTGTAGAATGAAGCAAAGGACGTGGAAGCCTTTTACTTGTGGCTGGGTGGCCATTGGCTAGATTGCTTGGTTTGGGCTAGGCCAGGTGGGAGGCAAACGGGTTGCTTTGTCTGCATAGAGCCCCCACTGGACCCTCCTCCAATGCAGCACCCAGAATCTTGGCCACCTCCTCCACCACTGCCTCCTGATACGATAATGGTCTGACCACCTGAACCACCACCGCCACCAGAGCCTCCTCCAATGCAGCCGCCAGAGCTCTGGCCACCGCCACCGCCACTACTTCCACCACATGGGACTATGACGGTCTGGCCACCTGAACCACCACCACCACCAGAGCCTCCTCCAATGCAGCCACCAGAGCTCTGGCCACCACCGCCACTACTTCCACCACATGGGACTATGATGGTCTGGCCACCTGAGCCGCCACCAGAACCTCCTCCAATGTAGCCACCAGAGCTCTGGCCACCTGAGCCACCACCACCAGAGCCTCCTCCAATGTAGCCACCAGAGCTCTGGCCACCACCGCCACTACTTCCACCACATGGGACTATGATGGTCTGGCCACCTGAGCCGCCACCAGAACCTCCTCCAATGTAGCCACCAGAGCTCTGGCCACCTGAGCCACCACCACCAGAGCCTCCTCCAATGTAGCCACCAGAGCTCTGGCCACCACTGCCACTACTTCCACCACATGGGACTATGATGGTCTGGCCACCTGAGCCGCCACCAGAACCTCCTCCAATGTAGCCACCAGAGCTCTGGCCACCTGAGCCACCACCACCAGAGCCTCCTCCAATGCAGCTGCCAGAGCTCTGGCCACCACCGCCACTACTTCCACCACATGGGACTATGATGGTCTGGCCACCTGAGCCGCCACCAGAACCTCCTCCAATGTAGCCACCAGAGCTCTGGCCACCTGAGCCACCACCACCAGAGCCTCCTCCAATGTAGCCGCCAGAGCTCTGGCCACCACCACCGCCACTACTTCCACCACATGGCACTATGATGGTCTGGCCACCTGAGCTACCACCACCACCAGAACCTCCTCCAATGCTGCTGCCAGAGCTCTGGCCACCACAACCAATAGATTGGCCACCCAATCCACCACCACCACCACCAGACCCTCCTCCAATGCTCTGGCCACCACTGCTCTGGCCACCCCCTGATCCTATAATCTTAACTCCACCAGAGCTGCCACCTCCTCCTCCTCCTCCTCCCCCTCCCCCTCCACCACCAGATCCCCCACCGATAATCTTAACTCCACCAGAGCTGCCACCTCCTCCTCCCCCTCCACCACCAGACCCCCCACCTATAATCTTAACTCCACCAGAGCTGCCACCTCCCCCTCCCCCTCCACCACCAGATCCCCCACCAATAATCTTAACTCCACCAGAGCTGCCACCTCCTCCCCCTCCCCCTCCACCACCAGATCCCCCACCTATAATTTTAACTCCACCAGAGCTGCCACCTCCCCCTCCCCCTCCCCCTCCACCACAAGATCCCCCACTGATAATCTTAACTCCACCAGAGCTACCACCACCTCCTCCCCCTCCCCCTCCCCCACCAGATCCCCCACCGATAATCTTAACTCCACCAGAGCTGCCACCACCACCTCCTCCTCCTCCACCACCACCAGATCCCCCACCAATAATTTTAACACCTCCTGATCCCCCTCCTCCACCACTGCTACCCCCTCCATAGCATATCCCTCCTCCACCACCAGATCCACCGCTTGTGTATGGGATCTTCTGCTGGCTCATTCCACCTCCCTGCCCCCCACCAGATCCTCCTCCGATGCAGCATCCTGAAGACTGTCCACCAGTGCTGCCTCCTCCACCACTTGATCCTCCTCCACAGCAGCCTTGTCCGCCTCCGCCTCCTCCGCCTGAGACAATGACAATCTTCTGGCCTCCTCCTCCACCACCTCCTCCACCGCCTCCACCACCACAGCAGCAACAGCTGCCTGATGATCCTCCTTGGCCTTGATAGGTGATGGAACCTCCTCCGCTACTTCCACAGCATGAGCTGCCACCTCCGCCGCCGCCTCCACCTCCTCCACCTCCTCCTCCACAGCAGGAGCCACTCCCCTGCTTCTGCTGCATAGAACTCATCTTCCTATGTTGGTGTGGAGGGTGTTCTTTCTCCTCTTTGGTTTCCCTTCTGGCGTTTTAGCTCTGGAAGATAAGTAAAACAAAATCAGCCTTCCATGCACCAACAACCTTCCAAAGGTCACATGGTAGTGGGAGGAGGAGTCAGAAGCAAAGGTGGGTGGGGCAGCAAAGGCAAATTTCACCTTTGTGCACTAGGCTGGTTTCTGCACACACTCCCAAACCACTCCCCAGTCTCCATCCAGGCACACAAGAAACATTCCCAGAGATCAAGGAGACATTTCTTCCAGACAACAACAGGGAGCATACAATGGATGTAATGTCATCGTAATATGGCAAAGCCAATTGTACTGTATTCCCTTGGCTTGTTTTATATACCAAAATCTCAAAGTGGTATGCAAATCCAAACAAAAAGGAATCAATGTGAGAAATACAATATGAATTCCAGTGTCAAAAAACAACAACACACCAAACTGTTACTGCGAATTGATTACTGTTTGACTTGTTGAAAAAGGAAATGTCTATACAGAGTTATGGCAGCAATCTCTAAATGGAGCATTGAATTTGGTTTCATAATCAATTCTGTGGTGCATCTGTGTCTATTTGCTAAGCCTATCCATAACTGCTCCTTTGTTTTGCACTAGAAATATATTATCATATATAGATTTCTCTTAAGCAGTCATTGGTTGCATCAAAACCCATTCTCTAAAACATCCTCTTGCACAACCAGAAGCTATTGTTTCATAATTAGTTCATCTTCCATATTCAGCTCCAGCTGAATGACTTAATTCTTTTATTGGTCAAACGCATGCAAGCATATGGACTTGACTTACCCTCTTCAGCAACAGGAACCAGCCGAGAAGTTGAAAGTGAGTGAATGAAGAGATCATTGGGTCCAGATAACTTTTTATACCTTCTCAAGGCCTCTCCTACGGGACACGATACGCCCCTGGGCATGAGGAGTTGCATATTTACTCCCTGCCTAATGACTGGACTTTCTAGTCTCAGGTGCATGACAAAGGCAAGAGACTGACGTCTGTCATTGCTGTAATTGTTGATAAATAAACATCATTAATTAATCAAGAGCTCCACCTAATTCCTTGGCTAAATGCAGCCTGTTTGGGGCAGTGAAAGAGTCCTTGCAGGTGTGCCAGAACTGTGTAAACCCAGTCTCCTTATTTCCATAATAACAACAATAATTTTATTATTTAAATGCCACCCATATGACTGGGTTGCCCCAGTCACTTTGGGTGGCTCCCAACAGAATACTGCTACTAGAATTGAGCAAAGTACGGTTTCTCTTTCTCTCTCTCTCTCTCTCTCTCTCTCTCTCTCTCTCTCTCTCTCTCTCTCTCTCTTATTTACTTGCTAAAAGATATGCAAAAGTTTATGCCCAATACACCAGAATAAAAGAAATAATTTTAAAATCTCATCTAAAATGGAACAAGAGCAAAGGGGTGGGGGGAGAGGAGAGGAAAGAAAAGAAGGAAAAAGAAAAAAGAGAGAGAAAGGAAAGGAAATAGATAAAAGATTTTAAAAGTCAGCTAAATTTAATATTCACTCATTGACATCCAACTGTTCTATTTTCTATATGCCAATATTTTTTGAATCTTCAAATCCAAATATTTCAAGTTCATTTTCTCTTTCATGCATAAAATCCATAAGAAATTTCCAATTCTTAATAAAGGTCAATAATGATTTTTTTTTCTCAAATTGCACGTTAACTTTGCCATCTCACCTAAGTCCAATAATTTTATCAGTCATTCCTCCGTAGTAGGTAGAACTGGGTCTTTCCATCTTTGTGAGTATAACAATTTTGCGGCAGCAATCATATATTGGAATAATCTTCCATAAACCTTTCCAATTATGTATCCATTAACCCTAAAAGAAAAAAAAAAGTTCTGGCTTCAATTGGATACTGACCTTTAAAATCTTCTTTTTCAATGTATGCATTTGTATCCTGTATTTATTTATTTATAGCCTTTTCAAATGTCCACCAAGCACAATCAAATGTCTCATCATGTTCTTGTCACTTCCAGAAAATACCTGTAACACTTTTGTATATTCTAAACAATTTCTCAGGAGTTAAATACAAATGATGCATCATTTTTTTTAAAAAAAAAAAGTTCTCTTTAAGATTATAACACAACGTAAATTTTAACCCTTTAGTCTGGATATACTCCCCCTGTTCCATCTGTATATTATAACAAAAATATTTTGCCCATTTAATCATACACTCTTTAACTTGCTCTTCTTCGGCTTTGAATTTCAAAAAAAAGTTTATACATCTTTTCAGTAACATGTTCATCCTCTGCTCTCAGTTGAATTTCAAAGCCTGTCTTTCATTGTTCTATAATCTATATGAAATGTGTTTTTTATCCAATTTAAACCTCTCTGCTAATTGCATATAAGAAAATCACTTAAAATTATAACCTTCCACTATTAGCTGTTCTCTTCATTTTATAGTCTCCTTGATGCAGTTCTAAAAATTCTTTGCATTTTATCTCTTTTCTGTAGAAAGCTTCTTGTGATGACATCCATAACAGTGTCTTTTGGCACAATCTAAGTTTGTATTTATTCCAAATTATTAATATGGCACATATAATAAAGTGATTTTGGAAGTCCACTTTAACTTGAACTTTGTGGTCCCACAAATATCCACACCATCCAAACTTTAGGTCATGTCCCTCTGTTTCCAGGAGCCTCTTATTTCTCAATCTCATCCAGTCCTGCATCCACACTAAACAATGGGCTGCATAATACAGTTTTAGGTTTGCTACACCCAATCCTCCCTTTTTCCAGTTTCTAATATTTTAACATGTGGTTCTCCCCCCTCCTCACCTTCAAAACCTCGGTAAGTCTTTTTGCCATTGTTTGATTTGGCAATTTGATTTCAAATTTCAAATTTGAAATCCAGTTTTCTCCATTAAAGTCTTTTGATCTGTTGTCATATGTTGTATTGAAATTTTTGGGTTTTTTGATGATTAACCTTGAAACCTGCTAGCATGCCAAATTCATTTAAATTAGCAGAGTACAATTATTCACACTTTTTTCTTTCTTTCATGAACAGGACTTTGTTTCTTAACTCATTTGCATCTATATTTGTTACTTTGCTCATTTGTATCTTTATTCATTTTAAATTCCTTTTCACCTGTTCTTATAATTGTTTATATACAGTCGTGCCTTGGAAGTCGAACGAAATCCGTTCCAGAAGTCCGTTTGACTTTCAAAACGTTCAAAAACCAAAGCATGGCTTCTGATAGGCTGCAGGTAGTTCCTGCAGCCAATCGGAAGCTGCAGAAGCCCCGTTGGATGTCCGGCTTCCAAAAATAGCTCGCAAACCAGAACGGTCACTTCTGGGTTTGCAACATTTGGGAGCCAAAACGTCCGAGAACTAAGCTGTTCAGAAACCAAGGTACAACTGTACATTATAAAATAGAACATATTTAAAAAAATAAGTCTTCTGACTTTAAGGGATTTCCCCTTTCCAACCGCCACTACCTTCAACTGATAATCAACATGGTTGAACAACTGGGGACGCACTGATGTTCACTTTCTGGTAAGAAAACAGCTGCAGATATTATCATGAATTTATATTGTGCCATCTATACACATCAAAACTTACAACATACCAGAGAACTTGTCTTTGATCTGTCGGGCTTATAATCCAGAAATGATCACATGGAAGACAATAGAGCAGGAGTGAGGGAATCTTTCACCCTGCAGATGTTGCCTGATTGCAGCTCTGATCATCGTTGACTATGGGCCATGCTACTTGGGGCCAATGGAAGTTTGAATACAACAATATCTGGAGAGTCCAAGATTCCTCACCACTGCAATAGAGAAAGGAAAGAGAAACAGAGCTAGGGATAGACAGAAGAATGTGCATACCCCCCCCCTTGAGCTTCATTCACATAGAAGCTTATTCCATGTTCTCAACATTCCTCTAACTGTTTTCTGTTTTCATATGATGTAAAAGCCACTTCCGGAAGTACAGTGGAATATAGCATATGTTTAGTGCTCATTTCCAGTGTCCAGGAAAAAAAAATATCTGTTTGCAAATATGGAAATGAGCGCTAAGCTGTGGATCATGAGACTGAGATCAAACCAATAACCCCTTGGAGTTTCTAGAGCTATATCTGTTTATTACTTGACCAAAGTCCAGCCAAGTGCATAGCGGAACCTTTGGAGATGATGGTTGGTATTTCCTTATAGCCAGACACATAACTGCTATTAACGGAAAGGGCCCAATCAATCTGCTCTAATTCCTTCCAGGCGATATAATTGACTAATAAGAACCAACTAAGAATTCATTTCCACAAATTAAAGGAAGAGAGCTCAATTATCATCCCTGTCAGTGTTTGTAAAGTACAGTTTGGGACACAGAGAGAAAGAGGTTGATCAAGGTCAGGACATTAATTAGCCATATTTTGTCTTTGCTGCATGCTGGTGTTTGTTTGTCCTGTGGATTAGGAAATATAGAACAAGGCATTCTTAGTCAAGCTCACAAGTAGGTGGCTGGGATGGATGGAAGATTGGGGAGAAGATTCCTGTGCAGCTGTTGGGTGTGTGGCCACAGATCAGCACATAGAATGAGTCATAGAATGAGGGTCATCTAATCCAACCCCCTGCACTGCAGGAATCTCAACTAAAGCATCCATTCCAGATGGCTATCCAATCTATGCTTAAAAACCACCAGTGAAGAACAGGCCACCAACTTCCAATGGAGTCTGTTCCACTGTCCAACAGCTCTTACCATCCAAAAGTTTTCCTGATGTTTAGTCAGAATCTCCTTGTAACTTGAATCCATTGATTTGAGTCCTACCCTCCACAGCAGGAGAAAGCAAGCTCATTCCATCTTCCATGTGACAGCCCATGAGATATTTGAAGATGGCTATCAAACCTCCTCTCAGATTCCTCTTTTCCAAGCTAAACATAACCAATTCCTTCAATTGCTCCTCATAATGCTTGGTTTCCAGACCCTTGATCACCTTGGTTGCCCTCCCATGCACACATTCCAGCTTCTCAATATCCTTCTTAAATTGTGGTGCCCAGAACTGAACATAGTACTCCAGGTGTGGATTAAATAGCATTAGCTTTTTTGCTGTTACCTCATACTGTTGACTCCCCTGAAGCTTGTGGCCTACTAAGATCCCTTAGCAATCTAGTTGTCCCCCATTTTATATTTGTGCAGCTGGTTCTTCCTGCCTAAGTGACATTTGCCTCTATTGAAATTCATTTTTGTTAGTTTGCGCCCAGTTCTCCAATCTGTTAAGGTCAACTTAAATTCTGATTCTGTCTTTTCAGGCATTGGTAACCCCCCCTTTGGTGTCATTTGCGAATTTGATGAGTATCCCCTCAGTTTCTTCATCTGAGTTATTTATAAAGATGCTGAACAACTATGGGCCCAGGACAGAAAACTGTGGCACCCCACTTGTCACTTTTTTACAAGATGGTGAGGAATCATTAGAGAACACTATTTGGGTTGGTCAATTAATAGCTGGAAATCCACCTAACAATAACTTTGTCCAGCCCACATTTTAGTGACTTCTCAGCAATAATATAATGGGGCACTTTGTCAAAAGCCTTACTGAAATGAAGAGACACTATGTCAACAGTAACTATGTCAAGTATCTTAAGAAGTGTGCATGCACACGAAAGCTTATACCCAAAACAAACTTAGTTGGTCTCTAAGATGCTACTGGACAATTTTTTAATTATTTTTTTAAAAAAACATTTATTTGTTTATTTATTATTTCGACTGCGTCAGACCAACATGGCTACCTACCTGAATCTATTTCAACAGCATTACTGATCCACTAAGTTTTTAACTCTATCCAAAAAGTAAATAAGTTTCGTCTGGCATCAACTCTTTTTGAGAAACCTATGCTGGGTCTTAATAATCACAACATCCTTATCTAAGTGCTAACAGACCAACCATTTAATTATATGTTCTATGTCAGGGACGTGGCTGAATCGAACATCTGGCAAGAGTCTGACCCTGGAGATGAAGGTTTGCTAGTACAAAGAGAGTCAGAGTCCGACTCTGGAGATGAAAGAATGCAGACAGAGTAGATGTGGGTGAGCTCAGCACCCCTTCACCAAGAGTTCCCTGACTCAGCTAGCGCAGCAGACTCGGACAGCTCACAAGAAGGGGGAGGGAGAGAGTTAGATGGCAGTGAGGAGGTTGCTATGCAACCAGCAGAGAAACAGCATGCAGAGGGTTCTTTTTTTGAAAGCGACGGTGGGGGGGGGAATTCCACCCTCCTTCTCCCTGAACCAGAAGAGCTGAAAGGGTTAAAATGCAATGGAAGAGGAAGGACTGGACTTTGGTGCCCTTCTTGCTGTGATGGAGTGGAGACTCAGAGCGACCAACTCATATCAAAGTGTGGCAGGCTGGGAGCCACGTTTTGGATGTAATTTATAAATATACTTACTATAAAACTGCCGGAGAGTCGTTAATTCTTGCTTGCCTGCCTGAGATCATTACATTCTAGGACCTTTCCTGATATCAACGCCAACATGTTACCTGGGTCTTCTCCCACCCCCCTCAGATTTTAGTTTAAAGCAGTCCTGATCAAATTGCTAGAGCATATAGATGAAAAACCATACATCAGTAACTTCCCCAGCACCTGGGGGGGGGGGAGAGACACTCGTCTCCATAAAACAGGGGGAAGTGTTGTGTGAGGTTGTGAAAGGCAAGCTCTCTGTACCATTTTTAAAAATTCATTTTGCAAGGAGACACACAGGGTTTGGGGGCTGCATCTGGGCCCCCAAACATTTTCCCCCTGTTTTATTTCCCCCTGAGAACTTGCTGTTTTTTGTGGTGGCACTGGGATATATATATATATATATATATATATATATATATATATATATATATATATATATACACACACACACACACACACACACACACACACACACACACAGTGGGGAACCTGTGTCTCTCCAGATGCTGTTAGACTACAAATCCCATCACTCATAGCCATTGTCCAGGCTGACGAGAACTGATGGGAGCTGGAATCCATCAATACCTGAAGGTCTATGGGCATAAGATGGCGAACTTACACCTCTCTAGTTATTTATTGGACTCCAGTTCCCATCAGTCCCATTCCAGCATGGCCAATGGTCAAGGGTGATGGGAGTTGGAGACTGACAACAGCTGGAGAGCTTCAGCTACATCCCTAATGCAGAAGAATGTGCATGGATATTAAGATGCCACAAAGCGACTCCATGCAAACTTCCCACAGTTACACACCCTGCAGCAGCAGCAGCTGTTTATTTTGAAATGCCCATTACCTGTTATAGGGCAGTGATGTAACAAGGTTCATGTCAGGCAAGCAGGCGAGACAGGAAACCTTCTGACTCATACAGTTGGCTGCAGATAACTTTGTTAGTTTTCTTTAGATGAAGCAGGTTTCAGTTACTGAGAATACCGTAAGAACACTGAAAGAGACCAGCTAAATGAGCAGGAATGGTCCGTGTCTCCCAGCATCCTGGTTCTCAAAGTGGCCAATCAGATTCCTCTAGGGAGGCACCCTCCTTTCTATTCCCCCCCCCCAATTAGCACTGAAAAGTGAACAGTCACTAAAAGTTCCCATTACTTACCATGGTCAATAGCTATTGAAAAACCATGAATTGGTCTAATCCTATTTTAAAGCCATTTAAGGTTGGTCCATGGGCTCACAAAGAGTCGGACACAACTACACGACTAAACAACAACAACAAGGTGGATTCATTAGCATGCCTTGGGACAGCAGATTTCATAAGTGAAGGTTGGTGCTTATGGTGATAAAGATCATTAATTACCCGCCTTTCAAACCAAGGTCACATGGCAGGTTACAACAATTAAAGCACAATGTAAAAAAAAAAAAAAAACACCAGTTAAAAACAACTTAGAATCATTTACATAAGATGGATCCTTAAAAAATATGCATATTGCCTGTCAAGAAGGTCCTTTGCCTGGTTGTCTGTAACTTCACTTCTCGCAGTGAGGGAACCACTAGAAGGTCCTCAGATCTAGATCTCAGTGTCCAGGCTACAGTTTTTGTTATACAGTGGTACCTCGACTTACGAATTACTCGACATACGAATTTTTCGACTTACTAATTGAAAAAGTGCCCGCACGCCTACGAATTTTTCGACATCCGAAGGACATCCGTTGGTGGTTTTAGATGGGGTTTACTCGACTTACGAATTTTAGATGCGGTTTACATGACTTACGAATTTTTCCGAATTTTTCGTTTCCAATGCATTCCTTTGGGGAAATCGCTTTTTTCGACTTACGAATTTTTCGACCTACGAATGTGCATTCGGAACGGATTAAATTCGTAAGTCGAGGTACCACTGTACCATGAGCCCCATTCATTTGGCTAATTGTTTAGCTAAAAGGATTCAGTTTCCTTGGATTTGTGATGCTAGCCCCCTAGTGCACAACAGTTGTGTTATTTAATTGCCCAAGCATTTTATAGAGGCACACGGAGAGTTCTCATCCAGAGCAGTTAGGAAAGAACACTACATATAAGCATACAGTTAAAGGAGTCCTTGTGGCAAATTCTTTAGTTTAACTAGTTACGGTCATTTATCCATCTCAGTATTTTGCATGTGTCTCACCCCAGATTTATGTGCGATCTGAATTGCAGGCAACTACTAGCAGAGTCAGCAAGGTTTGTGAATGTGGTGTGAGGAAGCAGGTCATTCAATGGAACGGGATGTGTATCAAGATTCTGCATTTAAAGTGTACAGGTACATAAAGCATAGACAAAGAAACTCATTTTTAATAATAATCAAGGAAAAGAATTCCGTTGGCAGCAGAATGGTTTCTCTCCCCTTCCACATAGCTACTCCACCAAGAGCCAGTGTGGTGTAGCAGTTAGCGTGCCAGACCTGAGAGACCAGGGTTCAAATCCCGCTGTTAGGAGCCAGAGTCAAGCATAGGTCAGCCAAAAAGCCAACACGGTGTCAGTGAAGTTAACTCTTTATTGAAGAAACCAAAACAGCCCAGGCCTAGTGATTCCAACAATTCTTCCCAGTAGATCTTGTTCCAGTGCAGCAGCTGTGAGGACTGAGGGCCCCTGCCTTTCCATCACTCTCTAGGCACCTCCCCTCCAGGGTTTTAACCAAGCAGTCACAGACAGCATCTGTGCATGACCAAACTCTGCCCTGTTCATTTCCTTGCATGTTCTAGCTGTCTAAGGATGTGGGGGGGGGGGGAGAGAGAAGGGAGCTGATTGCAGCAGGAGGGCGAAACTCCCTGGTTTTTTCAGCAGCCTGCCTCATCAATGCCTCTTGGCCCCTCTCCTCTCGAGTCACCAGTGTGGTGTAGTGATTATGAGCGGTAGACTCATAATCTGGTGAACTGGGTTCGCTTCCCCACTCCTCCACATGCAGCTGCTGGGTGACGTTGGGCTAGTCACACTTCTCTGAAGTCTCTCAGCCCCACTCACCCCACAGAGTGTTTGTTGTGGGGGAGGAAGGGAAAGGAGAATGTTAGCTGCTTTGAGACTCCTTCAGGTAGTGATAAAGCAGGATATCAAACCCAAACTCTTTTTCTGACTCTGAGCCTGGGCTGCTCTCTGCTCCAGCCTCCTCCTGCTCACTAAACCCTGTTGCCCCTTTAGCTTCCAACCCCTCCTCTTCCCAGTCTTCTCCCTCTTCTCCATCTGACCACTCATGGTCGTCCCACCACCAGTCCCCTGGCTCTGAGCTTTTATCCCTTGGAGGTTCCCCAGCTCATGCCTCTCACCTTTCCTCTGCATCAAAGCCAGTCCATGACACACAGTCATGATGCTCACTGAGTGCGACCTTAGACCAGTTACTGCCTCCCACCCTAACCTACCTCTCAGGGTTGTAGTGTGGATTAAATGAGAAGGGCGAGAGCCATGCATGCCATCTTGAACTCCATGAAGAAGAAAAAGTGAGATGTAAATGCAATTAATTAATTAATTAATTGCTTGATTTATTTATTTAAAAAAATAAATGCAGTGGTACCTCGGGTTACGTACTTAATTCGTTCCGGAGGTCCGTTCTTAACCTGAAACTGTTCTTAACCTGAGGTACCACTTTAGCTAATGGGGCCTCCCACTGCCGCTGCACCGCCGGAGCACAATTTCTGTTCTTATCCTAAAGCAAAGTTCTTAACCTGAAGCGATATTTCTGTGTTTGTGGAGTATGTAACCTGAAACATATATAACCTGAGGTACCGCTGTAAATTTGAAACACCTGAAGTGTACTTGGAGAATGCTCAAGATGGCAGAGAAACACAAGCAGAACGAACGCATCCCTCCACAACCTGGTACCTTCCGGATGCCATTGGACTACAAACCCCATCAGATCCAACCAGCATGGCCAATGGTTAGGGATGCAGGAGCTGTCAACCTGCAGGTTACCAGAACATGGTTGCCACAGGCCAGACCATCCTGGTCCAGAAAAAGCCATAGCTGTCTTACCTGCCAAAGGTGGTAAAGGGCAATTCTATTTTGATAGGAAGTAGAACCCCCATTTTTCAGCCCGGACACTGAGATCCAGCGCCGAGGGCCTTCTGGCGGTTCCCTCATTGTGAGAAGTGAGGTTACAGGGAACCAGCCAGAGGGCCCGCCCTGTGGAACGCCCTCCCATCAGATGTCAAGGAAATAAGCCGCTATCCTATTTTTAAAAGACATCTGAAGGCAGCCCTGTTTAGGGAAGTTTTTAATATTTAATGCTGTATTGTTTTTACACTCGATTGGGAGCCGCCCAGAGTGACTGGGGAAACTCAGCCAGATGGGCGGGGTATATTATTATTATTATTATTATTATTATTATTATTATCATCATCATCATCATCATCATCATCATCATGGGAAGCTACCTTATACTAAGTCAAAATAGAGACACAAGTGGTGCTGTGGTCTAAACCACTGAGCCTCTTGGGCTTGCCAATCAGAAGGTCGGCGGTTTGAATCCCCGTGACGGAGTGAGCTCCCGTTGCTCGGTCCCAACTCCTGCCAACCTAGCAATTCTAAAACATGCCAATGCAAGTAGGTAAATAGGTACCACTGCAGCGGGAAGGTAAACAGCGTTTCTGTGCACTCTGGTTTCCGTCACGGTGTTCCATTTCACCAGAAGCAGTTTAGTCATGCTGGCCACATGACCCAGAAAGCTGTCTGTGGACAAACACCAGCTCCCTTGGTGTCTGAAGTGAGATGAGCACCACACCCCATAGTCACCTTTGACTGGACTTAACCTGTCCAGGGGTTCTTTACCTTTTTTTACCTTTTACTGAGTCAAACCTTTGGTCTATCTAGCTAAGTATTGTCTATACACTGTCTGGAAGCAGCTCTCCAGAGTTTCTCTCCCTGCCCTACCTGGAATCGCTGGGGATTGAACCTGGGAGCTTCCCCATGCAAACCGAATGCTGTCCCATTTACAGGTCCTCCTGGGCCACCAGGGGTTTCAATGGCAGGTGCCGATGCTGGGCCTGCTATTCTGCCTCATTTAAAGTCCACCTACTCAGGGATTGCTCATTACTCAAGTTTACCTGTGCCCGGTCTGTTTGTTTGCTTAACCCATGTTCTTCAGTCTTGCTTAACCCCATATTATCAGTGAGCACCAGATCTGTCACACATAATTTATGCCAAGCCTGGGTGACATTTTACAGGTGTCCCGTGGAGTTGTTGCCCAGATATATATAAATTTTATTATATTTTGTGCATGTCTCTAACTGTTCAACGTACCTGGAAGAGCTGTCAACAAACACACATGTAATTCCTGTTCACTCCACGGGATTTTCTTTTTACTTTTCTTTATATTTTCAACAAATCAAAAAAAAAAAAATCCCCTCTCTTTTTAATTTGATATAGAAAATAGCAAAGGACCCAGAGCCCACACGGACCTGTTGAATGTGTGTGGGCTCATGTCCAAATTTATTTTGGAAGATTCTGTCCCAAAAGGAGTTTTCTAAATTTATCTCTTTAACTTCCCATGCCCTCCCCCCAAAAAAATAAAGACACCACAAGGCAGGAAACCTCTTTGTTTCAATCTCAACAGGACAAGAAATTATTTTCCACAAGATGAATGTCTTGTCAAATCATGAGTTGTTGTTTTTAAATAAAATATCATGTTTTATGTTTTCTGCCAGAATGGAAAAGAGAAATAAGGACAACTGTGGTGTGGCGAAAGGCAAAGTGAGACCTGTATATTATGTAATATCTTAAAAGCCAATTGACTATCAATGCTGGGTTATCTCTTCACAGTAAGCATTGGGGTTGCAAAGGAGAATCATGTGGATTTTGGAGTCATACGAAGCACAGGAACATCAGAAGAACCATTCTAGTCCCATTTCCTGTTCTCACAGTGGCTGACCAGATGCCACAATGGAAATTCTGTGAGCAGGACCTGAGTTTCTAGTTATGAGAATGTGGAAAGGAAGCAGTCCACTTTTGACACATGCCCCCAGCAATTGCCTTCTCTCTTCTTAACTCCAGGAGATGCTATTTTGGATCTTGTGGACAGGATGGAGGTGCCGTCTTCTGTTGATCCTGGGGAGGTGGGCACGTTTTTGGTGGAGTGCAATCAGCATCTTGCTTTGGTGGACATTTCTGTAGGTTGTCTTGGCATGGCTGTGAGTCGGTTGGGCACTGTGATTGCTGGGAAGACATCCTTCAGAGTGTCCTAAAAGAGATAGCAGATTATATATATATATATATATATATATATATATATATATATATATATATATATATATATATATATATATTGCTTACAGTCTTATTCTGCCTGCCTTCCCTCCATCATGGAAAATAAAGTAAGGCACATGTGGTTCTTGTTCCAATTGGTAATCTCACCGCTGTATTCTGCACTACCTGCAGTTTCTCTACTGTCTCCAAAGACAGACCCAAGTATAAGACATTGCAGTAATCTAGCCTAGAGTTTACCAGGCCATAGACAACAAAAGCCAGGTTGTTCCTGTCCAGGTAGGGTCACAGATGGATGAATACTGCCATTACTGTTACTGCTTGTAACTGTACACTGGGCAAGATCAAGGTTTGAGGGGGTCCTGTGCAAAGTGACCCATTGATGGGTCTTGATAGGATTGCCGGGCAATGGTGATAACCAGGAAAGCTCCAAGAAGTACCAATTGCCCAGTTCTAGGGGCTTTGATCTTTACAAGCCCTGTGCAAATTGCAGGGCAAGAGAATGCTTCGAGAGGAGCTTCTAAAGGTGTCACTGTGCTTTGAACGCAGCTTTCAATTGATTGGTCCTGCCTGCAAACATCATTTCAGCCAAGCCCCATCTTTACCTGTACAATACCTAATGCCATATGCAATGTCAGATATAGGGTAGGTGAGCGTGGATTGGCTGAAAAGTTCTTGTGGGCCAGATGGGTAGGCCACTTCTCAAATCCAAAAATGATGTTTCTGGGTTTCTCAAAAGATCAAGCGCTAGGTGTCGATTTGGACACAATAGCTAAGCTCTTAAAAGCAACAATTGAAAAATCTGCATAACTGAAAACTGGAATTAAATGAATCCCGCAGCAGTAAGAGAACAGTTTGGAAGAAAAACACCATAATTTCATAACGATGATTAAATTAATGCGTTTTAGGAGAATCTGTTATGAGCAACCAAATAATTTTATGGAATCAATGGTTCTGGAACAACAAATACCAATGCAATAAAATATATATTTTACACTAACGTGAAAGCGTTATAGGTAAGGATGTCAGAGAATTCTAACCAAAACTGAAATGGGGGAAGGAGTTGCCCATGATTCTCATGTTATTTGTAAAATATTGGATGCACACGTATAAATCTCCTTTCACCAGAGCACAATTGACCCCCCCCCCCAGGTCTCTGGCAGAAAACATAAAATATGATAGTTCCAAACAACAATCTTGTCTGTGACATTTTTTATCCATTAATCTTGTGGACAAACATTTCCCATTCTGATGAAAGATTTAAGACGGCATTGCTTTCTGCTTTGCTCTGTATCTGTCACACGCAGTGCGGTTTCCCTCCTCCTGCAGTTCATCTTCACCAAAAACTATGTCATTCATCTCACTCTCTGCTGTGGTAAATTCACTTACATTGTGTTATTTACATAATGAATTGCATACATTACACACGCTACGTTGTCTTCACATTATTCCACCCTATTTGTTTCAATGTAAAAGAAACAAGATGCAGCCAGGGAGGAAACAATATCAACTATGTATCATTTGCTATGGTTTTCCCAGTAGTAATGTACGGAAGTGAGAGCTGGACCATCAAGAAGGCTGATCGCCAAAGAATTGATGCTTTTGAATTATGGTGCTGGAGGAGACTCTTGAGAGTCCCATGGACTGCAAGAAGATCAAACCTATCCATTCTCAAGGAAATCGGCCCTCAGTGCTCACTAGAAGGACAGATCCTGAAGTTGAGGCTCCAGTACTTTGGCCACCTCATGAGAAGAGAAGACTCCCTGGAAAAGACCCTGATGTTGGGAAAGATGGAGGGCACAAGGAGAAGGGGACAACAGAGGACAAGATGGTTGGACAGTGTTCTCGAAGCGACTGGCATGAGTTTGGCCAAACTGCGGGAGGCAGTGAAAGATAGGCGTGCCTGGCGTGCTCTGGTCCATGGGGTCATGAAGAGTCGGACACGACTGAATGACTGAACAACAACAACAACATCATTTGAGGACCAGAAGCCACAGAGTCCTCTGAAACTAATCATGAGAATGTAAGAAGAGCTTGCTGGATGAGGCCAATGCCCCATCAAATCCTGCATACTGTTCTCACAGTGGCCGACCAGATGCCTCTGTGGCAAATGCACAAGACAGACCTGAGCACAAAAAGCAAATTTCCCTTCCTGCAGTTTCCAGCAACTGGTATTTAAGAGCACTGCCCTTTTTGTGAGTTTGTCTCCTTGAAGCTATTTTACAAGTTGCTCAAATTTCTGTTGCTCGACTGCCATCACTATTTATCTCTTTTATTTCATTTGTTGGTGTGATTTATATCCTGCACAATCAGGGCCGGGTTTAGGTTTGATGAGGCCCTAAGCTACTGAAGGTAATGGGGCCCTTTATGTGTCCAGCTGTCCTTTGTCAACAACAAATTGTCGCTGTTTTTTGTGTTGAATATATTATGGTAATTTATGGACCTAATAGGTATCTAAAGCCATTTGCACATAACAAAATATGTATTTTATCAAAGTAATTGTTGAACTGAAATATAATTAAGAAGAAGTATATTAATAGTGAAATACAATTAAGAAGAAGTATATTTTTTGGGGGGGGAGCAAGAGAGTGGGGCCCTAAGTTTTAGCTTGTTTAGATTATACGTAAATCTGGCACTGTGCACAATTAACATACAGTTAGGTTAAAATAGGAATTAACAAGGTAGCGAGAAACCAATCCAGCTGTGCTCTTCTCGCATTCTGACCAGACCGGAAAGGTTTCAGATTCCCTGTTTGGGACATGACATAGTTCTGAGGTAAAGCATCTGCTTCGCGTTCAGAAAATCTCAGGTTTAATTCCTGGCATCTCCTGTGATAGGCCTGAGAATGCCCTCTTTCTGAAACCCTGGAGACTCAGTGCCAGTCAGTGTGTGCAGTACTGAGGCAGATGGTTCACTTGTCCAACTCTGTACAAGGCAGCTTCCCTATGCTCCCATCAGATCAACACAAAGCAAATGTGGAGAATGTGTACTTTACAAAGGCACCCACATTGCACATCTATGCTGCTCTTATTATTCATTGAGGAACCTGAGGTCCTCCTGATTTTGTTGGACTATAGCTCCCATCATTCCTATCCACTGGCCATGATGGTTGTGGCTGATAGGAGTTGGAGTCCAACAACATCTGGAGGGACACAGGTTCCACATATCCGATGCGGAGTTTATACCAACTATTCTTTCACCGTCATTTTATGACCCACAAGGGATTCCCGTGGTCAAGAAGACTCACCTGGTCTTGAAGTGAGTCCTGGAACAAGTGCAAGGCATTCGGTGAATGTAAGACTTTTGCAGAGACCACAGATGCTTTTAAAGCCCGTCCAGTGCATGGAAAAAAAGCCTTTGCGTGTGGACAGTCAGTTCAAAACCAGTTAAAACTAGATTTAATTACACCTTTGGCTAAACTTGTAATTTTTTATGGAGAATTCCCCCATACCTGTTTCTGTGTCATTTATTTGGCAGTTACTGCAATATGGAGACCCACCCTAACGAAAATCACAAGGTTATGGTCCAGGTGTCAATCAATCTTGTGAAAGAGGGTTGATGTTGCATGTTATTCAAAGTGATATTTTTAATGTACTTTACGTTTTTACAATGTATGAAAGGTCCTTTAGAGCCTATTAAGGCCTGAGACCTCCATTTGTGGAATCTTTTGGGTTGCATCCAGATCGGAGTAGGCCAACTGAAAATAATGGGCAAGATGAAGGTAGGTCCAATAATTTCCTTCTCTTTTTTTGTTGACTATTTTAACTGTTTTATAGGAAAATAACATCAGTCACATATAAGAAAGAAAATTGAATAAGGATACAGTGGTACCTCTGGTTACTAACTTCATTCGTTCCGGAGGTCTGTTCTTAAGCTGAAACTGTTCTTATCCTGAGGCGCGCTTTCACTAATGTGGATTCCCACTGTGCACGTACCTCCGGCACGTGATTCCCTGGGGCAAAGTTCGCAACCAGGAGCAGCTACTTCTGGGTTAGAGGAACTCGTAACCTGAAGTGTTCATAACCAGAGATACCACTGGTATTGAATCGCTGAAGGCATCACCGAGGCTTCAATTATCTGTGACATAGCTTCCCCATAAGTGAGTATGAGTGGCTGGAGGTCTGACTTTGACATCACTTCTATTTACAAAGCTGTTATATGGGGAAGGTTGTTGTTGTTCAGTCGTTCAGTTGTGTCCGACTCTTCATGACCCCATGGACCAGAGCACACCAGGCACACCTATCCTTCACTGCCTCTCACAGTTTGGCCAAACTCATGTTAGTAGCTTCGAGAACACTGTCCAACCACTGTATACACACACACACACACACACACACACACACACACACACACACTGCTGCTCTACTGGTTTTAGGTTGTGGTTTTGTTTCATTCATTCATTCATTCAGTTAATTGCATTTGCATCCTACCTTTTCCTCCAAGGAGCTCAAGGTAACATATGTGGTTCTCCGCCACCTCGTTTAATCCCCATAACAAACCAGTGATGTTTTCAAAGAAACCAGAGGAATATCTACTGGGTTTAATTTCGAACGATATACCCAAAAATAATATTAACGTCTTCCTTTATGCCACAGCTGCGGTGAGATTGTTGCTAGCAAAATAATTGGAAAGGGGATAAAATTCCAACAATTTCTGAATGGAGAATTAAAATGTGTGAGATGGTAGAGTTGGCAAAAATAACAGCGAATATTATAGGTCGCTCTAATCAAGAATTAATAAAGGAATGGGAAATAGTAAAAGAATACATGACCATATCTTGTTCCAGAATTGATATTCTGGTTAATTTGGAGTAAATCATACAGGGGAAACAAGAGAGATTTGGAAAATATAGAATAAGGATATAAGGATATAGGAAGTAGTAACACAATTATAAAAGATAATATAAGGTATTGAATAAATAAAATAACGCATGAGTCAGTGGGAGTGAAGGGGGTGGGATAAGGGGATTTAATAATTCCATTGCTTTTATTGTATGGTTGTATGTTGGTATGTGTGCTTGTGTTTGCTTGTTGTTGTTTTTTGTAAAGATTTGAAATCAAATAAAGATTGTTATTATTATTTAAAAAAAACACAGTGAGGTAGGTTAGGCTGAGAGGCAGTGACTGGCCCAACTTCATGTCAAGTGAGCTTCGTGTGGCTGAGTGGGGATTCAAACTGTTGTCTAAGAATATTGTTGACCTATAACTCCCATCTTCCTTGACCATTGGCCAGTGACTGGGGCTGATAGGAGTCCTGACAATATCTGGAAAGCCCCATTCCTGCTAAAGGGTTCCAAACAAGCCAATATATCCTTGTTGTCATGGAAGAGTTAGAGGACGTGTCAGTCAAAACTGGACAATAACTTTATTACCCCTCCTAAACAAGAATGGGACAAGAACAATAGGAACCTCCTCCATGTGACCTCCAATACCTCTTCCAACCCTCTAATTCTATTATTTCATGCCAAGTTTTAATAAGGTAGATGCAACATGCCTTTCCCCCTCATGTTCTCCTGGTATTTTGAGACATATCGTGCTGTGACCTTCCTTTTCTGGACTACTAGGACCCTTCTTAGGCTCTGATCCTGCAAGGGCTTCTGAGGTCCTCATAAAGGAGACATTCCTTCCTACCTACTTCTCTCCCTTCCACTTCCCATTGCGCCATTCATGTTCAACTAGACGGTATCCCAAAGAACGTATGACCTCAGAATCACCTTCCCTTACCCCAGGAAGGAAAGAACATGAAGTAATCTCATTTCCCGAGTCATAAAACTCCCATTCCTTTCATTTTATGAGCCCTTTCTATTTCAAACTCTCTTGTTAAATCAAAGCAGTGTCTCCACCCTTTTGGTCTCCTTTGTATATACAGTTAATTTATTCTCCATTCCAACGGGGACTGACAGTTCTTATTACTATTATTTTATATTTTTATTTCTAGCCAAGGTGATTATTATGAAGGTGGAGTTCTGTCGGTGAGATTATGCCACAAACTTGAGATGCACGCATCTTTGCTCAACATGGGCCTGTCCCTCTTGGATCCTCCACTCTTTATTGCAAAACAGATGGAATCATGAATCTTGCAGTCACTCCTTAGATCTGTTAACATCCCCTATTTTTCAGTAAGATTTTAGCCAAGTTCCCCATACTACAATAAGATAACAGCTACAAAAAATACAAATTGAATAAATAGAATACAGAGTCCTCTCTTAAGGGTAGCTCTTAGCCCTTGCCGTCCAAAGAAGGTAGTAGCTTCTCCCGACTCTCACCTGGGATATTTTTTTTCCCCTCATCCCAGCCTCTCACTCTGGGAGACCAACATTTCCTTGCCTCTTATCCAAGGTGCTCCATCAAGCATCTTCCACCCCCATGAGTATACAATCCCTGGACATTAATAAAGGCCCTGATCATAGTACTCCTACTAAAGAAAAGAAGAAGAAACAATTAGAAGAAACAAAAAACAAAAAAGAGATAAGGGAGGAGGGCGAGAAGAAGACGAAAAACAGTGAAAGAGAAAAAAAGACGAAAAAGATAAAAAAGATAAAAGGACCTCTCATTTTCCATCTGCCAGTTACACACACACACACACACACACACACAGAGAGAGAGAGAGAGAGAGAGAGAGAGAGAGAGAGAGTCCATGATAACATCCACCTTCTCCACTTTCTCTTTAAAAAAATATTTATTTTGAGTCAAAGTGTCTCTGAATCATTTGTTTCTTTTTTTTCCATGAAAAGTCCAAGAGGGGCTCTTAAATTGTTACTGTTATTGGTAAATATCAACCAGGTTTTTTCTTTAATATCAATTTTATCTCCATTAATTCTTGCCACTATTCCTCCATATTGAGTTACAGGTGGGTAGCCGTGTTGGTCTGCCATAGTCAAAACAAAACAAAAAAATTATTTCCAGTAGCACCTTAGAGGCCAACTAAGTTTGTTCTTGGTATGAGCTTTTGTGTGCATGCACACTTCTTCAGATACACACCCCCATATTGAGTAACAGTAAATTCTTCCTTCCATGGCTGTCAGGAGTCCAGGTTCCCAGCTTGATAACACAGTAAGTGTAGGTAATTAAAAAATGAGGATTTATTGCAAAAACGAACAGATAGTTCCAGACGGCTCTGACAAAGCATCCAGCATCATTACTCAAGATGACCCTTCTGAAGACTCCTCCCAGCGTCGACAGAAGATATTGAATTTACGACCCTTACTTATCTTGTTTTGCTTCCTATCTAGCAGCCTTCCCATTTGTCAAATCTTTGGACTTAGTGGATCAGAGCCAACCTCTTCTTGTTCTTAGAGGCTGTCTCTAATCTATTCGCACATATTTGTGCTTCCTGCAAGCTTTTGCTGTGTTCTAGCCTGCTCTCAGCTACTGCCTTATCAGCCTGCCCGTCAAGGTCAGGAAGAGCCAGAGTCTGCAGCTGCCGGCTCTCCCCTGCCGGACTAACATCTAAGCCTCTCTGTTCCTGGCTGCTTTCTGCAGTTGGGTGCAAACCTTCACTTGGAGCTGGCTGATTCCTGACAATGGCCATGTTAAAGCTTTCCACAGTGACCACATGCTAGAATAATATCCCATATTTTTTATTGTTATATATCATTTAATTCACCCCAGCTCCATATATTCAAACTCCATTTCCTGTTATGATTCCATTTGTGTGTGTGTGTGTGTGTGTGTGTGTGTGTGTTTACCTTTAAAGCCCTCAACGGCCTTGGTGCAGTACACCTGAAGAAGTGTCTCCACCCCCCATTATTCAGCCAGGACGCTGCGGTCCATCTCTGAGGGCCTTCTGATGGTTTTCTCACTGCGAGAAGTGAGGTTACAGGGAATCAGGCAGAGAGACTTCTCGGTGGTGGGGCCCACCCTGTGGAACACCCTCCCATCAGATGTCAAGGAAATAAACAACTATCTGACTTTTAGAAGACATCTGAAGTTTAGGGAAGTTTTTAATGTTTGATGTTTTATCGTGTTTTTAATATTTTGTTGGGAGCCACCCAGAGTGGCTGGGGAAACCCAGCCAGATGGGCGGGGTAGAAATCATCATCATCATCAATCACAAACTAAAGAACTCTGCATGTGGTTTACACAAATTCATTAACAGTAATGTACAAAAATTCAACACCTTCTAGTACTTGGGGTCTTAAATGATATTTACAATACCTAAATAATAATGACATATACAACATAATATCTCAAAGCCAAACAGTCCAAATATTCCTGAAATAAGTCCAAGAGAATAACACTCTCTGTGTATACTTGTTGCTGGTGTGATTCCAAAGGGACTCTGACAATGAGATAACCAGATTTCAATCTATGTTTCGTGAATGTTCTTCTGGTTAGTTTGAAAAGGAACTATGCAAAGGCAATTGAATGCTCAACCAAATAGGTCACCGCCAACCTTAAAAAGGCACTTTACACTTTCTGAGAAGGCTCTTGTGGTTCCCAGCAACTGGTGTGGAAACAGAGCAGAGCCATCATGGCTGGTAGTCACTGACAGCCTCACCTGTGAATTTGTCTAATAAAACCACCCAAGTGGGGAAATGTTTATTTATGTCCTGTGAGAAGGTCTTTTTTTAAAAATCTGCCCTGCATCTTCCGATATTCAGTTTCATTGGAAATCAACAAGTATTGCAGGTGTGGGGAACCCAATGTTGTCGAACTATGACTCCCATCATCCTTGGCCATTGCTAGTGCTGCTGGGTGTTGTAGTGTAGCAGCATCTTAAGGGCTGTTGGTTCCCCACATCTTGTTCTTGACACATCTATTCAAGAAGTGTGGCTGAACAAATCTCATCTCCATACATAATAAAAATAGAGTATTTTTTTCTGACCGGTTGCAATCAGATTCTGTACTGATCACAGTCTTAATTATGCAAAGCCAAGGTAGTGTCTGTGGCAAAGCAGGAAGGAGAGACACACGACACACACCCATATATTATTTACCTCCTCCTTGCTAATCCTCACTTGAAGTGTGCATTTCCTAATATTTGTTTTCAACAGCAATGACCTAGATGTCTTCCACGGAGAAGTCCTTAAAGATTCAAGGTGTCTTACATACAAAACCCACAGATAATCCACTTTGAATGCATAATGTTTCAGGTTCCGTCCCTAGCAGAATCTTCAGGTAGAGCTGGGCAATTTCTTCTGGGGTGCTGCTGCCAGTCAGTGTAGACCATGCATGCCTAACCCCTGGCCCATAGGCTGGATCTAGCTGCCCAAGGCTTTCAGTCAGTTGGCAGCTGTTTGTTTGTTTGTTTGTTTGTTTGTTTGTGTGTTTGTTTTAAAAAGGAGTGTTAGTGTCAGGGACCATGTTGAGGAGGGCTTCACTGAGGAGGAATGCTGGCAGCCCCCACCCCCTCCTGACCCTGAATCTTCCCAGGATAGATTTAGAACAGTGGTTTGCAGAAGGGCATAGTTCAGAAGGCAGAAGCTGGGAAATACTGGATGGGGAAGAGCTAGGAGAAGAAACACTAGAAGAGAGAGAGAGTTAACAGATTCACAGTCTCTGGGCAGTGTTCAACCCCCCCCCCCCATCTCCAAAGTCACAGAGAGCTCAGAAAGTGTTAGAACAGGAAGCACAGAGGGTACAATCTCAGATTACAAAACGTAGGAGTGACGTAGATTAATAGGGACAGAACTGGGGGGGTGACCCTTAATTGGGAGCACCGCCATTTCTAGGAGATGTGTTATTTGTTCTCTCGCTGTGATGATTAAAGAAACTAACTGGTAAGAATTGCCTTCCATTTGATCTGCTTATTTACTGCCACGGGGGAGGAAGCCTAACAGTTAGTATTAGAGTGGAGAACTAGAGCCTGGGAAACCAGGGTTGAGATACCCACTCTGTCATGAGGGTTGCTGGGTGACCGGTTTCCTAACCCACCTCATCCTTAAGTCAGGGTGGGAAAAGAAAAGCTGGGAGAGCTGCTGGCGGTCAATGTAAAAAGTAGAAAAGTTTTTCTCCCACTCTCATAATTCTAGAACTCAGGCACATCCAATGAAACTGAATGCTGGATGATTCAACACAGACAAAACTTCTTTGTACAGCAAGTTAAATTGTGGGATTTGCTCCTACATGAAACACTGATAGCCCCTGACTTGGATGACTTTGAAAGAGTATTGGACAAACTCTCAGAGGATAATGGGGTTATCAGTGGCTGCTGGTCATGATTCCCGTGTTCTGTGTTCACTGCTGGAAGAATTATGCCTTTGAATGCCAGTTGCTGGAAATCGCAAGCTGGGTGAGTGCTGTTGTGCTCAGGTCCTGCTTGCCAACTTGACAATGGAGCATCTGGTTAGCCAACATGGGAACAGGATGCCTTGGGCCTGATCCAGCTGGGCTCTTATGTTCTTAGCTCTCTCTCAATGAAGCAAGTAGTTAGAGGCCCTTCATCTACTCTTCCACCACAGTCTTCAGTTCCCATGCCATGTGTGGTCCTACTTAACTCAACACAAGTGGGTTAACACGCCTTCATTCTTCGGTGTGGGTGCAACAATCCGGTCAGATTTCCCTGCCTCACCTGGAATGTAAAACGTCATCGCAGGTCAGTTACCTTCAATCAATTAATGCTCCAAATAGCCAAGGAGCTCGTTGAGTTTGTTTATGTTAATGACCTATAAACGAAAGGAATTAGTAAAGAGAGGCATGGTGGAGACAGCACTTGGCATGCAGTGATCTTAATTGGCATGCACATAAAAATGGAAATAAGCTTTCAACAGGGTAGGATGTGTCTGTTGCACACAAAGACAGAAAGGAGTGTCACATAAAGGTTATAGGAGGGGTGGGGAACTCAAGGATCTGCAGCTGTTGCTGGACCTCAACTCTAAACATCCACAGACCTATTGGCCAATGGAAATGGAAGATGGGTTGTGTAGTCCAACAACAGCTGAAAGATGCCAGGTTGGGGAAGTCTGGCTTAAAATAGAGAAGGCAAGACATGCACCCCTCTTTAAAAATATGGGTGACCAACTTGCTGCTATTTATAAGTTAATTTCATGGGCAGTCAAGAGACACAGCAGATGGTGACAGCAGTCATGAAATTAAAAGACGCCTGCTTCTTGGGAGAAAAGCAATGACAAACCTAGACAGCATCTTAAAAAGCAGAGACATCACCTTGCCAACAAAGGTCCGTATAGTTAAAGCTATGGTTTTCCCAATAGTGATGTACGGAAGTGAGAGCTGGATCATAAAGAAGGCTGATCACCGAAGAATTGATGCTTTTGAATTATGGTGCTGGAGGAGACTCTTGAGAGTCCCATGGACTGCAAGAAGATGAAGCCTATCCATTCTTAAGGAAATCAGCCCTCAGTGCTCACTGGAAGCACAGATCCTGAAGTTGAGGCTCCAGTACTTTGGCCACCTCATGAGAAGAGAAGAATCCCTAGAAAAGACCCTGATGTTGGGAAAGATGGAGGGCACAAGGAGAAGGGGATGACAGAGGACGAGATGGTTGGACGGTGTTCTTGAAGCTACCAACATGAGTCTGACCAAACTGCGGGAGGCAGTGGAAGACAGGAGTGCCTGGCGTGCTCTGGTCCATGGGGCCACGAAGAGTCGGACACAACTAAACGACTAAACAACAACAAGAGAAACAGCAAAGAACCCTTCTCTGCTTCCATTATTATTATTATTATTATTATTATTATTATTATTATTATTATTATTATTATTACAATCTTGAAGCGAAGTGCCTTTCGGTGACAGATGTGACAGAATTAAAAAAGGTGATGATTTTTCCTGCTTCTGCATGTCTATGAGATGATGCTTCCACCTGTTCATTTCTACCTGTTGTGTTGCATAAGAAGGGATTGCTGGATCAAGCCAAATACCCATCTAGTCCAGCATATTGTCCCCACGGTGGCCAACCAGATCCTCATGGGAAGCGTGAAGGCAGGATCTGAGTGCAATGGCCCACTTGTGATTCCCAGCAATTGTCATTCAGAGGCGTACAGTACCACCTCCAACAGTGGAGGGAGAACACAGCCATAGTGGGTGGTGGTCACTGACAGCCTTTTCTCATGCAACTTTAGCTAAAATTCTTTTAAACCATCCTAGGGGGTGGCCATCACTACTGCGTGGCCGAGGGTTTACCTATGTGAGTTTTCTTATGACTGTCATGAATCTTTTAACGTTCAGCTTCATTGGATGTTCCTGAGTCCTCATTATGAGAGCGAGGAAAACTAACCCACTTTCTCTTTTATATATATATATATATATATATATATATATATATATATATATATATATATATATATATATATATATGTTTCTTCATAGTACAATACATCCATTAAAATATTCACTTATCCAACCGATCTACTTTCTGTTAGGCAATATTTCCCCAATCTTCCAACCCAAATGTCTCAGATTAATTCCTTTTCCTCTTTACACAAAAAGGATTTATCTGATTGTTGTTATTGGTAAATTCCAGCAATAGCTTTTTTCCCTCTAACCACACCTATCAACGTCAACATCCATTCCACTTTCTCCATGCCATGCAAACTTTTATACACCCCACCATCTCTCCACTTACTCCCATTTTCTCTAAAATAAAACAAAAACTCTAAAGATTGCAACCTTTCCTCATAGGGGAGCTGCTCCACCCCACCCCACCCCACCCCCAATCATTTGATTGAATGGCTTCATCCATTCAAAGGTGATTGCTCTAGGCCATTTCCGTGTCCATAAGGACACAATAAGAGCTTGCTGGATCAGGCCAAAGGCCCATCTAGTCCAGCATCTGTTCTCACAATGGCCAACCAGATATGTGTGTGCTCCCACCCACATTGGGAACCACAGGGCTGATGGAAGCGGGAGTCCAGTGATGCACTAGAAGGGCCACAGGGTCCCCATCCCTGCTAGAAAAAAATTGCAACGTAATCCTGAGACCTAAGGGTATATATGTTCACATGAGATACTTAAAACAGTTAAGAGTCATTTCCACCCATTGTGTCTCAAGCCGCATTATTAGCACAGCGTCGTTCAGAGTCAGTAGGGATGTTTTCACCTGGTGTGCATGACCTTTTCTGTTTCTCTGCCCCAAACTCCTGTTTTTGAAGCTGTCATTGGCGCATGCACACTCATCTGTACATGTGTGATGGTTGCCTCCAGTGTACCCTCCCTGTGGGACGCTCTCCCATCAGGTGTCAAAGAGATAAAGAACTACACAACTTTTAGAAGACATCTGAAGGCAGCCCTATATTGGGAAGTTTTTAATGTTTGACATTTTATTATGCTTTTATATGTATTGGAAGCCACCCAGAGTGGCTGGGGAAACCCAGCCAGATGGGTGGGGTATAAATGATAAACAACAACCTGTGGGCCCAAGTGCAAAGACACTCTCCCCTCCTGCAGTTTCCCAGCAATTGGTATACAGAAGCATTGTGTTCTCTGACCATGGTGGCAGAGGACAGCCACCATGCCTAATAGCTGGCAATAGCCTTCTCCTCCACCAACTTCTTTTTTAAAGCTATCCAAGTTGCTGGCCACCATTGCCTCCTATGGGAGAGACTTCCACACTTTGGCCTATGCACTGCGTGAAGAAGTCCTTCCTTTTCGCCTGCCCTTAATCTTCCGTCATTGAGCTGCATTGTATGTCTGCTTGCATACGTCGTGACTTGAATGACTAACTGCAAGGTGTGGAGGTGTCTAATGTCGGTGTGTTCATTAGTACATTCCTACTCACATCTCAAAGTGGACCAAAGAATTATAGGCATGATCTAGAGATGCTTCTTCTGTCCACACCTAGCAAATCCCACAAACCATCTGGAACTTAATGCTTGAGTCATCCTCCCTGTGTTCCAGGTGTAACTGTACACCTGATTTTCTCCTCCACCTGATTCACCACCGCCTGTTTCCGGAGGCATCTCCCTCTGTTTACATACCTATCTTCAATTTCCATCACACTCACCTGGTTTGGGCACCCAACCAATAAGGTCAGTTACTCAACAGAGCCCTCCATCGGGCCAGCGGTGAAGTAGAATTTGTTTGGGTCGTGGGTGAGCTCCATTTTTCCAAAACCATTTTTCACAGTTTTAATCTTTATATTAAGGCTGTGCACTAGATCTAACCAGATCCAACCGGATCCTGAATCCTGAACTGCATTGGGCCAATTAGGGTCGACTTGGAACTTGACCAAATGTGGTTCAGGAGGCCTTGGGTCACCCCAGGTCAGATCAGGTTCAGCCAGAATGACCCAGAGCTGTCAGAAAAAAGCCTGGAAGTGAGGAAAGGGGGAGACGGAGACGAGCAGGCAGCCTACATGTGGGATCCCCCCTCCTCCCACAACCACATTTTCAATCTTCACTTCTTCAACCACATGACTGTGAAAAGTAGTGGTAACTCACAAAAGGGTAGGTGGCTACAGCCAGTTATGTTGCTTTCATCCATTCCCTCACAATTCCAATTCAGGAGGGAATTCTGTCTGCTTCCGTGACCCATTTTCAAGCCCATGGAAGCTATAAACAGTGAAGGAAACCACACCAGCACCACCAAGAATGCCACACAACTTCCTTCTCTCCCCTACCACATCTCTGGGGCAAGAGAATGTTGCAAGAGGCTAACTCCTCTTCTGAGCTACTCCCGTAGTCATGGTTCTTTGGCACAGAGCAATTACACCCAACCTGCAATTTTAACCTTCCCTCTTCAGTTTTCCACCTTCCCACGCCCATGAAGCTTTTGGCAGCAGCCAGAAAACAACCTGAGTCACTCTGCCAGACGGCCCATTAAAAGAAGAAGAAGAAAGAAATCAAAGAAAGTAGTGGAAAAGGTACATTTAGGACCCAGTTTTCATAGCCAACGTGTGTGTCATGGTTTGATTCAGCAGCAACCAAACCACCCTGCCCTACATCTCCCATTAGCCATGACCATTGGCCGTGCTGGCTGCTGAGGCTGAAGGGAGCTGGGGTCCAACAAACATGGAGGGCCACAGGCAGCCCATCCATACTTTCCACCCATCCATACTTTTGAGAGCTAGTGTGGTGTAGTGGTTTAAGAGTGGTAGACTCGTAATCTGGGGAACCGGGTTTGCGTCTCTGCTCCTCCACATGCAGCTGCTGGGTGACCTTGGGCTAGTCACACTTCTCTGAAGTCTCTCAGCCCCACTCACTTCACAGAGTGTTTGTTGTGGGGGAGGAAGGGAAAGGAGAATGTTAGCTGCTTTGAGACTCCTTCGGGTACTGATAAAGTGGAATATCAAATCCAAACTCTTCTTCTTCTTCTTCCACCTCTGTAAGCATATTTAAGTTGTGATCCCAGATTGGTTGGGACATATGTCTAGATCAGGAGCTTGGAACCTTTGGCCTTCTAGAGCAGGGGTCAGAAAACTTCTTCAGCAGGGGGCCAGTACACTGTCCCTCAGACCTTGTGGTGGGCCAGACTGTATTTTTTTTTTTTGGGGGGGGGACACAAATTCCTATGCCCCACAAATAACCCAGAGATGCATTTTAAATAAAAGGACACATTCTACTCATGTAAAAACACAAAGATTCCTGGAGCTTCCGCAGGCCGGATTTAGAAGGCAGTTGGGCTGGATCCGGCCTCCGGGCTTTAGTTTGCCTACCCATGTTCTAGAGAGTGATGCATCTCCCATCCTCTCTGGCAATTCTGCTTACCCCTTTCAATGATGGTGAATTTGACACAGACACCCACCTTTGGGAGCGAGTGGCGCTGTGGTCTAAACCACCGAGCCTCTTGGGCTTGCCGATCAGAAGGTCAGCGGTTTGAATCCCCACGATGGGGTGAGCTCCTGTTGCTCGGTCCCAGCTCCTGCCAACCTAGCAGTTTCCGTGCGCTGCTCTGGTTTTGCCAGAAGCAGCTTAGTCATGCTGGCCACGTGACCTGGAAAAACTGTCTGCGGACAAACGCCGGCTCCCTCGGCCTGTAAAGCAAGATGAGCGCCGCAACCCCAGAGTTGTCTGCGACTGGACTTAACCTTTACCTTTACCTTTATGAGTTGTTGTTTTTCCAGGGAAAGGGGTTTATATAAGCATGTGGGCAGGAGTGCCCACTGAAAATGTAATGGCAAGGTGGCCATTTAGGTCAGTCACCAGGCCCTCTTCTCCTACCTTCTCTTTTCAGTGCCTTTCCTCCTTCCTTCCTCTACACTTGGGTTCTTTGCTAGTCGCCCCTTTCTGGCGACTGAGTAGGAATGTTGAGGGGAATGCGTGAAATTGCTTCATGAAATTGCTATTCATCAACAAAGTCAAATAGATCCATAAATCTCTGCCCACTTCCAGTGATAGGTGCTGGAAGACATTTCTGGCACGAGTTGATCCCTGCTCACGGGAATGTTGGTCCACCCCATTATCTATTTGTTGCTACGTTGCTATATACTTAGTTGCTATGTTATCATCTGCTCAATCCTTTTGTGTGCTATTCCTTATGTAGTGGAAAACGTGCTGCCCGTGGACAAGTTATAGCTGAGTTTCGATTTCCAAAGAGGATGGCTTTGAATGAAGTTTAGACAAAGTCATGGAAGATCAGGCCATCAGTGGTTACTAGTTATGATGTCTTTATGTATACCTGAAGGAGCATCTCCACCCCCATCGTTCAGCCCGGACACTGAGATCCAGCGCCGAGGGCCTTCTGGTGGTTCCCTCACTGCGAGAAGCAAAGCTACAGGGAACCAGGCAGAGGGCCTTCTCGGTAGTGGCACCCGCCCTGTGGAACACCCTCCCATCAGTGGTCAAAGAGATAAACAACTACCTGACATTTAGAAAATACCTGAAGGCAGCCCTGTTTAGGGAAGTTTTTAATCTGTGATATTTTAATGTATTTTAATATTTGTTTGAGGCAGCCCAGAGTGGCTGGAGAGACCCAGCCAGATGGGTGGGGTACAAATAAATTATTATTATTATTATTATTATTATTATTTTTCCAAACTGTACTATTTTTCACATATGCGCAGCTTGCAGGCATAACATTTAGAATAAGAGAACAATAAGAACATAGTTTTAAAGAAGATTGGAAAACGTTTATTGAATTCATGGGGGCAAATTGTGTACACTTGAAAACGCTGGCAGCATTAAGATAAATTCAGCAGTGTAAATAAGTTTTGATGGACGTAATAATGGAATACTGAATAGTTTAGTTTTTGTAAAATATGCAGGGATTTATGATAGGCAAAATGAACCATGTCGAAATAAATAAGATTTTTTTTTTTTTTTTAAAAAAATTGCCCAGTAGCACCTTAGAGACGAACTAAGTTTGTTCTGGGTATAAGCTTTCATGTGCATGCACACTTCTTCAGATACACTGAAACAGAAGTCACCAGATCCTTAAATATAGTGAGGGAGTGGGGAGGGGTATTACTCAGAAGGGTATTGGGATTGGGTGATCAACTGATAGGTGTGGAAAACCTGTTGACGACTCATAACGGCTGCAATTAGTCTTGCAGGGAAAGGCAAGATACATGCACACGAAAGCTTATAACCAGAACAAACTTTGTTGGTCTCTAAGGTACTACTGGACATTTTTTTTTTACTTATTTCGACTTCGTCAGACCAACACGTCTACCTACCTGAATCTAAAATGAACCATGGAAAGAGAAGAAGGGAAGTCGTTGATATTTTAAGGATCTTTAAATGAGTATTCTAAATTGTAAAACAGAAAATTTAATAATACACACACACACACACACACACACACACACACACATTATTTTTCTAGAGAAGGTCTCACTTGTTCTCTTAAAATGTCTCGCTTGTTCTCTTAAAATGGCAATGGCACCTACCGAAGAGGTGCCAGAACTGAGTTCTGGTGAATTCCGGCTGAAAAACAGTCCTGCTTCCACATCCACTGGAGATAGTATGCCTCTGAATGCCCATTTCAATGAATCAGAAGTAGTGAAAGTGCTCTTGTGCTCAGGTCCTGCCTGGGGGGCTACCCATTGAGGCATCTGGTTGGCCCCTGTGAGAACTGGATGCTGGGCTTGATGGGTCATTGGCCTGATCCATCCAGCAGACTCTTCTTATGTTCTTAAAATAATAATAATAATAATAATAATAATAATAATAATAATAATAATAATAATAATAATAATGTCCAGTAGCACCTTAGAGACCAACTAAGTTTGTTCTTGGTATAAGCTTTCATGTGCATGCACACTTCAGACCAACCTGTATCTATGTTCTTAACAGTTAGAGATGTGGGCAAAAGAAGTGGAGCCTCAAGTTGAAAAAAAGCAGCCCCCAAATTAGTCTGAGCTTAATTAGTCTGCTTTACAAGCTATAAAACTGGAACACAAACCAAATGTTGTGGTTGGTTCACACCCTGATAGGTCTCCCATCTCGGTTCTTATGGTGATATTGTCCAGAGGAAGCAACTCTATCTCAGGCCACCAGGTGGCAGAATCCTCTCGGCTGCTTTGCTTCATGAAGTCCTGACAGCATGACAAGGGGCGTGGTGATGATGCAGTATTCTAAAATGACAGGCTACTGCTGCCCCCTGGTGGTGAAATGTGATGATTATGGCGTACTGCTGATGAAAATCCCAAAGTTGAAATTGTTAATTTGGGGTTCTCATCAGCTGTACGCCATAATCATCACAATTATAACAAACAAAGGCTTGACATATCTCGCTTTGCATGTCATGAGTCTATCTCATATATTAGTTTCACCTTTTAAGTTGAATTACTGAAAGAAACGAACCTTTCCACGATATTCTAATTTTTCAAGTTTCACCTGTATATTGTGAATCGTGGTGTGTGTGTGCGCGCTTTGCAAAATGATGCCGGAAAAACCGTGAAGCTAGCCGATGCCTCCACATAGCTCCATCCTTGTTTCCGACATTGTGATATATCAGTATATTGTGATGTTTAGCTGCTGATATATCGCAAAGTTGAAAACCAGCTCTGTCCTTCTTTTAGCATTGTGATATATCACTATATCACAATGTTTAGCTGGAGATATATCACAAAGTTAAAAATCAGATCATCGCCCAACCCTGCTGTTCACCTCTAAAGGTAAAGGGTAAAGTGACCCCAGAAAGTTAAGTAAAGTCACAAATGACTCTGGGGTTGTGGCACTCATCTCCCTTTACAGGCCGAGGGAGCTGGCGTTAGTCTGCTCCACAGACAGCTTCTGGGTCATGTGGCCAGCATGACTAAGTCACTTCTGGAGAAAGCAGAGCAGCGCACAGAAACACCGTTTACCTTCCCGCTGGAGCGGTATCTATTTATCTACTTGCAGTTTGACATGCTTTCGAACTGCTAGGTTGGCAGGAGCAGGGACTGAGCAACGGGAGCTCACCCCGTCACGGGGATTCGAACCGCCGACCTTCTGATTGGCAAGCCAAAGAGGCTCAGTGGTTTAGACCACAGCCCCACCCCATGTTCACCTCTACATAGTTCCATCCTTATTTCAGACAGCGCAATATATTGGTATATCACAGTGTTTTGCTGGTGGTATATTACGATGTTGAAAAGCAGGTATTGCCATGCCATATCATATAGTGGACCTCTGTGAGAAGGGAATCCCACAACTTAGGGGTTGCCACAGAAAATGCCTACTTTGGGGATTATGAAAGCAGCATAACTACCAAGAGAGCTCTGTCTGCTGATCTTAACACCCCAAAAAGGGTTCACAGGGGAGGAGGTGGTCCCTCGGATATTTAGGGCCTAAGTCAATTAGGGAATTAAACACTGATGCCCTAGTTGAAAGTTGGAAGATTCAGGACTGATAAGAGAAAGTCATTCTTCACACAGTGCATAATTAAACTATGAAACTCACTGCCCACAGGATGCAATGATGGCTCTAAAACTTGTCTGGCTCTAAAGGAGGATTGGAAAATTCATAGAGGATAATGCTATTGGTGATTATTAGCCATGAGGGCTATGATCTGAATTGAAACCACAATAAGGGAGAGTTGCTGTTTCACTCAGGTCCTGCTCATGGGCTTCCCATTGGCGCATCTTGTTGACCACTGTGAGAACAGGATGCAGGACTCGACAGGCCGTTGGCAACAGGCTCTTCTGAAGATAGGTTTAGCTAGATACCATATTGGCCTGAATATAAGCCGCACTCCCCGCCCCCCCCAAAAAATTCTGACCTCAAAAAGTTAAAGTGCGGCTTAAATTCGCGGCTTTACAAAAATTGGCTTTTAGGATATCGTTGCTGAAGCAGTCCAACGGTAAAATGGAACAACAACAAAAAACGTTTTCTTGCCGATTTGCGATTTTAGCGATTGTAGGTACTGTAACTTTTGCGGGCTTGCAAGATCAAAGGCTTATATGGTATATGTTAAAATAAAATCACTATTTTATTCCCTGAATCTAATTGACTTTTTTTCTCTCTCTCCAATGTTAAGGGAGTGGCTTATATTTGGAAATTGTCTTTTTTCCCCCTCCTTGAATTTTAAAGGTGTGGCTTGTTTGCAGGTGCTGCTTATATTCGGGTCAATACGGTAGATGATAGATAGATAGATAGATAGATAGATAGATAGATGATAGATAGATAGATAGATTCTATTCAGAAACTGCCCTAAAAGAATGGGACCACTTGAGATTTAGGGGCTTAAATATTTACATTTGTTTACTGAATGTGTTTACAGGGCTTAAAGAGGAAAATCAGGGACAAGGATGTGTCTCTAATAACGAAGTTACCGCCTTTTGATTTTGGTTGATGATGATGATGATGATTATATTGCTGCCTGTCAGGGATTGCTCCTTCCCTTGGATGTTGCTCATGAGTAACGGCAAGCCTTTAGGTAAGCTAAAACTATTTATTGTCCATAAAGGAATTACAGAGTCTCTGCAGCCATGACTGCTCAGTCAGTTTCATTTCCTCGGAGTGGCGGGCTTTCTCTCGCCCACCAACACAACCAACGGCACGGCACTCTAAAATGACGTCTGCGTCTCCTCCTCCCCGCAGCAGCTCATCTTCCTGTCTGTGACTGACGGTGCTGGGTCTCTGCTCTGTCATCCCCAAGCCTGGCATCTCCCTCTCTTCCGGAGACATTTCCTGACTGGGACTGGAGGAGGATGATGAATCTGTAGAGATTATGGGTGGCTGTTCTCTATTACCCAGCGACCCCCCCTTTGCTGGATGAATCGCTATCTTCTCTCCCAGCTCTAGCTTGCTCCTCTCTCTCTCCCTGCTCCTCCCGAGTAGTCCCTCTTTCCCTGACACTGCCTCTCATTTCCTACTGTTAAATGGGCTACAGAGACGCGGTTTGCTATGCTGAGAAAGAAATCAGGTCAGCTGCCACCAGCCAAATCGGCGAGCTTCCAGTCTGTCCCTATTTCCAGGTGGCTTTCAATCACAAGCGTCGGAAGATTCGGGTTACGCCATTATAATAGATAATGAGGCACCTTGCACAACAAACCTGCTTCCCCAACAGACGGCGACTTCATGCTATCAGGAAAAAAGATAGGGAAATGCCCCGGAACATGTGGGGTGATGCTTGTTGATGCAAATTCCGTTTCACCTTCCTGCAAACAAATGACGATGAATGCTGATTAAACAGTGAATGTTTTCTCATCTCTCAGTAAATAAAGCAGAGTGGATGCTCATCTGTTTCTCTCAAGATGGTGGTGGTGCATACAGCTTCCAGGTCATGTGGCCAGCATGACTAAGCCGCTTCTGGTGAACCAGAGCAGTGCATGGAAACGCTGTTTACCTTCCCGCTGGAGTGGTACCTATTTATCTACTTGCACTTTGACGTGCTTTCGAACTGATAGGTTGGCAGGAGCTGGGACTGAACAACGGGAGCTCACCCCGTTGCGGGGATTCGAACCGCTGACCTTCTGATTGGCAAGCCCTAGGCTCAGTGGTTTAGCCCACAGCACCACCCGCATCCCCAGGGCACCATATTATGAAAGATTAGCAAGTCTACCCCTGGCTGGAAACTGGCAGGTGCTTATCAAATAAATTTACAAACATATACACTGTGTATCTAGGGGTGCCCCACTCCTAAGTTTGTATCAATAACTCCCTTATTTTTGGATAGCCCTTTCTTGCTTCCAAAATGATTGGCACTCATCCATCTGAGTGCACTATGATGTTTATGTATGGTTTAAGTTAAGGTTACCAGACGTCCCTGTTTCCCGGGGACAGTCCCTGGATTTACAAATCAGTCCCCTGACAAAATCCTATCATTCCTACTGAAGTTGAAAAGTGTCCCCAGATTCGTTGGGGGGGGGGAAATCTGGTAACCTTAGTTTAAGTATGTTTATTAAGTTAAATTTGCTGATGAATTTTCACGAGGATTAATAATTAAATCTCAGATAGCTTCAGAACTGAATTTAAGATTGGAGAAATGAGGCAGACAGCATGGACAGATTCTTTTTATCCCTAGCCTGGAGGCACCCTAGACACTGGCGGAGGAAGCCGCTCTGCCGCCCGGGGGCAGCAAACCTGGGGGCACCCGGGGGGCATGGCTTCCTCCGCAGTGCGCATGCACATGTGACGGAGAGCTGAAATCACTAGTCCTCTCCTCGACATGCTTTCGGCCAGAGACCAAGTGCTCCGGAACACAGAGAAGTCGCTTCAAGGAGCTGCCTGCTTTGCCGGGCATTGCTAGCATTGCTTTTAGCTTCCAGTCCTTGAAGCGGCTTCTCATGTGGAGAGTATCAGAGCCTAAAGAGTTAAGTGCTCTGCTGTGACGCACTGGTCACTGTGTGGGCAGTTCACATACGGGCTTTTTGTCTTTTTCTGTGTGTGCTGTTCTTCTTGGTTTCGTTTTCACCGACCGGAGCAGTCATGGAACTGAGCACTCCGGGAGAAGATTTATTGTTTTTGTCAATAAACTCAGCTAGTTAAGAAGACAACGCTTCTGTGAATTATTGCTGTGCTGCCTTGGCAGTTACGCACAAGTTTCCGCTGTGGCTTTGAACTCTGCTAATAGCCAGGAGTTGCCAGGCACAGAAAGCAAAGCAGCGCAGCGGAAAAGTGCCGGACCCTGGTAAACGCTACAGATTGTGGAACACTCCATTTCACAATCTAGCATCTCCGAGGCAGCTTTACTGTCCTGGAAGCTAAAAGCGATGCTAGCAAAGCCCAGCAAAACAGGAGGCTCCTTAAAGGACAGTAAGGCTGCCTCTGAGAAGCCGCTTCAAGGAGCTGCCTGCTTTTGCAAGCATAGCTTTTAGCTTCCAGGACTGAAAAGCTGTGGGCGGGGCAGAGGGCACACCGAGTGTCGCCCCCTCCAGGGTGGAACCTGGGGCGCACCACCCCCATCGCCCCCCACCTTCCTACGCCACTGACCCTAGACTCCAAAACTTTCACAAGATTTGGAGAAGGCTCTGGGCTTCAGAGTTGGACAGAGCTGGTCCCTGGAGTTTTCAAAAGAGGTCTCAGATCCAGGTCTTTGGGTGGTGGTACTTGCTTTGCTGATGATGCAAAAATGTGTCCTCGAGTATTTTGGTAAACACACCTGTAAGAAAAGGGAGTAGGTTGGGATGATTATGGAACTCACCCAGCAAAAGGAGGCCCACCCCATACTCTAAAACTCACCTAAGCCAGAAATGAGAACCAGATGGGTGGTGGCTTTCCGTACACCAATTGCCGAGTGATAAGCTCACAAAGGTCAACTCCCTTCCTTATCATCAGGGCTGGTCCTCACCCAACCGGCGTTCATTCCCTGCCTCAGCACCTCTGTGACTTACATTAATATGTTCCCTTTTCGTACTCCTCCCAAAGAGAACAGATTTCCTCATTTTAGGAGTGCTGATCCACTGTTCTGCAATGCCTTGGAGAGCAGGCGGGGCAGCAGGGATATGTCAATTTCGGTTTCTGGCAAGTTCCTCAGTTTTCCATGTTTAAATTAAGTCATCTACACTTCAACACCAGTTTGCATTTTTTTTAAAAAAGTCCTCGTGAAAATTTATAAGCATTTTATCACAAATATCTCCTATACACACATCTTTGTAGACAGTTTTGTCACATATCTATATCTATATTTATCTATATCCAGTGCTTGCTTTTTTCTGGGGGTACGCAGGGGTATGCTTACCCCTAAACATTTTTTTTTTTTTTGTTTCTTCTCTAGCACAGTGAATCGTCAGTTCTGTTGCTATCCCCAATGGAGGCCTTGTTTCCTGAGTCTCAGACAGAAGTGAACATTTAATGTGCGAAGCAGTGTGGAATGTGGTTGTGTGGTGTTTTACAGAGGAATCGGGAAGATGTTAGTGCACACAAGTTACTGTGAGCTGCCAACTGTGTAATATGAGGTAACACATGTTCTTTGTTGTTGTTGTTGTTTAGTCGTGTCCGACTCTTCGTGACCCCATGGACCAGAGCACAACAGACACTCCTGTCTTCCACTGCCTCCCCCAGTTTGGTCAAACTCATGTTGGTAGCTTTGAGAACACTATCCAACCATCTCATCCTCTGTCGTCCCCTTCTCCTTGTGCCCTCAATCTTTTCCAGGGAGTCTTCTCTTCTCATGAGCCTCAGCTTCAGGATCTGTCCTTCCAGTGAGCACCCAGGCCTGATTTCCTTTAGAATGGATAAGTTTGATCTTCTTGCAGTCCATGGGACTCTCAAGAGTCTCCTCCAGCACTATAATTCAAAAGCATCAATTCTTCGGCGATCAGCCTTCTTTGTGGTCCAGCTCTCACTTCCATACATCACTACTGGGAAAACCATAGCTTTAACTATACGGATCTTTGTTGGCAAGGTGATGTCTCTGCTTTTCAAGATGTTGTCTAGGTTTGTCATTGCTTTCCTCTCAAGAAGCAGGCGTCTTTTAATTTCTTGACTGCTGTCACCATCTGCAGTACTTTTGTCCATTTACTGTATTTATTTCCCCCGATTTGAACTATAAAGTGGTGGTTTTCTTGAGTCAAAATGAGAGTACCCCTAAACATTTTTCAAAAGAAAAAAAGCTCTGTCTATATCTATCTATATAAAAATTAAAAAATTAAAAAATTGTCCAGTAGCATCTTATAGACCAACTAAGTTTGTTCTGGTATAAGCTTTCATGTGTATGCACACTTCTTTAGATACACTGAAACAGAAGTGTATCCGAAGAAGTGTGCATACACATGAAAGCTTATACCAGAACAAACTTAGTTGGTGTATAAGGTTCTACTGGACAATTTATTTATTTATTTATTTATTTTATTTCTATTGCATCAGACCAACACAGCTACCTACCTGAATCTATATCTAATATAATAATAATAATAATAATAATAATAATAATAATAATAATAATAATAATAATTTATTTGTACTCCGCCCATCTGGCTGAGCTTCCCCAGCCACTCTGGGCGGCTCCCAAATGAATGTTAAAACAATACAGCATTAAATATTAAAAACGTCCCTAAACAGGGCTGCCTTCAGATGTCTCTTAAAAACAGGATAGCTGCTTATTTCCTTGACATCTGATGGAAGGGTGTTCCACAGGGTGGGTGCCACTACTGAAAAAGGCCGTGTGTCTGGCTCCCTGTAACCTCACCTCTCGCAATGAGGGAACCGCCAGAAGGCCCTTGGCGCTGGATCTCAGTGTCTAGATCTCTAGATCTCAGTGTCTAGATCTCTATATCAGGGGTGCCCAACTCCCAAGAGACAGCGATCTACTCACAGAGTTAAAAACTGGCAGGGATTTACCCCCCTTTTTGGGGTTCAGGTCAAAGTCGTTGAGCTTTTTTTAGGAAGGAGGAAGGCCCCTTTTTTTGGGGGGGGGTCAGGTCAGAGTTGCTGAGTTTTTTGAGGGAGGAGGTAAAATGTTGAGCTTTTTAAAGGGGAGCACAGTTGTTCGGCTTCTTTGGGGGGAGCCCATGGTCTACCAGTCATCTACTGCAGACGTCCAGTGATCTACCAGTAGATGCCTGGTTCCCTGTAACTTGGCTTCTCGTAGTGAGGGAACCACCAGAAGGCCCTCGGCGCTGGACCTTAGTGTCCGGGCAGAACGATGGGGGTGGAGACACTCCTTCAGGTATAGACTTTATACCCTTGTAAATACATTCTGTATCTCTCCCATTTTAACACAAAGACCTGTCTGTTATTTCCTCTCAAGCTACTGGCCAGTTGCTCCATCTCGACATACTCCTGAAACTTATTTTGCCAATCTTTTACATTCGGAGTGCTCCAATACTCAAATTAATAATAATAATAAAAACTAATACTTTGGGTAGAATTTCAAGCCATACGTTTAACTGGACAAAATCTGGAATAATGGCATTGGGCAATTGTTTATCACCTGACTACAACAAGCAATTTTTGTGTGTGTGTGCCCGCAGGTCATATTTATATATTTTGGTTCTGAGATACATTTCTCAAATGCTTAAAATGAATTTGAATATGCTGGTACTGGGGATTTCTAGTGGCTTGGAAAGATGGGCGCTACTTAATCATGTCCAGTCCAGAGGAGCGTGGCTCCTGTCTTTCCCCTAAAAATTAACCACAGGAGGGCAGTGTTTGTTCTCACTTGGAACTTCTTGCTCAGGGTTGGGGAACCTGCTGCACTCCAAATGTTAGTGGACTCCCAAAAGGCCACTTCTGCATCAGCAGGAGGTGGATTTGCGGGCGTCACGACCCGATCATGCACGTTGGGGCTGAGCCCAGCCCCTGCGTGATTGGTAGATTATTCCTGCGCCCCCCGCAGGCTGACCAATCTGGTCGGACCGGGGGCGGGGGCATGTCTTAGTCCCTTTAAACTAGTGATGGGCGGGAAGCTCGCCCTCTTCGTCCCACTTCCCCCAGCTGGTTAGGTTCTCCTGCCACCCTCCCTTTAGATTTAGCTTCGACCTTGCTATGGACTTTGGTTGGTCGCCTTGGTTGGCTGGGGGGCCTGGTAGGACTTTTTCCCAATTGGACTAGCCAAATGGTTTTTTTCACCTACCTCGTAGCAATCATCACAACTCTTGGTTTGGCGGTTAGGCATTGGAAAATTTCCATATGAAGTGGGGAGGGGAGGTAGCGCCATCAACTGCCCCTCAATGGAAGGGTATTCCGTAAAAGAATTCCGGGGGGCATGGCCCTGTCTGAAGCCCCGAGAGCTGAGAGCCTAAGGCACACCCCTAACGGTGATCACAGGGGGAATTCCGGGCGATGTTCATCACTGGGGTTCCTTACTGGTGGTTAACCCTTCAATGACTTCCAACACACAGGTTGGGGTCGGATATAGCTGATAGGGTCCAATGCCTAAGCCAATACCATTCAACATCCATAACCAATAAAGTTGTGGCCTTTACGCCCATTATAATTTGCATAATGTGTCATTAATTCCTCGGGGGAGGGGAGGGACATTGCCACGCAATTGGCCACTTTGGCTGGGGATGATGAGTGATGTCATTCAACAACATTTGGAGGACCACTATTGTTTCCAACATCCTTTGCCCACTTAACCATTGCTGTTTTGACCATTTCACCCTTTGTTTCCTATGGTAGCAACAATTTATACATTATAGAAATTCATTTCTCATTATTTCCACCTGAACCAGCTTCAAAATTTGACCTTTGCCCAGCGAATCTATTCTTTAAATCCTTTTTTACAGATTGCATTTGATCGATGATATTGAAACCAGTTGCCTGCTAGGTTTTGTATTTTGTTATATATTTTAAAGCTTGCATTCATTTTCATGGAAACTCAGTATGTCTCTGTATAAAGCCCGTTTAAATTGCAAATTTGTTTATTTATTTCCACAAGCCCCTATCGGTCATATCCAAAGCAGGGGTTTGTATTTCAGGAGGTTTTGATTCCTCCCCCACACACCCCAACAAACTCCTTATCTAATGATTAAGAAAATGTTTGTGAACTTTGACTTTGTCATACGACAGATATGAGTGCCACCAGGGCTAGATTTAGGAGGCCTTAAGCTACTGAGCCTAGGGCTTGCCGATCAGAAGGTCAGCGGTTCGAATCCCCGCGACGGGGTGAGCTCCCGTTGTTCAGTCCCTGCTCCTGCCAATCTCGCAGTTCGAAAGCACGTAGGTAAATAGGCACTGCTCTGGCGGGAAGGTAAACGGCGTTTCCGTGCGCTTCTCTGGTTCGCCAGAAGCGGCTTAGTCATGCTGGTCACATGACCCGGAAGCTGTACACCGGCTCCCTCGGCCAGTAAAGCAAGATGAGCGCTGCAACCCCAGAGTCGGACACGACTGGACCTAATGGTCAGGGGTCCCTTTACCTTTTTAAGCTACTGAAGGTAATGGGGCCCTTTATATGTCCAGCTGTCAACAACAAATTGTCGCTGTTTTTTGTGTTGAATATGGTAATTTATGGACCTAATAGGTATCTAAAGCCATTTGCACATAACAAATCGGAGCCTACACAACACAAAACACACAACACTGTTGCTGTGTGCAGGTTTTATTTTATTTGTTTTTTATCTTATACTTTGGAAATGTACATCCAGGTTTTTTTCCCTTAATTTTTTTTTTTGGGGGGGGGAGTGGGGCCCTAACCTATAGCTTGTTTAGCTTATATGTAAATCCGGCATTGAGTGCCACCCATAGGTAAAGGTAAAGGAACACCTGACCATTAGGTCCAGTCGTGTCTGACTCTGGGGTTGCGGTGCTCATCTCGCTTTACTGGCCAAGGGAGCCGGCGTACAGCCTCCAGGTCATGTGGCCAGCATGACTAAGCCGCTTCTGGCGAACCAGAGCAGTGCACAGAAATGCCGTTTACCTTCCCGCCGGAACGGTACCTATTTATCTGCTTGCACTTTGACGTGCTTTCGAACTGCTAGGTGGGCAGGAGCTGGGACCGAGCAACGGGAGCTCACCCCGTCGCAGGGATTTGAAACGCCGACCTTCTGATCAGTAAGCCCTAGGCTCTGCGGTTTAACCCACAGCGCCACCTGCTTCTTGAGTGCCACCCATATCTTCTGTCAAATCCTTCCAAGTCCCATATGGTTCCTGTCCTCATTAGCCATGGTAGGAACATAATCTCCATTCATGGAGACAGTTTACCTTTGATGTTGGGGGTAGGCAAAGAGGACATCTGTTGACATTTTGCTCTGCTTATGGGCTTCCTTGAGGAATTTGGTAGGCTAATGCTGGTGACTAGATCCTCCTTGGCTTGATCCAGTAGGGCTCTCCTAAGTTGAGCCCTAAGTTGTACAAAGTTCTGACTCTGCATAAACACACCTGAATAAATCCTATATACAAGCACCCCTGCGTTCATTATACTACACCCTCTTGGCAACGAAACCTGATTGCGAGAGCTGAAAATTCAGGGTGTAACAAAAAGAACAGCAACTAGCAGTGTTGCAATGGTGGAGGCACAATTAAACAATCGTTGGTATCCACCCAGTACAAAAAGGGCTGATATATAATAATTTTTACTTGGATTTCTTTATCCCCCTCACCCTCTTTTGTATTGTGTCTATTAGACTGTAAACAATTATTTTGAATTAGAAAATGTATTTTTTTAAAATGACAATGTTGTAGCAAATAAATAAAGGTAAAGGTAAAGGACCCCTGACAATTAAGTCCAGTTGCAGACGACTCTGGGGTTGCGGCGCTCATCTCGCTTTACAGGCTGAGGGAGCCGGCGTTTGTCCGGGTCATGTGGCCAGCATGACTAAGCAGCTTCTGGTGCAACGGAACACCGAAACCAGAGCAGCGCATGGAAACGCCATTTACCTTCCCGCCAGAGCGGTACTTATTTATCTACTTGCACTGGTGTGCTTTCGAACTGCTAGGTTGGCAGGAGCTGGGACAGAGCAACGGGAGCTCACCCCGTCGCGGGGATTCGAACCACTGGCCTTCTGATCAGCAAGCCCAAGAGGCTCGGTGGTATAGACCACAGCACCACCTGCATCCCTGCTGTAGCAAATAAAAACTGTTAAAAATAAATCAACAGAACATTCAACCAATGTGTGCATTCCCTGCTTTGGAGCTGGTTGCAGTACATCCCTGATCACTGGCCATGCTGGATGCTGAGTCCAACATCCTCTGTTGGGCAACAGGCTCCTCACCCCTCACCTAAGGATCCCAGCACTCAGGCTCCAACACAGAGATCAGCAGTTCTGAAATATTCCTCTGCGGCAGGGGAAGGAAATCTCCGTTCCTCCAAGACGTTTCTGGACTTGAACTCACATCATCCTTGACCATTGGCCAACACTGGCTAGGGGTATCCGGAGTCCAAGAACATTCTCAGATTACAACGCCCAACATCCCTGGACCAGGTGTGGCCTTTGGGCTCAGGCTTTGTTAAAAGCATGTTTTCCAGCTGCACAAATCCCCATCAGGCACCCCACACTTAAAATAAAACCCCAAAGCCAAAACTTTACACCCTGTGTAAGCAATCTGAAGTTCCCTGGGAAGAGATGTCAGCTGCTAAACCACTCTGAAAATTGGAGCTCTATGAAGGGAACAGGGATTTCTTAACAGCTCTCAGTACCCTCAACAAATGACTCTTCCCGGGATTCTTTGGGGGAAGCTATTACTGTTTTAAGTGGTGTAAGTTTTCAGCCATGAGATCTTTGAAAACCTTCTCTTAAGGTCAGCTTTGAGCCTCCTCTCTGTGCCCTGAACCATTAAGAGCTGTGAATTATCATAACTGCTCCTTTTGTACGAAAGGAGCAACGCAGAAGTATTTAATAAATCAACCAACAAATGGAAGCTGTAAGGCAACATAGCATTTTAATCCATATGGAAACTGATCCAAAAAGGAGGAGGTCCTGGAGCCATTTTTGGACCGCATGAAGGAGACTGCAAACAAAACTAGCATCCATTTCAGGCAAAGCAACTGGTGGCAGGAGAGAGTTTGAGAAGAACTCGGAGCAAAGCTTAGGGAAGCATATTTTTATATCTAAAAATGCTATGCTTTGGAAACAGCTATTAGCAGAACAATGCTATGCATTTTTACTCATAAATTATAAGTTCCACTCTGTTCCATGGGGACTTCCTCCGGGTAAATGTGAATAGAATGACAGCCTCGTTTTTGTACATAGCAAAGCTGTTCCTTTCCTTTCCGACAAAAAACAAATCAAAACCCGTCCATGGTTTTAGTGTGTTTGGGTGTATGAATGAATGAATGCATAGGATTTGTTGTTCGAAGCTTCTGTAGCTATGATTATAAAACGAGAAGAATAATTTCCCCCTTCTACCTACATTTCTAGCCCTTTCTGCCATATAGCTAAAGACAATACGAATTTGATTAGAAATCTCAAAGGCTTTCCAGATGTTCAAGCTGAACACACGTGGTTTGGGTAGAGGCCAGACCCACCCCTCCAACATACACCCATTGATTTTACAGTCTGAGTAGAACCCCTGTTTGAAGAGCTTGAAATATCCTGGTCCCTTCCCAGGTCAGTGAGAACCTGCTTTCCCAGAGTTCCAGATCATGTAGATCAGGGTTCTAGAGGCCAGGGTTCAAGACTGCATGGATCAGGACTCCTGGGTTGCATGGAAGAGCCTGCATATGCACAGTTCTTCCCACACTGATAAATGTTTAGGTATATGTCAGGAGTGGAGTGTACTGCCACAATCCCACTTTCTCCACCAAATGTATACAACTTACATACTTTGAAGGTATGGACAGAGCTCTGGATGTCTATTAGAACTGAGAGACTACAGGGCCTGATGTTGTGTTCTAATGCACATCTTACTACAAAATGATTCCCCACCCACCCCAGCCCATACTACTTGCAAACAACGGCTTAGATCAAGATGTTCAGTTTCCTTCCAGATAGTGGCTGCACGGATCCCCTACTTAGCATAGCATGACTTAAAGGTTTTGGAGGCTGTGTACTGGTACATATTACGAGGCGGGAAGCATCGGGAGGAGGAGGGGAAGCCGCGTTGCGCTCCGAATTTTGGACCACACGACATGGGGTACTTGGGCATTCCTGACTGCACAAGCATAGGAAAAGGACCCGGAAAAGGACCCGGAAAAGGACCCGACACGTTGCATCTCTCAGCGTGGTGCTGCAGAGGATCTTTAGTGCTGCAGGTCTCATGACAAGGTTTGGTGCTTGGGGACATGCGCGGGGATGAACTTTTCTCAGCACATGCAGCATCGCAAACCTCATCACACTTGGCCTCGCCAGGCACCGGGGATTTCGGGGTGCACGGTTCGGGACACTGAATCTTGCGCTTCAGATCACAGGGTTCCGGACACCTTGCTGCAAACGGTGGGTGGTTCTTGGTGATGCATGTTGAATGTTTCATCGCAAAGCACTGAGGTCCTTGGTTGACACACGGCCCTGAAGCTGGGAAGCTGTGCTGGATCCTGCAATGGTGGCTATAGAAGGCCATAACTCTGTAATGCTGGGGATTCTGGAAGGAAACATTTTGGGACAAAGGGTCAAAGCTGTGAACAAACACTGTCCCAGAATTAGGAAACTGACTGATCCAGACCTTCAAGAAACCTCTGCAAGGGAAATGGTTTGTGGCTCCATACATAACCCTGATCCCACTGAACCCACAGAAGAAACCTTCAATGGTCCCAAGGCAGCTGGGAGAGCCCTATCTCAGTGATACCTCCAATGATCCTGTCTTGAGCCCCACTTTCATCCTGCCTTCTCTTCCAATCACCTCTGGACCTCAGGAGCAAAGGCTCCTGTGTGAAAGATATCAACTGTCACCGCTTTTCATTGCACTAATTTGTCACTGGTGGTGTCACAACAGCAGTGGTCACTGTACCAACCCCCAAACTCATCTCAGGTCCATCTGTATGCCCAGTACCCAACGCAGCTGAAAGAAAGTAAAGGGACAATGGGTGCCATGCTCAAAGCAGCAGATCAAGGATGAATAGAGACATTTTTTGCAGGGGACTCAATCATCATCATTCACATTAAAGGCAATTTAAGAACACAAGGCAACCCAAGGAGAGTTCTGCTGGATCAGACCCCAAGTTCATCCAGTTCAGTATCCTCTTCCCCACAATACCCAACTAGATGTCCGTAGGAAACTCACAATGAATTAAGGCAACAACCTTCCTCTCTCCCTGACACCTGATGTTTACAAGTAGGTTGGTTCTGAATTTGTGGGCTCCCTTTAGCTGTCGTGGCTAAGAACTGCTGATGGACCAATCAAAAGACACAAGAAGACCACTGATGGATCAGAATAATGGCCCAAGTAGTCAATTGCCCTTTCTTAAAACACTGGCCAACCAATGTGAAGCCAATGTGAAGCAGATCATGACAGCAACATCTCTCCCCTGATTGTCCCCACATCACCAAGTACCCAGAAGTAGATGGAGGTTCAGAAAATAGCAACCCACATGACTAACATGATGGAATAGAACAGGGGTCCCCAAACTAAGGCCCAGGGGCCAGATGCGACCCAAACGCCTTCTAAATCCAGCCCACGGGCAGTCCGGGAACCAGCATGTTTTTACATGAGTAGAATGTGTTCCTTTATTTAAAATGCATCTCTGAGTTATTTGTGGGGCAAAGGAATCAGTTCATTTTTTTCCAAAATATAGTCCGCCCCCCCCCCCACAAGGTCTGAAGGACAGTGGACCAGCCCCCTGCTGAAAAAAATTGCTGACCCCTGGAATTGAACAACTCTATGAGGAATGGTTGCAGCATTTGGGACTCTAAAAAGGCAAGAAATAGGTGACTTTATAGAAGCTTATAAAATTAGACATGGTATGGAGAAAGTGGATAAAGAAAAGTCTCTCTCTCTCTCTCTCTCTCTCTCTCTCTCTCATAACGTTAGAACTCATGAATGCTGGAAGATTTGAGACAGATAAAAGAAAGGACCTCTTCATGCAGTCCATAATTAAGCTATAGAACCCACTCCCCAAAGAGAATGACTTTAAAGGAAGACTGGACAGATTCATGGCGGATAATACTATCAATGGTTACTAGCTATGATGGCTCTGCTCTGCGTTCCTGCATGCTCCATGCATTGTAACCATGCATAGTTGGAGGCAGTAATGCTTATAAATATCAGTCGCTGGAAATCACAGGAAGCAGGAGTCCTCTTGTGCTCAGGTCCTGCTTGCAGGTTTCCCATTGGGGTATCTGGTTGGCCACTGTGAGAACTGGATGCTGGACAAGATGGGCCATTGGCCTGCTTCAGCAGCACACTCTCGCGCTCTCTGTGTGTCCCATACTACAAAGCACCCCCTATGGAGCATCCCTTGTAGGTTAGGGGCTCCAAACCCTCAATTAATTTTGTTTTCTAACCTCCGCACCTCTTCCAGCTCTCCCACCACCAGAATGGACTTACCTTGTTTCTCTTGGTAGAACACGATGAGCGTATCTTCTGAGATCAATGTGAAAGGTGGAGAAGTTATATATATGCTTTCTCAGTTAAATCCCAGGCCAGCCTAAGCCACCCTTGGGGACTTGAGGTACTAATTACAGATTCTCTAAAAATACGCTTGCAAGCATCTTTTCTTTTTCTGGCCTATGATTTGGGGTTTGCGTTGCATTCAAGCACACAGCCCCCTATAAAAAAATGTGACACCCGTTTAGGCAGAGCACAGTAGTTCCTTTGATTTTTCTTTTAGGGAAGATGTTTTATAGAACACAGTCACTATTTTATGGGCTTCTCAAGGAGGCTGGTACAGATCCTGCAACCCTTTCCTCTCTTTCGCACGGGCAAATCTTCCAGTTCCACCTGCGGTTTGCACAGTTCTGTACTGGTTTTGCCATCTTTTAAGAGTAAAAATAAAAAAGAGCATCATCACACAAAAAAAGACCTTTAGTGCACATTTCCCAACTCCTCACCCAGGGCGGGTTACAACAGCTAAGACACAGTACAGTGTTAAAAACATTTTAAAACAACTCACAGTCATAGAACTATACATACTTTTGTATGCAATTTTTACACAAGCTATTTCCCTTGATATGATGACTTTCCGTATGTTATTTTTACGATGATATGCATTTTCACATGCAATTTCCCCACATTTATCCCCGTCGTCATCCCTGTCCCGTCTTCAGATTAGACCAGGGGTCGGCAACCTAAGGCCCATGGGCTACAAGCAGACCATGGGGGGTCATTTAACTGGCCCATGGACCACCGCTGTCCACTCGGTCAGCCGGCTCCCATGCACTGTGCTAAACTGGCGCGGAGCAGAGCAGGGACCGCCTTCTGCGACTCTGGCTGGCTTCCCATTGGCTGCAGGAAGCTCCTGAAGCCAATGGGAAGCTGCGCACGTCTCCTCCGTGCCAGAAGGAGTGCCGGAAATAGCATTTGCACACGCATGCGAGCACGCACTCTGACCCACCACAGCATCTGCGGGACCGTGAACCGGCCCAAGCCACCAAACCATTGCTGACCCCTGGATTAGACCCTTCCTAAGAATATGTCCCCTTCAGTGGAGAAATGGGCATCTCCTTGCAATCGAAGCCATGTGTGACAGGGACCATTTGGTGACCTGCTTTCTGCGAGGATATACAACCAAACTAATGATTTTAAAACACTTTTAGGAGTCGCTCATAAACCCCTGGCAGTAATCGGAACATGGATGCAATGCGCGCTTTGGAAACATTTACAAGTGCTTCGGATGCCTTTTAAAGCAATGCATCACCAAGATCTCCAGCAAAGGGAGCTTGCTCATCGGCACACACAAATTTATAGTTGACTGGATGTATATTTGGCTTTCTCCCTGTTTATAATTAGTCCAGGTGGTCTTGTAGTAAGGTTAAGGCTTACTGGGAAATGATGTACAATGAAATGAAAAGGATGTCTAAAATGACGTTTGTAGAAGAAAAAAACAACAACCCAGAAGCCTTTCTCTTGGGAATTATAGGGATAGAACTACCTAAATTGTATAGAAACTTATTCATATATGCAACTACAGCGGCAAGAATGCTACTTGCCCAAAAATGGAAAGAAGAAGAAGTCCCAGCAAAGGAATAATGCATTCAAAAAGCTTATGGAATATGCAGAAATGGCGAAACTTACCGGAAGAATAAGAAATCAAGATAACAAACTTTTTATAAAAGAATGAAGTGGTTTATTTAATATTTACAGATAAATTGTAAACAGATAAAAACACTGGCAGGATTATTGTACAGTTACATAAGAGTATATATTTAAAGAAGATAAATAAATAAGTTAATTTTCAGAAGGTATTAAAAAATTTTTTTAAGGAACCTCAGAAAGAGAGGGAAGGAAGTCAATTTTTAAAATACCAAAATGATTGTAAAATCAGTGAAATGTATATATCTGAAAAGTGTATATATAAAATGTATATATCTGAAAAGTGTATATATAATTTGTCCAGCCTTAAGTTCAGATCACCCCATTTCCACATCAATATGTGACCATTTACCCAACTGTTCACAGGAAAGTACTGTTATGTGTCTGGATGATGCCGGGTAGGACTGGGAAACATCCCCTACCCAAAACCAATGAAAGCTGCTCCCAGTTGATACTGAGCTAGATGGACCAATGGTTTCACCCAACACTAGTTATAATTTATGACAGGAATGGGGAAGCTATGTCCACCCAGATGTTGCTGGACTCCAGGTCTCATCATCCCTGATCATGTTGACATGGAGGACCAGTAGTCTGATTAGGTATAAGTCAATTTCCTATGTTCCTAATGTCTGGAGGACATCATGTACTCTACATCTTGCCCAAGGGGTGATTTAAAGGGATGCTCCCGGGACATCCTTCTTCAACCTGTTGCCCTCCAGATATTTCTGGACGCCAACTCCCACCATTCCAGGCCATTGGCCATGCTGCCTGAGTTGATGGGGATGGGGGAGGACTCAAACTCAATCAATGAGGACTGAACATACTTAATTGCGTGACCAGGCGTGACACCCCCAGCCCCCAGGGATCATGAGAAAGGAATAAAGACTCTGACAACGTTATGGAATTAAAAATTAGGCCACAAATTTATTAAGCTTCCAAACCCAGGAAGACCTTGGCTTAGGCCTTGGGTGTGTATCCCTCCCAGCACCGCCACCCCCCCAAGCTGGGGGAACTGGGGCACATCAGGGTAAATCGGATATGGGGTTGCTCTGCGAGACGTAAGTGTAGCAGGCAGCCCAGCCCATATCCCCGCACGCAGGGTAGTTCACTGACAAGCTTTCAGTGTATAGCCAGTGACACCCATTAAATAACCCCTTTAAGAGGGGGACTCCGGAATTGCCTCTGCAGGGCGGTGAATCACTACTTCATGCACCCCCCCCCCCAATTATAGGGAAGAAAAGACTAAAGGATTCCACCCAAGGCCATAGCCGCCAAAGTTGTGACGAATTGTTACAGGGAAGACAAAACCTGCCAATGCGGCAAAATTTATTCCCAGTCCTTCAACAGCAAGCAGTCAAAGACCGTAGCGGGGTCCGCTAAACAGGAAGAAAAAGTTAACCTGCAACAATAAAACATTAAACAAAGGGAGGGTAGGGAGGGTGAATCTCCAGAGCCGACTGCCTGGCTATTGTCAGCTCCACCCCCTATTTATAAATGGGGCTGGCCCCACCTCCCAGCAAGAAACTTGATTACACTGGTAGCTTGGGTTAAGAACTTAATTCATTCCAGAGGTTGGTTCTTAACCTGAAACTCTTTTTAACTAGAGGTGTGCTTTCACTAATGGGGCTTTCTGCTGCCGCTGCGCTGCTGGTGCGCGATTTCCGTTCTTATCCTGAGGCAAAGTTCTTAACCTGGAGCAACCACTTCCTGTAACCCGAAGCACCTGTAACCCAAAGCATCTGTAACCCGAGGTACCACTGTACTGAGGCTGGGCGTGAATCTCCAAATAATGACACTGAGAGGCAAGCTACCCCCCCTTACTAGTTAGTTCCCTGAGAATAGTAGCACCACACGCGATCCCGCAAAGGGGACCCACACTTTAAACTATGAGTGCTCATTACCATGAAATACTGAACAAACAGAATATTTTTTTTTTTTTTTTTTTTTAAATCCTTCCAGTAGCACCTTAGAGACCAACTACCGGTAAGCTTGTTCTTGGTATGAGCTTTTGTGTGCATGCACACTTCTTCAGATACACTGAAACTGGAAGATTGGCAAATAAAATTACTAGGATATCAGAACTTGGCCAGAAAAATAGGAGAAGTAAAAGGAGTGACAAATGAAGCAGTAGAAAGAGATTGGGAATCTTTTAAGAACTATATGGGAAACATAGTGGAAAGAGCCAATCTTCTAACAAATAGTGTCTCTTTTTTTGTAATTGTTTTATAACTCAATAAAGCTTTTTTTAAAAGAGAGAGAAAGAGAGAGAGAGAGACCAACTAAGTTTGTTCTTGGTATGAGCTTTTGTGTGCATGCACGCTTCTTCAGATACACTGAAATAGAAGTCACCAGACCCTTATATATAGTGAGAGAGTGAGGAGAGGTATTACTCAGAAGGGGGGTGGGAATGGGTGATTGGCTGATGGGTGTGGAAAACCTCTGGGTCTGGTGACTTCTATTCCAGTGTATCTGAAGAAGTGTGCATGCACACGAAAGCTCATACCAAGAACAAACTTAGTTGGTCTCAAAGGTGCTACTGGAAGGATTTTTTTTTAAAAAAATTAATTTTGTTTTGACTATGGCAGACCAACACGGCTACCTACCTGTAACATGAAATACTGAATGTATGTTACAGGGAAAGGGGCGGTGGTTGAATGGAGCTTCCTGCAATAGGACATGCCTGGCTGTGACCGTGAGAGTGGAGCCTTCCGAACTGCTGGTCCAATTTCTCGCCGTATTCTCTTGGGACTATTTTGTACTGACATCAGTAGGTGTCAGCATTGCCTGCTGCCACAGAGACCTCACCTGTTTGCTTTGGCTCTTTTGAAAACACCAGGGAGAGGCTTGTGTTTTTCTGCTCCACCCACATCCTGCAGCTGTGCATCCGGAGAGGTTTTCACCCACCAGACCAGTGTAGCAACCTGGGCTAGACAGGTATGGCAGTTCCAGCCTGATTGTCTACATTCTGTGGGAACCCCCATGAACATAACACAAGGAGAGCCTGCTGGATCAGGCCAAGGGCCCATCTCCAGGATCTTGTTCTCACAGTGGCTAACCAGATGCCTGTGGGAAGCCAACAAGCAGGACCTAAACGCAAGAACACTCTTCTCACCTGCATGTTCAACTAAGTGGTATTCACAAGCATCACTGCCTCCAGCCATGGAAGTAAAGCATACCCAGAATGACTATTAGCTGTTGATAGCCTTATTATCCACCATGAATTTGTCTAATCCTTCTTTAAATCCATTCATATTTGTGGCCAGATTTGTGGCCCCTGTGGGAGCCACTTCCATAGATTCACTGTGCGTTGTGCGAAGAAGTACTTTCTGTTTTGTGTCCTGAGTCTTCTGGGGAGAAAAAAACTTTTATCTATCCACTTTCTCCAACCCATGCTTAATTTTACAGACTTTTGTGTGGACAGGCGGAGTCCCACAAACCCCAGGCGACCCCCGAGCAGAATAATGATGACACAAGACAATGTGCTATGGGATTAAAATTGGCCACAACTTTATTAAGATTCAGATGCAGGGAGACATTGGCTCAGGCATTGGGCGTTTATCCTTCCCAACCGCCAGCCGGGGATCTGGGAAACTTCAGGGTTATCCAGAATATTTGGGGATTGGGCTGGCTCTGGAGAACATATGTTCAAGCAGAGAGCCCACCCGCTATTTGCCGTCGCTGGAGGGGGAGGGCAATGACAACCTCTTGGCGTATGGCCAATGCTTCCCCCCCAGACTCCTTTAACGGGAACCCTGATATCGCCACCGCTCTGGGGGCGTGGAGTCACTGCCCCATGCCCCCCCCCATTTAGGAAGATGACTAAAGGATTCTGCCCAAGGCCTGAGACTGTCAAAGTTGTGACATTTTGCTATGGGAAAGGCAAAAGGAAAGGCAAAACCTGCCAATGCAGGGAAATTCCTTTCCAGCCCTTCAACAGCAGCCTTGACATAGCAGCACCTGCAAAAGGTTAACCCGCAAAATTAAGCATTAATTGCAGGAGTGGAGGGTGGGAGAAGCTCTGGGGCCTGACTGCCGTTTCCCAGGTAAGCTACACCTATTGTGTGGGCTGGGTAGTCCCTCCCCTTCCCTGGCCAATCCCCCTGGCAACGCTTCCCCCAAGCGGGATTGGACGCTGGATGAGGTAGGCGGAGACCACAGGTATCCCCGCTGGGGAAGGCGACACCAACTCCAAGCTAACAGGACCCGCTCTGGGATCCAGGGGGCTGTGCGAGACCACGCAAACATAGCTCCCCCCCCATTTGATGTGTGGAGGGGTCATTATCAGAACAGCCTTTACTTGCCTTTTCTCAGAGTTATATTCTTCAGCTTCACCTCATGAGGGCAGACAAGGGTTAGATCTCTTAGCTCAAAATGATAGCAACGAAACTGGCATTCCCAGATAATTGTCCAACTCATACAGAATCTCCAATGCAGATTTTTTAATTATATCAAATTAATTGCTGACAGGGGTCCCTTTACCTTTGCCTTTAAAGAGCAAAACCTCAAGTTTCTCGGGGGTGGGGGGTGGAGAGAGAGAGAGAGAACTTCTCCAAAGGAAAGGAGTTATCTTAAATATCCCCACATGGAGAAAAAAACATGATAGACAATTTAGATCTTCAATGCATTTTGTTGTTTTAGCCATTCTGCCTAACTGTAAGGCCAGCCCTGGGTCAATTTTCCCTGTGGAGTGTGAAAGAACTCTTCCCTTTGGAAAAGTCTTGGTTTCTGTTCTTGGGATCTCCAGGTAGGTGTCAGGAATTGGACTGAACATGAAGGTTGGGAAGTGTCTCCTTGGTCTGCTCAGCTCCTCTTGAAAGAGAAGGGGGAGTGGGAAGGTTCCCCACTCCACCCCAGCCCCCTTATCTCCAGCAGTTTCAAGAGGAGAAGGAGACAGGGCTGAATTACAGCTGAATGAAGAACTGCCTAGTGGAAAACGGGGGAGTTGAGAGAGCAGCCAGCAGAGACCTTCCTGGAGAGTTTGGAAGATCCTCCTTCTCCAAGGGCTCGTTGATCACTCCACATTCAAGAACAGAGAATACAGAGGAGTGAGACTCCTGGGACTTTCTTAGGCAATGTCTCCTTTGCATGGAGACAAGCATTCTTTGTCTTGCACCCATATGACTGAACAAAAACCATAAATACAAACTGGCTTGTTCGTCTTGCTTTTGATGCTACCAGGGGAGGAGAGGATCCTCCACGCCTGACAGAAGGGTTAGGAAAGACCCCTGCTTGAAACCCTAGAGAGACAATGTTGGTGAGTGTAAAATGATCCTGAGTTAGGTGAACCAATGATCTGGCTCAGTGTAAGGCAGCTTCACAGAGCTATGTGTGCCATTCAGCCTTCCTTGTGTTCTTAGGATAGCTTGTGAATGTTCAGTTGTGCTGGAGATTGCTGTTCCTTCCCCAGTGCTAAGATTCAGCTACCAAACTTTGGTTCATGGAAAGGGGTCAGTTCACCACCTTGTCCTTTGACTAAAACAGCAAAATGCATGGTACTGGGCATGAGTTGTCTATCCTGTCAGGGAATATGGGGCTGGTGACCTTGAGACACCACAGGCCATTCTGCAGCTGGTCATAATAAGACCATGAGATGAACCTGCTGGGTCAGATCAATAGCTCATCTAGTCCAGCATCCTGTTCTCACAGTGGACAACCAGATGTCTCTATGGGGAACCCTCAAGCAGGACCTGAGTACAAGAGCACACTGCCCACCAGTGATTTCCAGTAACAAGTATTCAGAGAACTACAGCCTCCACCAATGATGGTAGAACATAGTCATCATAGCTAGTTGCCATTGATAGCCTTGCCCTCCCTTGTCCAATTACATAATGGGTTGAATCTTGCCTGGTCCTATACTCCCTTCCCAATAAGGAATTTCTGGGAATGAAACTGGGGCAACATGTGCAAATATCCACAACAGTGTTACAAGCCATACTGGAAATCTATCTGCTTTCCACAATACAGGTAAAAAATTACAATATCGTGGAAAAGTCCATTTATGTAAGCAATTGTTTTCATTAGCTACTGGAGTTTAATATATGAAATAGACTCATGACATGCAAAGCTAGATATGCCAAGCCTTTGTTTGTTATAATTGTTCTGATTATGGCGCATAGCTGATGAAAACCCCAAAGTTGAGATTATTAATTTGGGGTTCTCATCAGCTGTACGCCATAATCATCACAATTATAACAAATAAAGACTTGGCATATCTCGCTTTGCATGTCATGAGTCTATATCATATATTAGTTTCACCTTTTAAGTTGAATTACTGAAAGAAATGAACCTTTCCACAATATTCTAATTTTTCAAGTTTCACCTGTAGTCCTCATATTAAGCTCATATTTCATTTTGGTTGCGGTGGAGAAACTGATGCTACTCTAGATGTGTGTGGCACTCAATCCCACTCCAGAACGTAAATCATCTTTATCAAAATTTACATATTTATATGGGGCAACAGAGTTTTGCTTTCTTAAACAAAGTCAGATCATTGTTCCATCTACTCAATAATGCCTACATTGACTAGTAGTGGCTATCCAGGGTTTCAGGCAGGGGACATTCCCAACCCTTCCTAAAGAAACTGGGATGGAATTTGGGACTTTTCTGCTTGAAAAGTATGTGCTCTACCATTGGATTAGGTATGTTCCCCTAAAACACAATTTGGGAAACTGGTGTCCTTTCAATTCACTTTCCCAAGTATAACTGGAGATTCTGGGAACTGAACCTTCTGCATGCAAAGCAGATGTTTAAGCACAGAGCTACAACCTTTCCCCAACAACAGAAGGAGCATAAGAAGCTACATTGTACACAGGCAAGACATTTTTCCATCTAGCTCAGTATTGTCTACACTGTCTGGAAGAGGCTATCCAGGGTTTCCAGCAGAATGACTCACCTAGCATAATGTGGAGATACTGGGGATTGAACCCTGAGATGTTCTGCATGAAAAACAGATGCCCTGTCACTGAACAGCGGGCCTTCCTCAACAATTCTGCATGTCTTAATGTTGGAGCACCTTGAAAATTGCTTTCAATTACATTCTGAGGAAATTTCAGGGAAATCTTCAACCAAAATTGCATTCATCATCTACGTGGTATTGATAAATAGTAGATTAAAAATGAAGCAGAGAGAAAAATATCGCTTGCTGTGCTGAAGATTTTAATGAAAGAGAACAAGAGAGGAGTACAATCTATTGACATGTTTGTAGGAAGCAGCCATCCACTTCCAGAGTGGAGAGGGTTATGGCTTTACAATGATGATATTTGAAAGTGAAGAGCGAATGAAAAGAGCAGAAAAGATACAAGGAAAATGTTGGAATAGAGGCAGAAAAAAACATTGCCAGGCGAAGTAGACACAGAGGCTGAAGACCCAGCAATCCCACCAAGATGGCAAGAGTGGAAGGTGCTCAACCCTCTGAGAAGACAACCCTATTTTGCCCAGTAACGTTGCATGGTCTCATTGCATGTTCAGTGATCCAGAGATGATTCTCTGTAATGGCTTAACACGGACCACAGCATGGCTCACAGCATGAGCTGGAGACATTACCACAGTGGGCAGAGCTGCACAGGTATCCTCCTGGCATGATCACATCGTAGCCTGGGTAGCTCATGTCAACTCTCATGCCTGGGCCAGAGCCCCCATGACCCCCAGGTCCACCCCCATAAGACCCAGAGCCACAGGAGGGTGGGCAGCATTCGGAAGCGCACACACAGCGACAAGACACTCGGGTGTCGCAGCGGGAGACGAGACGGGGTCCTGGAACCGTCAGGGAGCAACCGCCGGGTTGGACGTGCACCATTGAGGAACTGCCAGTGTCAACCAACACTCCGCCACTGCCGGAGCCAGATCCGCCCCCACCGTATCCGCCGGATCCGCCCCCACATCCAGAACCACACGAAGTTCCACAACAGGCCATCTTGAGTGAGAGAGAGGGATCTGAAACACACAATAAAATAACATTTAACATACAGGAGAGGATTGGGTGGATGGACCTCAGACATACTCCCAGGCAATCCATGAGTACATTTACAATCTGTATGGGTGAGCATCACCCTTCCCTCTCAAATAGGCCTGCCATGCTTGTCTGATACTTAAGGAATTAAACAATGGAGCTGAAAAATCAATGTACACCATTGAAGAAAGAGGGATTCCCTGCAAACCTTTGCTACTCTTGGGTGATCTTTAAGCTTCTGGGAGTCGAACCCTCATATAAGATGCACAAATGGAACAAGTGCAGCACTCCTCCACAATGCGGAAAGATCACAGAAACAGAACACCTAGCTATGCCTAACCACATAGCACAGTGGTCAGCCACCTTTTTCAGCCATGGGCCGGTCCACTATCCCTCAGACCATGTGGTGGGCCGGACTATATTTTTTTTTGGGGGGGGGAAGAATGAATTCCCAAGCTCCACAAATAACCCAGAAATGCATTTTAAATAAAAGGGCACATTCTACTCATGTAAGAACATGCTGATTCCTGGACAGTCCATGGGCCGGATTGAAAAGGCAGTTGGGCCGCATCCGGCCCACGGGCCTTAGGTTGCCTACCCCTGACATAGCATATGAAAGCTGAACAGATTGTCTTCGACCATACTCACTTGAGTTCAGTAGTAGTAGAGATGCTTTTGGAAGTCAGCAAGTGTTGATGGTGGCACTGCAGGCTGCAGGCCTTTATATACGGTTCTAACTGGTCACATGACTGTGTTATATGAACATGACAAAGGTCTTAAATTAGTTTCCTGCAGAGATTCACTGTAAGACTTGCACCTAAAACCCATCTAATTGCTTTACTCACTGCTCATGTTCTATTCTCAGCTTATTATACCCCATAAATAACTTTCTTCTTGTACGTAGATGGCCGTATTCTTGGTTGACTACTAAATCCTATTTGACAAAAAATAAATCAATGAAGCGCATCGATTATGAGTGTCATCAAGCCAAGCTTTTTTTGGAATCAAATTCAGATTAAGAAAATGTGTGGTGCACATATGTTATATTTGTGTTTAAGTATATATGTTCACTAAGAGCTTCTTACTCCTCTTTTGATTGGAGGTGGAACTGCTTAGTGGTAGAACATCTGCTTTGCATGCAGAAGGTACTACCTTCTCTAAGTAGAGGTAGGAAAGACCCTGTATGAAACCCCAGAGAGCTACTATCATTGTAGACCATCCTGAGCTAGGCAACTTGGTAAAAGGCAGTTTCCTATGTTTGTGCCCATGCCTTTTTTCTTTTCTTTTTTGAAATAATTTTTATTAAAGATTCTCGTGAACTAAAAAGAACATACGTCTTTCATATTTTGGGGGTGGGGGTGGGGGTGGGATCAGATTATAAAGTATTTTGGTTATGTTCAGTGTAAAATGTAAAACAATATAATATCCAAAGGTAGGCAAAGAGGGTAGAGGGTGGGAAGTAATCTTAAACACTATCTTGTTTTGTCAACTTGGTACATACGTGGGGCTTTATGTCACTGTCAATTAAGTAGGTTCTCTTTCTGTATATTTATAGGTTGACATTGACGATGAGAGAAGATTTGGGGGCACGCGTATTTGCTTGTTATTGCCTCTGATGAACTAGCTCCCATGTCTTTTGGTGGGTTTTCTTCTGCTCTGATTCTTTGCTGTCTCCCCTACACAATTCCTTACACTCGGTTCCTGACTCTCCTTTCACTGTTGCTGGAAGCCCCAACCCAAGACCTGAATTTGGTATGCAATCTCTCCTGTGCTTCCAGTTCACAAAGTGCCGCGTTCTATCTCAGTATAGCCAAGCAATCCCTTTCAAATGTGTGGTGTTCTAATAAAGGCTAATTTGATTCCATGTGCTATTTAACACTGAGAATAATCAACTATTTATATCACACACAATCATTCTTTTGTCTTTAGAACTGCAGCTATTGCATGATTGTCATTGCTTCTAAACGTGGTGGTCACACATCTGCACTGCAATTACGTGGTCTAGACCTAGGGAAGGCTTCCTCCAACTCGGCCCTCCAGATGTTTTCGGTCTACAACTCCCATGATCCCTAGCTAGCAATGACCCGTAGTCAGGGATGATAGGAACTGTAGTCTCAAAACATCTGGAGGGCGAATTGGAGGAAGCCTGACCTTGGGTATTTTGTTGGCTTACATCAAAGAGGATCTAACCTGTGGGCCTTCCAGATGTTGCTGGGCTCCAACTCTCATCTGTCCCATGTATCTTTTTCACTTGCTATTCAGAGGCCTATTAGCACAGAATTTCATCTTTCCCAACCATGCTTTTTATTATGTGACCAGAGACCCAAACAATATAAAACCAACAACCATACAAGTAAAAATAAGAATAACATAGAAAGTTCTTTAAGATGGGTTACAATCGTAGAATTGTAGAGCTGGAAGAGATTCCAAAGGTGAACTTCTCCAACCCCACTGCAATGCAGGAATCACAGCTGTAGAATCCCGGACAGATGGCCATCCAACCTCTGCTTAAAAACCTCCAAGGAAGGAGTGTCCACCACTTTTGGAGGAAGTTCATTCCACTGTCAAAGAGCTCTTACCATCAGAAAGGTTTTGTTAATGTTTAATTGGAATCCTCGTTCCTGTAATTTGAAGTTGTTGGTTTGAGTCCTGCCCCCTGGAGTAGCAGGAAACAAGCTTGCTCCATCTTCCATGTGGTAGACCTTTAGATACGTGCAGATTACTATCCTATCACCTCTCAGTCTCCTCTTTTCCAGGTTGTTGTTGTTGTTCAGTCGTGTCCGACTCTTCGTGACCCCATGGAACAGAGCATGCCTGGCACCCTATCCTCCACTGCCTCCCACAGTTTGGCCAAACTCATACCGGTCGCTTCGAGAACACTGTCCAACCATCTCATCCTCTGTCGTCCCCTTCTCCTTGTGCCCTCCATCTTTCCCAACATCAGGGTCAAGTTAAAATTACCCAATTCCCTCAAACGTTCCACATGAGGCCTGGTTTGGAGACATTTGATCAAGGCGAACCCTGCTGGATCAGGCCAGTGGCCCATTTAATCCAGAATGATCTGCCCACCATGGCCATTCATATGCTTATAGGAGGGCAGGAAACAGGGCATGGGTGCTATTGCTGGTTCCTGCTTTTGCTCCCCCAAAATTCAGAGGTATAAATAAATCACCAACTCATGTGTGCACAACACAAATTCCATGTCTATCTGTCTACGTATTCTTTCACCTGCCCTTGTTGTCCTCATTTTCACTCTAGAAAGAAAGCTTGATTTGATTACACCTAGAAGGAGTGTGTTCCACCAATCTATAAAAAGAAAACCTCCGTGATATAATATAGCCAACATACTAAATTTAGCTGAGAATAGTAGTGAGTAAAGCTATTAGATGTGTTTTAGGTGCAAGGCTTACAGTGAATCTCTGCAGGCAACTCATTTAAGACTTTTGTCATGCCCCAATAACAAAGCCATGTGACCAGTTAGAACCGTATATAAAGGCCTGCAGTCTGCAGTGCCACCATCAACATTTGCTGACTTCCAACATCATCTCTACTACCACTGAACTCAAGTGAGAATGATCCAAGACAATCTGTTCAGCTTTCATATGCTATGTGGTTAGGCATAGCTAGGTGTTCTGTTTCCTCTCCTGTATGTTAAATGTTATTCTATTGTGTGTTTCAGATCCCTCTCTCTCACTCAAGATGGCCTGTTGTGGAACTTCATGTGGTTCTGGATGTGGGGGCGGATCTGGCGGATACGGTGGGGGCGGATCTGGCTCCGGCAGTGGCGGAGTGTTGGTTGACACTGGCAGTTCCTCAATGGTGCACGTCCAACCCGGCGGTTGCTCCCTGACGATTCCAGGACCCCGTCTTGTCTCCCGCTGCGACACCCGAGTGTCTTGTCGCTGTGTGTGCGCTTCCGAATGCTGCCCACCCTCCTGCTCTGGCTCTGGGTCTTATGGGGGTGGACCTGGGGGTCATGGGGGCTCTGGCCCAGGCATGAGAGTCGACATGAGCTACCCAGGCTACGATGTGATCATGCCAGGAGGATACCTTTGCAGCAGTGCCCACTGTGGTAATGTCTCCAGCTCATGCTGTGAGCCATGCTGTGGTCCTTGTTAAGCCATTACAGAGAATCATCTCTGGATCACTGAACATGCAATGAGACCATGGAACGTTACTGGGCAAAATAGGGTTGTCTTCTCAGAGGGTTGAGCACCTTCCACACTTGCCATCTTGGTGGGATTGCTGGGTCTTCAGCCTCTGTGTCTACTTTGCCTGGCAATGTCTTTCTCTGCCTCTATTCCAACACTTTCCATATATCTTTTCCTGCTCTTTTCATTCACTCTTCCCTTTCAAATATCATCATTGTAAAGCCATAACCCTCTCCACTATGGAAGGGGATGGTTGCTCCCTACAAACATGTCAATAGTTTGTACTCCTCTCTTGTTTTCTTTCATTAAAATCTTCAGCACAGCAAATGATTTCCTCCCCTGTGGTTCATTTATCATAAAACATGGAGAATGTACGGTATTCACGGCCAGTGTTGTGTGGAGCTTTCCCTGAAAATTTCTCAGAAGGGTGTTGAAATCAGATCTGGATGTGGTCCATCAATAAGGAAATCACAATGGTTTATGAAGGGCTGTAGCACAATAGTCACAGCCGGTATGCTCATGAGGCTTGCTGAGGCAGTTGCTATAAGGAGCACTGTGAGGGAGTTGGGAGAGGGATGGCTAATTGTCTTTTGTCCCTGTAGTGTCTGCCTCACATGACCCTGGCAAGCACATGACCCCTTCCCACAACAGGGGACATGGGGGAGCACCAACAGGTTACCAAGTCTAGCACCTGCACTGTGAGTACTCTGGGGAGCACAAGCAACTTTAATCTATCCACTTTCTCCAACCCATGCTTAATTTTACAGCCTTTTGTGTGGACAGGCGGAGTCCCGCAAACCCCAGGTGACCCCCAAGTGGAATAATGATGACACAAGACAACGTGCTATGGGGTTAGAATTGGCCACAACTTTATTAAGATTCAGATGTAGGGAGTCATTGGCTCAGGCATTGGGCATTTATCATTGCCAACCCCCAGCTGGGGATCTGGTAAACTTCAGGGTTATCCAGAATATTTGAGGATTGGGCTGACTTTGGAGAACATATGTTCAAGCAGAGAGCCAGCCCCCTGTTTGCTGCCACTGGTGGGGGAGAGCAATGACAACCTCTTGGTGTATGGCCAATGCTTCCCCCCTAGACCCCTTTAACAAGAACGCTGATATCGCAGCTGCTCTGGGGACATGGGGTCACTGCCCCCCACACCCCATTTAGGAAGATGACTAAAGCAGTGTTCCTCGACCTTGGGTCCCCAGATGTTTTTGGCCTACAACTCCTATCATCCATGACCACTGGTCCTGCTAGCAACGGATGATGGGATTTGTAGGCCAAAAACATCTGGGGACCGAATGTTGAGGAACACTGGACTAAAGGATTCAGCCCAAGGCCTGAAACCGCTAAAGTTGTGACGTTTTGCTACAGGAAAGGCAAAACCTGCCAATGGAGGGAAATTCCTTTCTGGCCCTTCAACAGCGGCCTTGACATAGCAGCGCTTGCATACCTGTGGGAAAAGAGGTGAACCTGCAAAATTAAGAGTTAATTGAGGGAGTGGAGGGTGGGAGAAGCTCTGGATCCCGACTGCCGTTTCCCAGGTAAGCTACACCTATTGTGTGGGCTGGGTAGTCCCTCCCCTTCCCTGGCCAATCCCCTGGCAATGCCTCCCCCAAGCGGGATTGGGCGCTGGCTGAGGTAGGCGGAGACCACAGGTATCCAGCCTGGGGAAGGCGACACCAGCTCCGAGCCAACAAGAGCTGCTCTGGGATCCAGGGAACTATGCGCGACCACGCAAACATAGCTCCCCCCCCATTTGATGTGTGGAGGGGTCATTATCAGAACAGCCTTTACTTGCCTTTTCTCAGAGTTATATTCTTCAGCTTCACCTCATGAGGGCAGACAAGGGTTAGATCTCTTAGCTCAAAATGATAGAAACGAAACTGGCATTCCCAGATAATTGTCCAACTCCTACAGAATACTTCTCCAAGTCTCCAATGCAGATTTTTACTTGTATCAAATTAATTGCTGACAGGAATTCCGTTGCACATCCATTAATCTACTGTATCTAGATCAATTGGTGTGGGGTGGGGGTGGCACTTCACAGATAAGGAGAAGGTGCTTCTGTGGGACAACAATTCAATTTAAGGCCAACAGTTAAGGGGCAGCAGGTGCCAACTAGGGACCCAGGTGGCGCTGTGGATTAAACCACAGAGTCTACGGCTTGCTGATCAGAAGGTCGGCGGTTCGAATCCCTGCCATGGGGTGAGCTCCCGTTGCTCGGTCCCAGCTCCTGCCCACCTAGCAGTTCGAAAGCACGTCAAAGTGCAAGTAGATAAATAGGGACCGCTCCAGAGGGAAGGTAAACGGCATTTTCGTGCGCTGCTCTGGTTCGCCAGAAGCGGCTTTGTCATGCTGGCCACGTGACCCGGAAGCTGTCTGCGGAGAAATGCCGGCTCCCTTGGCCTATAGAGCGAGATGAGCGCCGCAACCCCAGAGTCGGACACGACTGGACCTGATGGTCAGGGGTCCCTTTACCTTTACCTTTACAAGGTGCCAACTTGAATAAAATATTGTGGGGGTGGGTTGGACATTTAAGTCCTGCCCCGTATAATTGATCACATGATGTGGTACACACACACACACCATTTCAATGGCAATGCCCAACAGCTTTGGGGGCTCCTGGCCCCCTCAAATATTTCATTGGGGGGCAAGGCCTCCTAGGCCCCTAGGAGTTGGCTCCTATGATCTGGGGTTTAGTGAGCCCAGGACCAGCCCAATACATTTGTTGGCTGAGTTGAAGGTCAAGAAGGCATCTCCATTCCATGTACCACAGCTAATTTAAAAGCCATGTACCAACGCCAATTAGTTGAATCTTACTTCAGTACTGGTGATGTTGCAATAGTATTCTCTGAAGGTACCAGACTAGGGGGGTGTTATGTACTGAGCTGAATCCTAGAACAATAGGATCCATAATGCAGCAGTCTGATTGGTCAGCAGGAGCCACCCAATCCAGCTCCAGATTGAAGTGAATCAGCAACCTTATTGGCCTGCAAGAGTAGCCAATCAGGCTCCTGGAGGAAGTGAATCCGCAACCTGATTTTGGGGAAAGATTCATTTTGGGGAAAGATTCATTCCTTGCTACTATGAGCTGAATAAAGAGCATGAAATAAACACTTTACTCCAAGTATATTTCAGAGTGTATTCAGACATGGAGGTTATTGTGTTGCTTTTCCTGATTATAATGGCAGCACTTCTGTCCTGTTTTCTAACACTTCTTTCATACTGCAGGGCCTGTTGCATGATGGAACTTTTTGACCAATAACTTTTCGACGAATATACCAGAATGTGCTAAATTTCATTTGCACGAGAGGACATGGTCTGACAGAATGTCTCTATTCCCCCACCCCTTTCTTCACATGCATTCTTTTGTTTACCCAGGATTTCCCAAGGAAACGGCTTTGCACATGGCGTGTCTTAAGCTCATTGGGTCTGTCTGTTCTTCTCTCCAGGGAACTTTAAAAGCTCATGCCTTGCCAGAGACACAAATCTTTTAGCACAAACTAAAGATGCAGGTGGTGCTGTGGTCTAAACCACAGAGCCTAGGGCTTGCTGATCAGAAGGTCAGTGGTTTGAATCCCCACAATGGGGTGAACTCCTGTTGCATGGTCCCAGCTCCTGCTTCCATGCACTGCTCTGGTTCGCCAGAAATGGCTTCTTCATGCTTGCCACATGATCCGGAAGCTGTCTGTGGACAAACGCTGGCTCCCTCAGCCAGTAAAGCAAGATGAGCGCCACAACTCCAGAGTCATCGATGACTGGACCTAACAGTCAGGGGTCACTTTACCTTTACCTTTAACGAGCAAAACCTCAAGGAGTCTTGTCGTGTAGCTTTTTCCCTGAGTCTCTCAGAGGGGGGGGGGAAGAGAGAGAGAGAGAGAGAGAGAGAGAGAGAGAGATCTACTCCAAAGGAAAGGAGTTATCTTAAATATCCCACATGGAGAAAAAACACTGTAGACATTTTAGATCTTCAATGGATTTTGTTGCTGTTTTAGCCATTCTGCCTAACTGTAAGGCCAGCCCAGGGTCAGTTTTCCTTGTGGAGTGTAAAAGAACTCTTCCCTTTGGAAAAGTATTGGCTTCTGTTCTTGGGATCTCCAGGTAGGTGTCAGGAATGGGACTGAACATGCAGGTTGGGAAGTGTCCCCTTGGTCTGCTCAGCTCCTCTTGGAAGAGGAGGGGGAGTGGGAAGGTTCCCCACACCACTCCAGCCTCCTTGTCTCCAGCAGTTTGAAGAGGAGAAGGAGACAGGGCTGAATTAAAGCTCAATGAAGATATCAGGTATCACAAGACAGAGAAACCAGTAGGAGAACACTTCAATCTCCCAGGACATTATATAAAAGATCTCAAAGTAGTTGTCTTAATACAAAGGAATTTCAGAAATAGACTGGAAAGAGAAGTGGCTGAATTGCAACTAATCACCAAACTTAAAATCATGGAGAAACCTGGTCTGAACAAAGACATTGGATTCTTATCTCATTATACATGACAAAGCTATCCTTAGCCATCTCACCCCTTGCCTTTCCCTGTAAGACCAAATTGTAGTCGTTAACAGTGGTCAACAGGTTTTCCACACCTATCAGCTGATCACCCATTCCCACCACCCTTCTGAGTAACACCCCTCCCCACTGCCTCACTATATTTAAGGGTCTGGTGACTTCCGTTTCAGTGTATCTGAAGAAGTGTGCATGGACATGAAAGCTCATACCAAGAACAAACTTAGTTGGTCTCTAAGGTGCTACTGGAAGGACTTTTTTATTTTGTTTTGTTTGGACTATGGCAGACCAACACGGCTTCCTACCTGTAACTGCCTAGCTACGAGATAGTGAATAAGGGGGGAGTGATAGAGAAGCCAGCAGAGACCTTCCTGGAGAGTCTGGGAGATCCTCCTTCTCCAAGGGCTCGTTGATCACTCAAGGACAGAGAATACAGAGGAGTGTGACTCCTGGGACTTTCTTAGGCAACATCTCCTTTGCGTGGAGACAAGGATTCTTTGCCTTGCACACAGATGAATGATCAAAAACCATAAATACAAACTGGCTTATTCGTCTTGCTTTTGATGCTACCAGGGGAGGAGAGGATCCTCCATGCCTGACAGAAGGGTTAGGAAAGACCCCTGCTTGAAACCCTAGAGAGACAATGTTGGTGAGTGTAAAATAATCCTGAGTTAGGTGAACCAATGATCTGGCTCAGTGTAAGGCAGCTTCACAGAGCTATGTGTGTCATTCAGGCTTCCTTGCGTTCTTAGGATAGCTTGTGACTCTTCAGTTGTGCTGGAGATTCCTGTTCCTTCCCCAGTGCTAGAGTAAGATTCAGCTACCAAACTTTGGTTCATGGAATGGGGTCAGTTCACCATCTTGTCCTTTGACTAAAACAGCAAAATGCATTGGACAGGCCATGAGTTGTCTATTTGTTGGTTTTCCCATATCCTGTCAGGGAATATGGGGCTGGTGAGCTGGAGACACCACATGCCATTCTGCAGCTGGTCATAATAAGACCATGAGATGAACCTGGTGGGTCAGGTCAATGGCTCATCTAGTCCAGCCCCCAGTTCTCACAGTGGCCAACCAGATGTCTCTATAGGTAACCCTCAAGCAGGACCTGAGTACAAGAGCACGCTGCGCACCAGTGATTTCCAGTAACAAGTATTCAGAGAACTATGGCCTCCACCAATGATGGTAGAACATAGTCATCATAGCTAGTTGCCATTGATAGCCTTGCCCTCCTTTCTCCTATTACATAATGGGTTGAATCTTGCCTGGCCTATACTCTCTTCCCAATAAGAAATTTCTGGGAATGAAACTGGGGCAACATGCGCAATTATCCACAACAGTGTTACAAGCCATACTGGAAATGTATCTACTTTCCACAATATTCCTCATATTAAGTTCATATTTCATTTTGGTTGTGGTCGAGAAACTGATGCTACTCTAGATGTGTGTGGCACTCAATCCCACTCCAGAACATAAATCATCTGTATCAAAATTTACATCTTCCTAATATTTATATGGGGCAACAGAGTTTTGCTTTCTTAAACAAAGTCAGATCATAGTTCTATTTACTCAATAATTCCTACATTGACTAGTAGTGGCTATACAGGGTTTCAGGCAGGGGACATTCCCAACCCTTCCTAAAGAAACTGGGATGGAATTTGGGACTTTTCTGCTTGAAAAGTATGTGTTCTACCACTGGATTAGGGATGTTCCCCTAAAACACAGTTTGGGAAACTTGTGTCCTTTCAATTCACTTCCCCAAGTGTAACTGGAGATTCTGGGAACTGAACCTTCTGCATGCAAAGCAGATGTTTTAGCACAGAGCTACAACCTTTCTCCAAGAACAAAAGGAGCATAAGAAGCTACATTGTACACAGGCAAGACGTTTTTCCATCTAGCTCAGTATTGTCTACACTGTCTGGAAGAGGCTATCCAGGGTTTCCAGCAGAATGACTCACCTAGCATAATGTGGAGATATTGGGGATTGAACCCTTAGATGTTCTGCATGAAAAGCAGATGCCCTGTCACTGAACAGCGGGTCTTCCTCAACAATTCTGCTTGTCTCAATGTTGGAGCACCTTGAAAATTGCTTTCAATTACATTCTGAGGAAATTTCAGGGAAATCTTCAACCAAAATTGCATTCATCATCTACGTGGTATTGATAAATAGTAGATTAAAAATGAAGCAGAGAGAAAAATATTGCTTGCTGTGCTGAAGATTTTAATGAAAGAAAACAAGAGAGGAGTACAATCTATTGACATGTTTGTAGGAAGCAGCCATCCCCTTCCAGAGTGGAGAGGGTTATGGCTTTACAATGATGATATTTGAAAGTGAAGAGCGAATGAAAAGAGCAGGAAAAGATACATGGAAAAAGGTTGGAATAGAGGCAGAGAAAAACATTGCCAGGCAAAGTAGACACAGAGGTTGAAGACCCAGCAATCCCACCAAGATGGCAAGAGTGGAAGGTGCTCAACCCTCTGAGAAGACAACCCTATTTTGTCCAGTAACGTTCCATGGTCTCATTGCATGTTCAGTGATCCAGAGATGATCCTCTGTAATGGCTTAACACGGACCACAGCATGGCTCACAGCATGAGCTGGAGACATTACCACAGTGGGCACTGCTGCACAGGTATCCTCCTGGCATGATCACATCGTAGCCTGGGTAGCTCATGTCAACTCTCATGCCTGGGCCAGAGCCCCCATGACCCCCAGGTCCACCCCCATAAGACCCAGAGCCAGAGCAGGAGGGTGGGCAGCATTCGGAAGCGCACACACAGCGACAAGACACTCGGGTGTCGCAGCGGGAGATGAGACGGGGTCCTGGAATAGTCAGGGAGCAACCGCCGGGTTGGACGTGCACCATTGAGGAACTGCCCGTGTCAACCAACACTCCGCCACTGCCGGAGCCAGATCCGCCCCCACCGTATCCGCCGGATCCGCCCCCACATCCAGAACCACACGAAGTTCCACAACAGGCCATCTTGAGTGAGAGAGAGGGATCTGAAACACACAATAGAATAACATTTAACATACAGGAGAGGATTGGGTGGATGGACCTCAGACATACTCCCAGGCAATCCATGAGTACATATTCACTCTGTATGGGTGAGCATCACCCTTCCCTCTCAAAAAGGCCTGCCATGCTTGTCTGATCCTTAAGGAATTAAACAATGGAGCTGAGAAATCAATGTACACCATTGAAGAAAGAGGGATTCCCTGCTAACCTTTGCTACTCTTGGGTGATCTTTAAGCTTCTGGGAGTCGAACCCTCATATAAGATGCACAAATGGAACAAGTGCAGCACTCCTCCACAATGTGGAAAGATCACAGAAACAGAACACCTAGCTATGCCTAACCACATAGCACAGTGGTCAGCCACATTTTTTCAGCCATGGGCTGGTCCACTATCCCAGGGCCGGACTATTTTTTTTTTGGGGGGGGGAGAATGAATTCCTAAGCCCCACAAATAACCCAGAGATGCATTTTAAATAAAAGGGCACATTCTACTCATGTAAGAACATGCTGATTCCTGGACAGTCCGTGGGCCGGATTGAAAAGGCAGTTGGGCCGCATCCAGCCCATGGGCCTTAGGTTGCCTACCCCTGACACAGCATATGAAAGCTGAACAGATTGTCTTCGACCATACTCACTTGAGTTCAGTAGTAGTAGGGATGCTGTTGGAAGTCAGCAAATGTTGATGGTGGCACCGCAGACTGCAGGCCTTTATATACGGTTCTAACTGGTCTCATGACTATGTTATATGAACATGACAAAGGTCTTAAATTAGTTTCCTGCAGAGATTCACTGTAAGCCTTGCACCTAAAACACATCTAATTGCTTTACTCACTGCTCATGTTCTATTCTCAGCTTATTATACCCCATAAATAGCTTTCTTCTTGTACGTAGATGGCCGTATTCTTGGTTGACTACTAAATCCTATTTGACAAAAAATAAATCAATGAAGCTCATTGATTATGAGTGTCATCAAGCCAAGCTTTTTTGGAGTCAAATTCAGATTAAGAAAGTGTGTGATGCACGTATGTTATATTTGTCTTTAAGTCTACATGTTCACTAAGAGCTTCTTACTCCTCTTTTGATTGGAGGTGGAACTGCTTAGTGGTAGAACATCTGCTTTGCATGCAGATGGTCCTACCTTCTCCAGGTAGAGCTAGGAAAGACCCTGTATGAAACCCCAGAGAGCTACTATCATTGTAGACAATCCTGAGCTAGGCAACTTGGTAAAAGGCAATTTCCAATGTTTGTGCCCATGCCTTTTTTCTTTTCTTTTTTGAAATAATTTTTATTAAAGATTCTCGTGAACTAAAAAGAAGATACCTGTACGTCTTTCATATTTTGGGGGTGGGGGTGGGGGTGGGATCAGATTATAAAGTATTTTGGTTACGTTCAATGTAAAATGTAAAACAATATAATATCCAAAGGTAGACAAAGAGGGTAGAGTGTGGGAAGTAATCTTAAACACTATCTTGTTTTGTCAACTTGGTTCATACGTGGGGCTTTATGTCACTGTCAATTGAGTAGGTTCTCTTTCTGTATATTTATAGGGTGACATTGACGATGAGAGAATATTTGGGGGCACGTGTATTTGCTTTTTATTGCCGCTGATGAACTAGCTCCCATGTCTTTTGATGGGTTTTCTACTGCTCTGATTCTTGGCTGTCTCCCCGACACAATTCCTTACACTCGGTTCCTGACTCTCCTTTCACTTTTGCTGGAAGCCCCAACCCAAGACCTGAATTTGGTATGCAATCTCTCCTGTGCTTCCAGTTCACAAAGTGCCGCGTTCTATCTCAGTATAGCCAAGCAATCCCTTTCAAATGTGTGGTGTTCTAATAAAGGCTAATTTGATTCCATGTGCTATTTAATGCTGAGAATAATCAACTATTTATATCACGCACAATCATTCTTTTGTCTTTAGAACTGCAGCTATTGCATGATTGTCATTGCTTCAAAACGTGGAGGTCACACATCTGCACTGCAATTACGTGGTCTAGACCTAGGGAAGGCTTCCTCCAACTCGGCCCTCCAGATGTTTTCGGTCTACAACTCCCATGATCCTTAGCTAGCAACGACCCGTAGTCAGGGATGATAGGAACTGTAGTCTCAAAACATCTGGAGGGCGAATTGGAGGAAGCCTGACCTTGGGTATTTTCTTGGCTTACATCAAAGAGGATCTAACCTGTGGGCCTTCCAGATGTTGCTGGGCTCCAACTCTCATCTGTCCCATGTATCTTTTTCACTTGCTATTCAGAGGCCTATTAGCACAGAATTTCATCTTTCCCAACCATGCTTTTTATTATGTGACCAGAGACCCAAACAATATAAAACCAACAACCATACAAGTAAAAATAAGAATAACATAGAAAATTATTTAAGATGGGTTACAATCGTAGAATTGTAGAGCTGGAAGAGATTCCAAAGGTGAACTTCTCCAACCCCACTGCAATGCAGGAATCACAGCTGTAGAATCCCGGACAGATGGCCATCCAACCTCTGCTTAAAAACCTCCAAGGAAGGAGTGTCCACCACTTTTGGAGGAAGTTCATTCCACTGTCAAAGAGCTCTTACCATCAGAAAGGTTTTGTTAATGTTTAATTGGAATCCTCGTTCCTGTAATTTGAAGTTGTTGGTTTGAGTCCTGCCCCCTGGAGTAGCAGGAAACAAGCTTGCTCCATCTTCCATGTGGTAGACCTTTAGATATTTGCAGATTACTATCCTATCACCTCTCAGTCTCCTCTTTTCCAGGTTGTTGTTGTTGTTCAGTCGTGTCCGACTCTTCGTGACCGAATGGATCAGAGCACGCCAGGCACCCCTATCCTCCACTGCCTCCCACAGTTTGGCCAAACTCATGCCGGTCGCTTCGAGAACACTGTCCAACCATCTCATCCTCTGTCGTCCCCTTCTCCTTGTGCCCTCCATCTTTCCCAACATCAGGGTCAAGTTAAAATTACCCAATTCCCTCAAACGTTCCACACGAGGCCTGCTTTGGAGACATTTGATCAAGGCGAACCCTTATGGATCAGGCCAATGGCCCATTTAATCCAGAATGATCTGCCCACCATGGCCATTCAGATGCTTATAGGAGGGCAGGAAACAAGGCATGGGTGATATTGCTGGTTCCTGCTTTTGCTCCCCCAAAATTCAGAGGTATAAAAAAATAACCAACTCATGTGTGGACAACACAAATTCCATGTCTATCTGTCTACGTATTCTTTCACCTGCCCTTGTTGTCCTCATTTTCACTCTAGAAAGAAAGCTTGATTTGATTACACCTAGAAGGAGTGTGTTCCACCAATCTATAAAAAGAAAACCTCCGTGATATAATATAGACAACATACTAAATTTAGCTGAGAATAGTAGTGAGTAAAGCTATTAGATGTGTTTTAGGTGCAAGGCTTAATGTGAATCTCTGCAGGCAACTAATTTAAGACTTTTGTCATGCCCCAATAACAAAGCCATGTGACCAGTTAGAACCGTATATAAAGGCCTGCAGCCTGCAGTGCCACCATCAACATTTGCTGACTTCCAACATCATCTCTACTACCACTGAACTCAAGTGAGTATGATCCAAGACAATCTGTTCAGCTTTCATATGCTATGTGGTTAGGCATAGCTAGGTGTTCTGTTTCCTCTCATGTATGTTAAATGTTATTCTATTGTGTGTTTCAGATCCCTCTCTCTCACTCAAGATGGCCTGTTGTGGAACTTCGTGTGGTTCTGGATGTGGGGGCGGATCTGGCGGATACGGTGGTGGCGGATCTGGCTCCGGCAGTGGCGGAGTGTTGGTTGACACTGGCAATACCTCAATGGTGCACGTCCAACCCGGCGGTTGCTCCCTGACGGTTCCAGGACCCCGTCTCGTCTCCCGCTGCGACACCCGAGTGTCTTGTCGCTGTGTGTGCGCTTCCGAATGCTGCCCACCCTCCTGCTCTGGCTCTGGGTCTTATGGGGGTGGACCTGGGGGTCATGGGGGCTCTGGCCCAGGCATGAGAGTTGACATGAGCTACCCAGGCTACGATGTGATCATGCCAGGAGGATACCTGTGCAGCAGTGCCCACTGTGGTAATGTCTCCAGCTCATGCTGTGAGCCATGCTGTGGTCCGTGTTAAGCCATTACGGAGAATCATCTCTGGATCACTGAACATGCAATGAGACCATGCAACGTTACTGGGCAAAATAGGGTTGTCTTCTCAGAGGGTTGAGCACCTTCCACTCTTGCCATTTTGGTGGGATTGCTGGGTCTTCAGCCTCTGTGTCTACTTTGCCTGGCAATGTCTTTCTCTGCCTCTATTCCAACATTTTCCATATATCTTTTCCTGCTCTTTTCATTCACTCTTCACTTTCAAATATCATCATTGTAAAGCCATAACCCACTCCACTCTGGAAGGGGATGGTTGGTTCCTACAAACATGTCAATAGTTTGTACTCCTCTCTTGTTTTCTTTCATTAAAATATTCAGCACAGCAAATGATTTCCTCCCCTGTGGTTCATTTATCATAAAGCATGGAGAATGTATTCACGGCCAGTGTTGTGTGGAGCTTTCCCTGAAAAATTCTCAGAAGGGTGTTGAAATCAGATCTGGATGTGGTCCTTCATTATGGAAATCACAATGGTTTATGAAGGGCTGTAGCACAATAGTCACAGCCGGTATGCTCATGAGGCTTGCTGAGGCATTTGCTGTAAGGAGCACTGTGAGGGATCTGGGAGATGGAAGGCTAATTTGTCTTTTGTCCCTGTAGTGTCTGCCTCACATGACCCTGGCAAGCAATACACCCCTTCCCACAACAGGGGACATGGGGGAGCACCAACAGGTTACCAAGTCTAGCACCTGCACTCTGAGTACTCTGGGGAGCACAAGCAACTTTAATCTGTCCACTTTCTCCAACCCATGCTTAATTTTACAGCCTTTTTGTGGAGAGGCGGAGTCCCGCAAACCCCAGGTGACCCCCAAGTGGGATAATGATGACACTAGACAACGTGCTATGGGGTTAGATTGGCCACAACTTTATTAAGATATAGATGTAGGGAGTCATTGGCTCAGACATTGGGCATTTATCCTTGCCAACACCCAGCTTGTAAACTTCAGGGTTATGCAGAATATTTGGGGATTGGGTTGACTCTGGAAAACATATGTACAAGCATAAAGCCCGCCCCCTGTTTGCTGCCACTGGTGGGGGAGAGCAATGACAACCTCTTGGTGTATGGCCAATGCTTCCCCCCTAGACCCCTTTAACAAGAACCCTGATATCGCCACTGCTCTGGGGACATGGGGTCACTGCCCCCCCACCCCATTGAGGAAGATGACTAAAGTAGTGTTCCTCAACCTTGGGTCCCCAAATGTTTTTGGCCTACAACTCCTATCATCCATGACCACTGGTCCTGCTAGCAATGGATGATGGGAGTTGTAGCCCAAAAACATCTGGGGACCCAAGGTTGAGGAACACTGGACTAAAGGATACAGCCCAAGGCCTGAAACCGCCAAAGTTGTGACGTTTTGCTACAGGAAAGGCAAAACCTGTCAATGGAGGGAAATTCCTTTCTGGCCCTTCAACAGCGGCCTTGACATAGCAGCGCTTGCATACCTGTGTGCCTGTGGAAAAGAGGTTAACCTGCAAAATTAAGCGTTAATTGAGGGAGTGGAGGGTGGGAGAAGCACTGGAGCCCGACTGCCATTTCCCAGGCAAGCTACACCTATTGTGTGGGCTGGGTAGTCCCTCCCCTTACCTGGCCGATCCCCCTGGCAACGCCTCCCCCAAGCGGGATTGGGTTCTGGCTGAGGTAGGCGGAGACCACAGGTATCCAGCCTGGGGAAGGCGGACCAGTTCCAAGCTAACAGGAGCAGCTCTGGGATCCAGGGGGCTGTGCGAGACCACACAAACGTCGCCCCCCCATTTGATGTGTGGAGGGGTTATTATCAGAACAGCCTTTACTTGTCTTTTCTCTGAGTTATATTCTTCAGCTTCACCTCATGAGGGCAGACATTGGTTAGATCTCTTAGCTCGAAAATGATAGCAACGAAACAGGCATTCCAGATAATTGTCCCACTCCTACAAAATACTTCTTCAAGTCTCCAATGCAGATTTTTCATTATATAAAATTAATTGCTGACAGGAATTCCATTACACATCCATTAATCTACTGTATCTAGATCAGTGGGTGGGGGGTGGGGGTGGCACTTCACAGATAAGGAGAAGGCGCCTCTGTGGGACAACAATTCAATTTAAGGCCAACAGTTAAGGGGCAGTAGGTGCCAACTAGGGACCCAGGTGGCGCTGTGGATTAAACCACAGAGTCTACGGCTTGCTGATCAGAAGTTCGGCGGTTCGAATCCCTGCCACGGGGTGAGCTCCCGTTGCTCGGTTCCAGCTCCTGCCCACCTAGCAGTTCGAAAGCACGTCAAAGTGCAAGTAGATAAATAGGGACCGCTCCAGAGGGAAGGTAAACGGCGTTTCCGTGCGCTGCTCTGGTTCGCCAGAAGCGGCTTTGTCATGCTGGCCACGTGACCCGGAATCTGTCTGCGGACAAATGCCAGCTCCCTTGGCCTATAAAGCGAGATGAGCGCCGCAACCCCAGAGTCGGACACGACTGGACCTGATGGTCAGGGGTCCCTTTACCTTTACCTTTACTAGGTGCCAACTTGAATAAAATATTGTGGGGGTGGGTTGGACATTTAAGTCCTGCCCCGTATAATTGATCACATGATGTGGTACACACACACACACACCATTTCAATGGCAATGCCCATCAGCTTTGGGGGCTCCTAGCCCCCTCAAATATTTCATTGGGGGCAAGGCCTCCTAGGCCCCTAGGAGTTGGCTCCTATGATCTGGGGTTTAGTGAGCCCAGGACCTGCCCAATACATTGTGTTGTCTGAGTTGAAGGTCAAGAAGGCATCTCCATTCCATGTACCACAGCTAATTAGAAAGCCATGTACCAATGCCAATTAGTTGAATCTTACTTAAGTACTGGTGATGTTGCAATAGTATTTTCTGAAGGCACCAGGCTAGGGGGGTGTTATGTACTGAGCCGAATCCTAGAACAATAGGATCCAGAATGCAGCAGTCTGATTGGTCCGCAGGAGCCACCCAATCCAGCTCCAGATTGAAGTGAATCAGCAACCTGATTGGCCTGCAAGAGTAGCCAATCAGGCACCTGGAGGAAGTGAATCCGCAACCTGATTGGCCTACAGGAGTAGCCCAGAATTAGAAAATCACGTGGGGCCCATTGTGTAAATAATGTATATATAGCAGACATTTTGGGGAAAGATTCATTCCTTGCTACTATGAGCTGAATAAAGAGCATGAAATAAACACTTTACTCCAAGTATATTTCAGGGTGTATTCAGACATGGAGGTTATTGTGTTGCTTTTCCTGATTATAATGGCAGCACTTCTGTCCTGTTTTCTAACACTTCTTTCATACTGCAGGGCCTGTTGCATGATGGAACTTTTTGACCAATGACTTTTTGACCAATATACCAGCATGTGCTAAATTTCATTCACACGAGAGGACATGGTCGGACACAATGTCTCTATTCCCCCACACCATTCTTCACATGCGTTCTTTTGTTTACCCAGGATTTCCTATGAAAACGGCTTTGCACATGGAGTGTCTTAAGCTCATTGGTTCTGTCTGTTCTTCTCTCCAGGGAACTTTAAAAGCTCCTGCCTTGCCAGAGGCACAAATCTTTTACCACAAACTAAAGATGTGGTTGGTGCTGTGGTCTAAACCACAGAGCCTAGGGCTTGCTGATCAGAAGGTCAGCGATTCGAATCCCCACAATGGGGTGAACTCCCGTTGCTCGGTCCCAGCTCCTGCCAACCTAGCAGTTCAAAGGCACGTCAAAGTGCAAGTAGATAAATAAGTACCACTCCGGTGGGAAGGTAAACAGTGTTTCCATGCACTGCTCTGGTTCGCCAGAAATGGCTTCTTCATGCTGGCCACATGATCCGGAAGCTGTCTATGGACAAACACTGGCTCCCTCGGCCAGTAAAGCAAGATGAGCGCCACAACTCCAGAGTCATCGGTGACTGGACCTAACAGTCAGGGGTCACTTTACCTTTACCTTTAAAGAGCAAAACCTTAAGGAGTCTTGTCTTGTAGCATTTTGCCTGAGTCTCTCGGGGGGGGGGAGAGAGAGAGAGACAGAGAGACAGAGAGAGACAGAGAGAGATCTGCTCCAAAGGAAAGGAGCTATCTTAAATATCCCACATGGAGAAAAAACACTGTAGGCAATTTAGATTTTCAATGGATTTTGTTGTTGTTTTAGCCATTCTGCCTAACTTTAAGGCCAGCCCAGGGTCAGTTTTCCTTGTGGAGTGCAAAAGAACTTTCCCTTTGGAAAATTCTTGGCTTCTGTTCTTGGGATCTGAGGGTAGGTGTCATGAATGGCACTGAACATGAAGGTTGGGAAGTGTCCCCTTGGTCTGCTCAGCTCCTCTTGGAAGAGGAGGGGGAGTGGGAAGGTTCCCCACTCCACCCCAGCCACCTTGCCTCCAGCAGTTTCAAGAGGAGAAGGAGACAGGGCTGAATTAAAGCTGAATGAAGATATCAGGTATCACAAGACAGAGAAACCAGTAGGAGAACACTTCAATCTCCCAGGACATTCTATAAAAGATCTCAAAGTAGCTGTCTTAATACAAAGGAATTTCAGAAATAGACTGGGAAGAGAAGTGGCTGAATTGCAACTAATCACCAAACTTAAAACCATGGAGAGACCCAGTCTGAACAAAGGCATTAGATTCTTATCTCATTATACATGACAAAGCTATCTTTAGCCATCTCACCCCTTGCCTTTCGCTGTGAGACAAAATTGCAGTCGTTAACAGTGGTCAACAGGTTTTCCACACCTATCAGCTGATCACCCATTCCCAGCACCCTTCTGAGTAATACCCCTCCCCACTCCCTCACTATATTTAAGGGTCTGGTGACTTCCGTTTCAGTGTATCTGAAGAGGTGTGCATGGACACGAAAGCTCATACCAAGAACAAACTTAGTTGGTCTCTAAGGTGCTACTGGAAGGAATTTTTTATTTTGTTTTGTTTGGACTATGGCAGACAAACACGGCTACCTACCTGTAACTGCCTAGTTATGAGATAGCGGAGAAGGGGGGAGTGAGAGAGCAGCCAGCAGAGACCTTCCTGGAGAGTCTGGGAGATCCTCCTTCTCCAAGGGCTCGTTGATCACTCCGCATTCAAGAACAGAGAATACAGAGGAGTGTGACTCCTGGGACTTTCTTAGGCAACGTCTCCTTTGTGTGGAGACAAGGATTCTTTGCCTTGAACACAGATGACTGAACAAAAACCATAAATACGAACTGGCGTGTTCATCTTGCCTTTGATGCTACCAGGGGAGGAGAGGATCCTCCACACCTGACAGAAGGGTGAGGAAAGACCCCTGCTTGAAACCCTAGAGATACAATGTTGGTGAGTGTAAAATGATCCTGAGTTAGGTGAACCAATGATCTGGCTCAGTGTAAGGCAGCTTCACAGAGCTATGTGTGTCATTCAGGCTTCCTTGCGTTCTTAGGATAGCTTGTGACTCTTCAGTTGTGCTGGAGATTGCTGTTCCGTCCCCAGTGCTAAAGTAAGATTCAGCTACCAAACTTTGGTTCATGGAATGGGGTCAGTTCACCATCTTGTCCTTTGACTAAAACAGCAAAATGCATTGGACGGGCCATGAGTTGTCTATTTGTTGGTTTTCCCATATCCTGTCAGGGAATATGGGGCTGGTGAGCTGGAGACACCACAGGCAATTCTACAGCTGGTCATAATAAGACCATGAGATGAACCTGCTAGGTCAGGTCAATGGCTCATCTAGTCCAGCCCCCAGTTCTCACAGTGGCCAACCAGATGTCTCTATAGGTAACCCTCAAGCAGGCCCTGAGTACAAGAGCACACTGCCCACCAGTGATTTCCAGTAACAAGAATTCAGAGAACTATGGCCTCCACCAATGATGGTAGAACATAGTCATCATAGCTAGTTGCCATTGATAGCCTTGCCCTCCTTTCTCCTATTACATAATGGGTTGAATCTTGCCTGGTCCTATACTCCCTCCCCCAATAAGCAATTTCTGGGAATGAAACTGGGTCAACATGCGCAAATATCCACAACAGTGTTACAAGCTATACTGGAAATCTATCTACTTTCCACAATATTCCTCAGATTAAGCTCATATTTCATTTTGGTTGTGGCAGATAAACTGATGCTACTGTAGATGTGTGTGGCACTCAATCCCACTCCAGAACACAAATCTTAAATAGTAGATTAAAAATGAAGTAGAGAGAAAAAATCACTTGCTGTGCTGAAGATTTTAATGACAGTAAACAAGAGAGGAGTACAACCTATTAACATGTTTGTAGGAAGCAACCATCCCCTTCCAGAGTGGAGAGGGTCATGGCTTTACAATGATGATATTTGAAAGTGAAGAGCGAATGAAAAGAGCAGAAAAGATATATGGAAAATGAAGATTTCCTCCCCTGTGGTTCATTTATCATAAAGCATGGATAATGTACGGTATTCACGGCCAGTGTTGTCTGGAGCTTTTCCAGACAGAATCTCAGAAGGGGGTTGAAATCTGATCTGGATGTGGTCCATCATTATGGAAATCACAATGGTTTATGAAGGGCTGTAGCACAATAGTCACAGCCGGTATGCTCATGAGGCTTGCTGTGGCAGTTGCTGTAAGGAGCACTGTGAGGGAGCTGGGAGAGGGATGCTTAATTTGTCTTTTGTCCCTGTAGTGTCTGCCTCACATGACCCTGGCAAGCAATACACCCCTTCCCACAACAGGGGACATGGGGGAGCACCAAAAGGTTACCAAGTCTAGCACCTGCACTCTGAGTACTCTGGGGAGCACAATCAACTTTTATATGTCCACTTTCTCCAACCCATGCTTAATTTTACAGCCTTTTGTGTGGACAGGCGTAGTCCTGCAAACCCCAGGTGACCCCCAAGTGGAATAATGATGACACAAGACAACACGCTATGGGATTAGAATTGGCCACAACTTTATTAAGATTCAGATGTAGGGAGTCATTGGCTCAGGCATTGGGCATTTATCCTTGCCAACCCCCAGCTGAGGATCTGGTAAACTTCAGGGTTATCCAGAATAATTGGGGATTGGGCTGACTCTGGAGAACATATGTGCAAGCAGAGAGCCAGCCCCCTGTTTGCTGCCACTGGTGGGGGAGAGCAATGACAACCTCTTGGTGTATGGCCAATGCTTCCCCCCTAGACCCCTTTAACAAGAACCCTGATATCGCCACTGCTCTGGGGACATGGGGTCACTGCCCCCCCACCCCATTGAGGAAGATGACTAAAGTAGTGTTCCTCAACCTTGGGTCCCCAAATGTTTTTGGCCTACAACTCCTATCATCCATGACCACTGGTCCTGCTAGCAATGGATGATGGGAGTTGTAGCCCAAAAACATCTGGGGACCCCAGGTTGAGGAACACTGGACTAAAGGATTCAGCCCAAGGACTGAAACCGCCAAAGTTGTGACGTTTTGCTACAGGAAAGGCAAAACCTGCCAATGGAGGGAAATTCCTTTCTGGCCCTTCAACAGTGGCCTTGACATAGCAGCGTTTGCATACCTGTGGGAAAAGAGGTGAACCTGCAAAATTAAGCGTTAATTGAGGGAGTGGAGGGTGGGAGAAGCTCTGGATCCCGACTGCCGTTTCCCAGGTAAGCTACACCTATTGTGTGGGCTGGGTAGTCCCTCCCCTTCCCTGGCCAATCCCCTGGCAACGCCTCCCCCAAGCGGAATTGGGCGCTGGCTGAGGTAGGCGGAGACCACAGGTATCCTGCCTGGGGAAGGCGACACCAGCTCCGAGCCAACAGGAGCTGCTCTGGGATCCAGGGAACTATGCGCGACCACGCAAACATAGCTCCCCCCCCCCCCATTTGATGTGTGGAGGGGTCATTATCAGAACAGCCTTTACTTGCCTTTTCTATGAGTTATATTCTTCAGCTTCACCTCATGAGGGCAGACAAGGGTTAGATCTCTTAGCTCAAAATGATAGCAACGAAACTGGCATTCCCAGATAATTGTCCAACTCCTACAGAATACTTCTCCAAGTCTCCAATGCAGATTTTTACTTGTATCAAATTAATTGCTGACAGGAATTCCGTTGCACATCCATTAATCTACTGTATCTAGATCAATTGGTGTGGGGTGGGGGTGGCACTACACAGATAAGAAGAAGGCGCTTCTGTGGGACAACAATTCAATTTAAGGCCAACAGTTAAGGGGCAGTAGGTGCCAACTAGGGACCCAGGTGGCGCTGTGGGTTAAACCACAGAGTCTAGGGCTTGCTGATCAGAAGGTCGGCGGTTCGAATCCCTGCCACGGGGTCAGCTCCCGTTGCTCGGTCCCAGCTCCTGCCCACCTAGCAGTTCGAAAGCACGTCAAAGTGCAAGTAGATAAATAGGGACCGCTCCAGAGGGAAGGTAAACGGCGTTTCCGTGCGCTGCTCTGGTTCGCCAGAAGCGGCTTTGTCATGCTGGCCACGTGACCCGGAATCTGTCTGCGGACAAATGCCGGCTCCCTTGGCCTATAGAGCGAGATGAGCGCCGCAACCCCAGAGTCGGACACGACTGGACCTGATGGTCAGGGGTCCCTTTACCTTTACCTTTACTAGGTGCCAACTTGAATAAAATATTGTGGGGGTGGGTTGGACATTTAAGTCCTGCCCCGTATAATTGATCACATGATGTGGTACACACACACACACCATTTCAATGGCAATGCCCATCAGCTTTGGGGGCTCCTGGCCCCCTCAAATATTTCATTGGGGGCAAGGCTTCCTAGGCCCCTAGGAGTTGGCTCCTATGATCTGGGGTTTAGTGAGCCCAGGACCTGCCCAATACATTATGTTGGCTGAGTTGAAGGTCAAGAAGGCATCTCCATTCCATGTACCACAGCTAATTAGAAAGCCATGTACCAATGCCAATTAGTTGAATCTTACTTAAGTACTGGTGATGTTGCAATAGTATTTTCTGAAGGCACCAGGCTAGGGGAGTGTTATGTACTGAGCCGAATCCTAGAACAATAGGATCCAGAATGCAGCAGTCTGATTGGTCCGCAGGAGCCACCCAATCCAGCTCCAGATTGAAGTGAATCAGCAACCTGATTGGCCTGCAAGAGTAGCCAATCAGGCACCTGGAGGAAGTGAATCCGCAACCTGATTGGCCTACAGGAGCAGCCCAGAATTAGAAAATCACGTGGGGCCCATTGTGTAAATAATGTATATATAGCAGACATTTTGGGGAAAGATTCATTCCTTGCTACTATGAGCTGAATAAAGAGCATGAAATAAACACTTTACTCCAAGTATATTTCAGGGTGTATTCAGACATGGAGGTTATTGTGTTGCTTTTCCTGATTATAATGGCAGCACTTCTGTCCTGTTTTCTAACACTTCTTTCATACTTCAGGGCCTGTTGCATGATGGAACTTTTTGACCAATGACTTTTTGACCAATATACCAGCATGTGCTAAATTTCATTCACACGATAGGACATGGTCGGACACAATGTCTCTATTCCATTCTTCACATGCGTTCTTTTGTTTACCCAGGATTTCCTATGAAAACGGCTTTGCACATGGCGTGTCTTAAGCTCATTGGGTCTGTCTGTTCTTCTCTCCAGGGAACTTTAAAAGCTCGTGCCTTGCCAGAGACACAAATCTTTTAGCACAAACTAAAGATGCGGGTGGTGCTGTGGTCTAAACCACAGAGCCTAGGGCTTTCTGATCAGAAGGTCGGCGGTTCGAATCCCCGCAACGGGGTGAGCTCCCGTTGCTCGGTCCCAGCTCCTGCCAACCTAGCATTTCAAAAGCACGTCAAAGTGCAAGTAGATAAATAGGTATCACTCCGACGGGAAGGTAAACGGTGTTTCGGTGCACTGCTCTGGTTCGCCAGAAATGGCTTAGTCATGCTGGCCACATGATCTGGAAGCTGCCTGCAGACAAACTCTAGCTCCCTTGGCCAGTAAAGCAAGATGAGTGCCACAACTCCAGAGTCGTCGGCGACTGGACCTAACATTCAGGGGTCCCTTTACCTTGACCTTTAAAGAGCAAAACCTCAAGGACTCTCGTCCTGTAGCTTTTTGCCTGAGTTTCTCGGGGGGGGGGGGGGGGAGAGAGAGAGAAAGAGAGAGAAAGAGAGAGATCTGCTCCAAAGGAAAGGAGTTATCTTAAATAGCCCACATGGAGAAAAAACACTGTAGAAAATTTAGATCTTCAATGGATTTTGTTGTTGTTTTAGCCATTCTGCCTAACTGTAAGGCCAGCCCAGGGTCAGTTTTCCTTGTGGAGTGCGAAAGAACTCTTCCCTTGGAAAAGACTTGGCTTTTGTTCTTGGGATCTGCAGGTAGGTGTCAGGAATGGGACTGAACATGAAGGTTGGGAAGTGTCCCCTTGGTCTGCTCAGCTCCTCTTGGAAGAGGAGGTGGAGTGGGAAGGTTCCCCACTCCACCCCAGCCACCGTGTCTCCAGCAGTTTCAAGAGAAGCAGACGGGGCTGAATTACAGCTGAATGAAGAACTGCCTAGTTACAAGATTGCGGAGAAGGGGGAAGTGAGAGAGCAGCCAGCAGAGACCTTCCTGGAGAGTCTGGGAGATCCTCCTTCTCCAAGGGCTCCTTGATCACTCAAGAACAGAGAATACAGAGGAGTGTGACTCCTGGGACTTTCTTAGGCAACGTCTCCTTTGTGTGGAGACAAGGATTCTTTGCCTTGCACCTAGATGACAGAACAAAAACCATAAATACGAACTGGCTTGTTCGTCTTGCTTTTGATGCTACCAGGGGAGGAGAGTATTCTCCACACCTGACAGAAGGGTAAGGAAAGACCCCTGCTTGAAACCCTAGAGAGACAATGTTGGTGAGTGTAAAATGATCCTGAGTTGGGTGAACCAATGATCTGGCTCAGTGTAAGGCAGCTTCACAGAGCTATGTGTGCCATTCAGCCTTCCTTGCGTTCTTAGGATAGCTTGTGACTCTTCAGTTGTGCTGGAGATTGCTGTTCCTTCCCCCGTGCTAGAGTAAGATTCAGCTACCAAACTTTGGTTCATGGAATGGGGTCAGTTCACCACCTTGTCCTTTGACTAAAACAGCAAAATGCATTGGACTGGCCATGAGTTGTCTATTTGTTGGTTTTCCCATATCCTGTCAGGGAATATGGGGCTGGTGAGCTGGAGACACCACAGGCCATTCTGCAGCTGGTCATAATAAGACCATGAGATGAACCTGCTAGGTCAGGTCAATGGCTCATCTAGTCCAGCCCCCAGTTCTCACAGTGGCCAACCTGGTGTCTCTATAGGTAACCCTGAAGCAGGCCCTGAGTACAAGAGCACACTGCCCACCAGTGATTTCCAGTAACAAGTATTAAGAGAACTATGGCCTCCACCAATGATGGTAGAACATAGTCATCATAGCTAGTTGCCATTGATAGCCTTGCCCTCCCTTCTCCTATTACATAATGGGTTGAATCTTGCCTGGTCCTATACTCCCTTCCCAATAAGGAATTTCTGGGAATGAAACTGGGGCAACATGCGCAAATATCCACAACAGTGTTACAAGCCATACTGGAAATCTATCTGCTTTCCACAATATTCCTCATATTAAGCTCATATTTCATTTTGGTTGTGGTGGAGAAACTGATGCTACTCTAGATGTGTGTGGCACTCAATTCCACTCCAGTACATAAATCATCTGTATCAAAATTTACATCTTCCTAATATTTATATGGGGCAACAGAGGTTGCTGTCTTAAACAAAGTCAGATCATTGTTCCATCTACTCAATAATTCCTACATTGACTAGTAGTGGGTATCCAGGGTTTCAGGCAGGGGGCATTCCCAACCCTTCCTAAAGAAACTGGGATGGAATTTGGGACTTTTCTGCTTGAAAAGTATGTGCTCTACCATTGGATTAGGGATGTTCCCCTAAAACACAGTTTGGGAAACTTGTGTCCTTTCAATTCACTTTCCCAAATATAACTGGATATTCTGGGAACTGAACCTTCTGCATGCAAAGCAGATGTTTTAGCACAGAGCTACAACCTTTCCCCAAGAAGAGAAGGAGCATAAGAAACTACATTGTACACAGGCAAAACATTTTTTCCATCTAGCTCAGTATTGTCTACACTGTCTGGAAGAGGCTATCCAGGGTTTCCAGCAGAATGACTCACCTAGCATAATGTGGAGATATTGGGGATTGAACCCTGAGATGTTCTGCATGAAAAACAGATGCCCTGTCACTGAACAGCAGCCCTTCCTCAACAATTCTGCTTGTCTTAATGTTGGAGCACCTTGAAAATTGCTTTCAGTTACATTCTGAGGAAATTTAAGGGAAATCTTCAACTAAAATTGCATTCATCGTCTACGTGGTATGAAGATATAATTGATAAATAATAGATTAAAAATGAAGCAGAGAGAAAAAAATTGTTTGCTGTGCTGAAGATTTTAATGAAAGAGAACAAGAGAGGAGTACAATCTATTGACATGTTTGTAGGAAGCAGCCATCCCCTTCCAGAGTGGAGAGGGTTATGGCTTTACAATGATGATATCTGAAAGTGAAGAGCGAATGAAAAGAGCAGAAAAGATACATGGAAAATGTTGGAATAGAGGCAGAGAAAGACATTGCCAGGCAAAGTAGACACAGAGGCTGAAGACCCAGCAATCCCACCAAGATGGCAAGAGTGGAAGGTGCTCAACCCTCTGAGAAGACAACCCTATTTTGCCCAGTAACGTTGCATGGTCTCATTGCATGTTCAGTGATCCAGAGATGATTCTCTGTAATGGCTTAACACGGACCACAGCATGGCTCACAGCATGAGCTGGAGACATTACCACAGTGGGCACTGCTGCACAGGTATCCTCCTGGCATGATCACATCGTAGCCTGGGTAGCTCATATCGACTCTCATGCCTGGGCCAGAGCCCCCATGACCCCCAGGTCCACCCCCATAAGACCCAGAGCCAGAGCAGGAGGGTGGGCAACATTCGGAAGCGCACACACAGCGACAAGACACTCGGGTGTCGCAGCGGGAGATGAGACGGGGTCCTGGAACCGTCAGGGAGCAACCGCCGGGTTGGACGTGCACCATTGAGGTATTGCCAGTGTCAACCAACACTCCGCCACTGCCGGAGCCGGATCCGCCCCCACCGTATCCGCCAGATCCGCCCCCACATCCAGAACCACACGAAGTTCCACAACAGGCCATCTTGAGTGAGAGAGAGGGATCTGAAACACACAATAGGATAACATTTAACATACATGAGAGGAAACAGAACACCTAGCTATGCCTAACCACATAGCATATGAAAGCTGAACAGATTGTCTTGGATCATACTCACTTGAGTTCAGTGGTAGTAGAGATGCTGTTGGAAGTCAGCAAATGTTGATGGTGGCACTGCAGGCTGCAGGCCTTTATATACGGTTCTAACTGGTCACATGGCTTTGTTATTGGGGCATGACAAAAGTCTTAAATTAGTTGCCTGCAGAGATTCACAGTAAGCCTTGCACCTAAAACACATCTAATAGCTTTACTCACTACTATTCTCAGCTAAATTTAGTATGTTGTCTATATTATATCACGGAGGTTTTCTTTTTATAGATTGGTGGAGCACACTCCTTCTAGGTGTAATCAAATCAAGCTTTCTTTCTAGAGTGAAAATGAGGACAACAAGGGGAGGTGAAAGAATGAGCATACGTAGACAGATAGACATGGAATTTGTGTTGTCCACACATGAGTTGGTGATTTTTTTATACCTCTGAATTTTGGGGGAGCAGAAGCAGGAACCAGCAATAGCACCCATGCCCTGTTTCTGGCCCTCCTATAAGCATCTGAATGGCCATGGTGGGCAGATAATTCTGGATTAAATGGGCCATTGGCCTGATCCAGCAGGGTTCGCCTTGATCAAATGTCTCCAAAGCAGGCCTCGTGTGGAACGTTTGAGGGAATTGGGTAATTTTAACTTGACCCTGATGTTGGGAAAGATGGAAGGCACAAGGAGAAGGGGACGACAGAGGATGAGATGGTTGGACAGTGTGGTGTAGTGGTTAAGAGCGGTAGACTCGTTATCTGGGGAACCGGGTTCGCGTCTCCACTCCTCCACATGCAGCTGCTGGGTGACCTTGGGCTAGTCACACTTCTCTGAAGTCTCTCAGCCCCACTCACCTCACAGAGTGTTTGTTGTGGGGGAGGAATGGAAAGGAGAATGTTAGCCGCTTTGAGACTCCTTTGGGTAGTGAAAACCAGGATATCAAATCCAAACTCTTCTTCTCGAAGCGACCGGCATCAGTTTGGCCAAACTGCAGGGGGCAGTGGAGGATAGGGGTGCCTGGCGTGCTCTGGTCCATGGGGTCACGAAGAGTCGGACGCGACTGAACGACTGAACAACAACAACAACCTGGAAAAGAGGAGACTGAGAGGTGATACAAGAGTAATCTGCACATATCTAAAGGTCTACCACATGGAAGATGGAGCAAGCTTGTTTCCTGCTACTCCAGGGGGCAGGACTCAAACCAACAACTTCAGATCACAGGGACCAGGATTCCAATTAAACATTAACAAAACCTTTCTGAAGGTAAGAGCTCTTTGACAGTGGAATGAACTTCCTCCAAAGGTGGTGGACTCTCCTTCCTTGGAGGTTTTTAAGCAGAGGTTGGATGGCCATCTGTCCAGGATTCTACAGCTGTGATTCCTGCATCGCAGTGGGGTTGGAGAAGTTCACCTTTGGAATTTCTTCCAGCTCTACAATTCTACGATTTGTAACCCATCTTAAAGTACTTTCTGTTTTATTCTTATTTTTACTTGTATGGTTGTTGGTTTTATATTGTTTGGGTCTCTGGTCACATAATAAAAAGCATGGTTGGGAAAGATGAAATTCTGTGCTAATAGGCCTCTGAATAGCAAGTGAAAAAGATACATGGGACAGATGAGAGTTGGAGCCCAGCAACATCTGGAAGGCCCACATGTTAGATCCTCTTTGATGTAAGCCAAGAAAATACCCAAGGTCAGGCTTCCTCCAACTCGCCCTCCAGATGTTTTGAGACTACAGTTCCTATCATCCCTGACCACGGGTCCTTGCTAGCTAGGGATCATGGGAGTTGTAGACCAAAAACATCTGGAGGGCCAAGTTGGAGGAAGCCTGCCCTAGGTCTAGACCACGTAACTGCAGTGCAGATGTGTGACTTCCACGTTTTGAAGCAACGACAATCATACAATAGCTACAGTTCTAAAGACAAAAGAATGATTGTGCGTGATATAAATAGTTGATTATTCTCAGTGTTAAATAGCACATGGAATCAAATTAGCCTTTATTAGAACACCACACATTTCAAATGGATTGCTTGGCTATACTGAGATAGAACGCGGCACTTTGTGAACTGGAAGCACAGGAGAGATTGCATACCAAATTCAGGTCTTGGGTTGGGGCTTCCAGCAACAGTGAAAGGAGAGTCAGGAACTGAGTGTATGGAATTGTGTCGGAGAGACAGCAAAGAATCAGAGCAGAAGAAAACCCATCAAAAGACATGGGAGCTAGTTCATCAGAGGCAATAAAAGGCAAATACGTGTGCCCCCAGAACTTCTTTCATCGTCAATGTCAACCAATAAATATACAGAAAGAGAACCTACTCAATTGACAGTGACATAAAGCCCCACGTATGTACCAAGTTGACAAAACAAGGTAGTGTTTAAGATTACTTTCCACCCTCTACCCTCTTTGCCTACCTTTGGATATTATGTTGTTTTACATTTTACATTGAACGTAACCAAAATTCTTTATAATCTGATCCCACGCCTACCCCCAAAATATGAATGACGTATGTTCTTTTTAGTTCACGAGAATCTTTAATAAAAATTATTTCAAAAAAGAAAAGAAAAAAGGCATGGGAGCAAACATAGGAAACTGCCTTTTACCACGTTGTCTAGCTCAGGATTGTCTACAATGATAGTAGCTCTCGGGGTTTCATACAGGGTCTTTCCTAGTTCTACCTGGAGAAGGTAGGCCCTTCCGCATGCAAAGCAGACGTTCTACCACTAAGCAGTTCCACCTCCAATCAAAAGAGGAGTAAGAAGCTCTTAGTGAACATATAGACATAAAGACAAATATAACATACATGCATCACACACTTTCTTAATCTGAATTTGACTCCAGAAAAAAGCTTGGCTTGATGACACTCATAATCGATGCCCTTATTGGTTTATTTATTTTCAAATAGGATTTAGTAGTCAACCAAGAATACAGCCATCTACGTACAAGAAAGGTATTTATGGGGTATAATAAGCTGAGAATAGAACATGAGCAGTGAGTAAAGCAATTAGATGTGTTTTAGATGCAAGTCTTACAGTGAATCTCTGCAGGCAACTAATTTAAGACTTTTGTCATGTTCATATAACACAGTCATGTGACCAGTTAGAACCGTATATAAAGGCCTGCAGTCTGCAGTGCCACCATCAACATTTGCTGATTTCCAACAGCATCTCTACTACTACTGAACTCAAGTGAGTATGGTCGAAGACAATCTGTTCAGCTTTCATATGCTATGTGCTTAGGCATAGCGAGGTGTTGTGTTTCTGTGATCTTTCCACATTGTGGAGGAGTGCTGTACTTGTTGCATTTCTGCATCTTATATGAGGGTTCGACTCCCAGAAGCTTAAAGATCTCCCAAGAGTAGGAAAGGTTAGCAGGCAAACTCTCTTTCTTCAATGGTGTACATGGATTTTTCAGCTCCATTGTTTAATTCCTTAAGGATCAGACAAGCATGATAGGCCTATTTGAGAGGGAAGGGTGATGCTCACCCATACAGAGTGTAAATGTACTCATGGATTGCCTGGGAGTATTCCTGAGGTCCACCCACCCAATTCTCTCCTGTATGTTAAATGTTCTTCTATTGTGTGTTTCAGATCCCTCTCTCTCACTCAAGATGGCCTGTTGTGGAACTTCGTGTGGTTCTGGATGTGGGGGCGGATCTGGCGGATACGGTGGGGGCAGAGCTGGCGCCGGAAGTGGCGGAGTGTTGGTTGACACTGGCAATACCTCAATGGTGCACGTCCAGCCCGGCGGTTGCTCCCTGACGGTTCCAGGACCCCGTCTCGTCTCCCGCTGCGACACCCGAGTGTCTTGTCGCTGTGTGTGCGCTTCCGAATGCTGCCCACCCTCCTGCTGTGGCTCTGGGTCTTATGGGGGTGGACCTGGGGGTCATGGGGGCTCTGGCCCAGGCATGAGAGTCGATATGAGCTACCCAGGCTACGATGTGATCATGCCAGGAGGATACCTGTGCAGCAGTGCCCACTGTGGTAATGTCTCCAGCTCATGCTGTGAGTCATGCTGTGGCCCGTGTTAAGCCATTACAGAGAATCATCTCTGGATCACTGAACATGCAATGAGACCATGCAACGTTACTGGGCAAAATAGGGTTGTCTTCTCAGAGGGTTGAGCACCTTCCACTCTTGCCATCTTGGTGGGATTGCTGGGTCTTCAGCCTCTGTGTCTACTTTGCCTGGCAATGTCTTTCAATGCCTCTATTCCAACATTTTCCATGTATCTTTTCTGCTCTTTTCATTCGCTCTTCAGTTTCAGATATCATCATTGTAAAGCCATAACCCTCTCCACTCTGGAAGGGGATGGCTGCTTCCTACAAACATGTCAATAGATTGTACTCCTCTCTTGTTCTCTTTCATTAAAATCTTCAGCACAGCAAACAATTTTTTTTCTCTCTGCTTCATTTTTAATCTACAATTTATCAATTATATCTTCATACCACGTAGACGATGAATGCAATTTTACTTGAAGATTTCCCTTAAATTTCCTCAGAATGTAACTGAAAGCAATTTTCAAGGTGCTCCAACATTAAGACAAGCAGAATTGTTGAGGAAGGGCTGCTGTTCAGTGACAGGGCATCTGTTTTTCATGCAGAACATCTCAGGGTTCAATCCCCAATATCTCCACATTATGCTAGGTGAGTCATTCTGCTGGAAACCCTGGATAGCCTCTTCCAGACAGTGTAGACAATACTGAGCTAGATGGAAAAAATGTCTTGCCTGTGTACAATGTAGTTTCTTATGCTCCTTCTCTTCTTGGGGAAAGGTTGTAGCTCTGTGCTAAAACATCTGCTTTGCATGCAGAAGGTTCAGTTCCCAGAATCTCCAGTTATACTTGGGAAAGTGAATTGAAAGGACACAAGTTTCCCAAATTGTGTTTTAGGGGAACATACCTAATCCAATGGTAGAGCACATACTTTTCAAGCAGAAAAGTCACACATACCATCCCAGTTTCTTTAGGAAGAGTTGGGAATGTCCCCTGCCTGAAACCCTGGATAGCCACTATAGTCAATGTAGGAATTATTGAGTAGATGGAACAATGATCTGACTTTGTTTAAGACAGCAACCTCTGTTGCCCCATATAAATATTAGGAAGATGTAAATTTTGATACAGATGATTTATGTACTGGAGTGGGATTGAGTGCCACACACGTCTAGAGTAGCATCAGTTTCTCCACCACAACCAAAATGAAATATGAGCTTAATATGAGGAATATTGTGGAAAGTAGATAGATTTCCAGTATGGCTTGTAACACTGTTGTGGATATTTGCGCATGTTGCCCCAGTTTCATTCCCAGAAATTCCTTATTGGGAAGGGAGTATAGGACCAGGCAAGATTCAACCCATTATGTAATTGGACAAGGGAGGGCGAGGCTATCAATGGCAACTAGCTATGATGACTATGTTCTACCATCATTGGTGGAGGCCATAGTTCTCTGAATACTTGTTACTGGAAATCACTGGTGGGCAGTGTGCTCTTGTACTCAGGGCCTGCTTCAGGGTTACCTATAGAGACACCAGGTTGGCCACTGTGAGAACTGGGGGCTGGACTAGATGAGCCATTGACCTGACCCACCAGGTTCATCTCATGGTCTTATTATGACCAGCTGCAGAATGGCCTGTGGTGTCTCCAGCTCACCAGCCCCATATTCCCTGACAGGATATGGGAAAACCAACAAATAGACAACTCATGGCCAGTCCAATGCATTTTGCTGTTTTAGTCAAAGGACAAGGTGGTGAACTGACCCCATTCCATGAACCAAAGTTTGGTAGCTGAATCTTACTCTAGCACGGGGGAAGGAACAGCAATCTCCAGCACAACTGAAGAGTCACAAGCTATCCTAAGAACGCAAGGAAGCCTGAATGACACACATAGCTCTGTGAAGCTGCCTTACACTGAGCCAGATCATTGGTTCACCCAACTCAGGATCATTTTACACTCACCAACATTGTCTCTCTAGGGTTTCAAGCAGGGGTCTTTCCTTACCCTTCTGTCAGGCCTGGAGGATCCTCTCCTCCCCTGGTTGCATCAAAAGCAAGATGAACAAGTCAGTTCGTATTTATGGTTTTTGTTCAGTCATCTGTGTGCAAGGCAAAGAATCCTTGTCTCCACACAAAGGAGACGTTGCCTAAGAAAGTCCCAGGAGTCACACTCCTCTGTATTCTCTGTCCTTGAGTGATCAAGGAGCCCTTGGAGAAGGAGGATCTCCCAGACTCTCCAGGAAGGTCTCTGCTGGCTGCTCTCTCACTTCCCCCTTCTCCGCAATCTTGTAACTAGGCAGTTCTTCATTCAGCTGTAATTCAGCCCTGTCTGCTTCTCTTGAAACTGCTGGAGACACGGTGGCTGGGGTGGAGTGGGGAACCTTCCCACTCCACCTCCTCTTCCAAGAGGAGCTGAGCAGACCAAGGGGACACTTCCCAACCTTCATGTTCAGTCCCATTCCTGACACCTACCTGCAGATCCCAAGAACAAAAGCCAAGTCTTTTCCAAGGGAAGAGTTCTTTCGCACTCCACAAGGAAAACTGACCCTGGGCTGGCCTTACAGTTAGGCAGAATGGCTAAAACAACAACAAAATCCATTGAAGATCTAAATTTTCTACAGTGTTTTTTCTCCATGTGGGATATTTAAGATAACTCCTTTCCTTTGGAGCAGATCTCTCTCTTTCTCTCTCTTTCTCTCTCTCTCCACCCCCCCCCCCCCGAGAAACTCAGGCAAAAAGCTACAGGACGAGAGTCCTTGAGGTTTTGCTCTTTAAAGGTCAAGGTCAAGGGACCCCTGAATGTTAGGTTCATTCGCCGACGACTCTGGGGTTGTGGCACTCATCTTGCTTTACTGGCCGAGGGAGCTAGAGTTTGTCTGCAGACAGCTTCCGGATCATGTGGCCAGCATGACTAAGCCACTTCTGGCGAACCAGAGCAGTGCACCGAAACACCGTTTACCTTCCCGTCGGAGTGATACCTATTTATCTACTTGCACTTTGACGTGCTTTTGAAATGCTAGGTTGGCAGGAGCTGGGACCGAGCAACGGGAGCTCACCCCGTTGTGGGGATTCGAACCGCCGACCTTCTGATCAGAAAGCCCTAGGCTCTGTGGTTTAGACCACAGCACCACCCGCATCTTTAGTTTGTGCTAAAAGATTTGTGCCTCTGGCAAGGCATGAGCTTTTAAAGTTCCCTGGAGAGAAGAACAGACAGACCCAATGAGCTTAAGACACGCCATGTGCAAAGCCGTTTTCATAGGAAATCCTGGGTAAACAAAAGAACGCATGTGAAGAATGGTGTGGGGGAATAGAGACATTGTGTCCGACCATGTCCTATCGTGTGAATGAAATTTAGTACATGCTGGTATATTGGTCAAAAAGTCATTGGTCAAAAAGTTCCATCATGCAACAGGCCCTGCAGTATGAAAGAAGTGTTAGAAAACAGGACAGAAGTGCTGCCATTATAATCAGGAAAAGCAACACAATAACCTCCATGTCTGAATACACCCTGAAATATACTTGGAGTAAAGTGTTTATTTCATGCTCTTTATTCAGCTCATAGTAGCAAGGAATGAATCTTTCCCCAAAATGTCTGCTATATATACATTATTTACACAATGGGCCCCACGTGATTTTCTAATTCTGGGCTACTCCTGTAGGCCAATCAGGTTGCGGATTCACTTCCTCC